>NW_009259730.1:1048209-1059427 GCF_000687185.1 Egretta garzetta | reverse complement strand
TGCTGAACAGGCCTGGCTGGTGTTATTCCAGAGAATGTACCAAAACAATAGCTCGGACCATTGGAATGAAAAATGTGATATTTTCATTAGTAAAAAACATCTTCATAATGTGAAATACCTTAATTAATACAAAATACCAGTCACTATGCTGTGGATGATTCCAAGGACTTTCATCTTCTCAGATAACTTTTTTCTTAGTGTTTAATATTATCTTGAATTGGGGGTAGGTTTGGGGTGGCATTTTGCCTTTGCTTGCTTGCAGCCTGAGGTGAAGTAGGGGCTGCGTCCTAGATGAACTCTGCTGGCCTGTGTCCATCTTACCCGTGATGGCTTGGAACGGAGTTGCCACAAAACTGGCACGGGGATGAAGAGGTTTTGAAGTTCCTAGCTGAGCTGATGTAGTTCCCTGTGGTGCAGCTGGACCAGAGCTATACCAGTTATTTGTTCTCAAAGGTGACTTTGAGGCACAGTGGTTCATCCTGATCGTCTTAGGATTTTCTGCCTGTGGTGACTGCTGTTGGATTGTCCCAGGTTTCCCCCTTGAGTTGAGCTCAGACTCCAGATCTGTGTTACTAGAAAAAATACTTTGCACGTATTTGCTTGAAGTTGATGTGACAGGGTGCAGTTTGGCCATAGGAATGTTAACAGAGGTATCTGCCATCTACTGTTGATTACTCTCCTCCTTTAACTTTATTACCTTTGGAGCAGAAAATACCAGTAGGTAAAAACCCGATGCCTTTAAAGTCAATGGCAAAACTCCCACCATGTTCACTGAGGCTAGAATTACATAACTTATTGTGGTCAGTCTTTCCCCACAGTTATTAAGTAACAAACAATTGAAGTGAACAATTCACAGAGGAATCCTAGCATTTATTTATATAACCTCCTTGGTGAGAAACAAGAAGCCACATTCGTTAATAGATGCATAATCTTCCTGCAAATGATGTATGAACCAAAGAAAGGTGAACAGTTTCTGATATTCTGTTCTCAAGAAATAATTGGACCAGCATTTTGGGGAGAGGGTTGGGAATGAAATGAATATGGTGTCTCTGCCATGAGCAAATCACAGTCTCCTAAAGTGAGTTTTTAGGGGCCTTCTGTACTGGAAAGAGCAGTCTTCTCACATTACTCTGCCCTCTGAAGAGCCATGGAAATAGCCAGTTTTCAAGTAGCAGGAGTTGAATATTATGTAGCCAACAAGTTAGGCTGTTAATATTGTGGAAGGTCATTATTAACTCTGTACATCCTCTGGTAATGACATCGTGGTTCTGGAAACACACTCTTCTCTGGCGTCATCTGCACAGGTCATTAGAGATGATAAGCATGACTTCTTGGTGTGTGCTGAGTCTTGAAGAGGCTATGCTCAAGCTGTGCAGTAGCTGAGGAGGAGATTTCTTGGCTTTCCTCACGGTACCTCCTGTATCCCAAGCAGCTGAATAGTTCAGGGCAGTGAAAAATCTAAGGATTTTTTTTTTTTTTTTTTTTTTTTTTTTTTAACTTTGATATGAGAATCAAGTGCCATTTCTGAAAGGAGTTTTTAGCGGAGCAGGGGGATGGATATGGGCTGAATCACAGCTTTTGGATCTCCTAGGACCACAGCTCATCCCTCCTTCTGTCTTGAGAAATGCCATTCCTGTTCCCCCTTCTCCCCTGCTAGTTAGTGTTGAAGTGACAATAGGCAGGGGAAAGTGGGCTGTAAGGAGAAGAAGGAACCGATGACCTGATTAATGTGTAGAGAACAACCAGATGCTGTTTCCTAAATGTGAGGAGTTGTTGGCAGAAAATAAGCAGAATTGGGTAAGACAAAGAGCACACATTATCGTTTGTTAGGTGAATGAGGTGTGTCACTGTCACCCCTGTACAAAAGTTGGAGGTTCCTTTGGAGCATCATTGCATCTGTCTGACCTCATAGGCATTATGACAACAACTGCCTGAAAGGAGGCTGTAGTGAGGTGGATATTGGTGTTTTCTCCCTGGTAATGGGCAATAGGACAAGGGGAAATGGCCTCAAGTTGCGACAGGGCAGGTTTAGATTAGACATTAGGAAAATTTTTTTCAACAAAAGGGTTGTCAAGCATTGGAACGGGCTGTCCAGGGAGGTGGTCGAGTCCCCATCCCTGGAGGTATTTAAAAGACAGCTAGCCGAGGTGCTTAGGGACATGGTTTAGTGGTGGAATAGCAGTGTTAGGTTAACAGTTGGACTTGATGATCTTGAAGGTCTTTTGCAACCTAAACGATTCTATGATTCTATGATTATGATTGAGAGTGTTTCATGAGCATTTGGCTATAAGGTGTAGACTCTGTTTCTGAAAGTAGGTCCCAGAACATTATCTGGTGCCTTTTATTAACTAAGGTTTGGCATACAGGAGGAGTTTTTTGCCTACGACAGCTGTCCTCATGTGCCGACAGCTGAGTAGTTGAGGGGAGTGGAAAAAAAAAAGATTTTTTTTTTTTTTTTTTTTTTTTTTTTTTAACTTTGATAGGAGAATCAAGTGCCATTTCTGAAAGGAGTTTTTAGCGGAGCAGGGGGATGGATATGGGCTGAATCACAGCTTTTGGATCTCCTAGGACCACAGCTCATCCCTCCTTCTGTCTTGAGAAATGCCATTCCTGTTCCCCCTTCTCCCCTGCTAGTTAGTGTTGAAGTGACAATAGGCAGGGGAAAGTGGGCTGTAAGGAGAAGAAGGAACCGATGACCTGATTAATGTGTAGAGAACAACCAGATGCTGTTTCCTAAATGTGAGGAGTTGTTGGCAGAAAATAAGCAGAATTGGGTAAGACAAAGAGCACACATTATCGTTTGTTAGGTGAATGAGGTGTGTCACTGTCACCCCTGTACAAAAGTTGGAGGTTCCTTTGGAGCATCATTGCATCTGTCTGACCTCATAGGCATTATGACAACAACTGCCTGAAAGGAGGCTGTAGTGAGGTGGATATTGGTGTTTTCTCCCTGGTAATGGGCAATAGGACAAGGGGAAATGGCCTCAAGTTGCGACAGGGCAGGTTTAGATTAGACATTAGGAAAATTTTTTTCAACAAAAGGGTTGTCAAGCATTGGAACGGGCTGTCCAGGGAGGTGGTCGAGTCCCCATCCCTGGAGGTATTTAAAAGACAGCTAGCCGAGGTGCTTAGGGACATGGTTTAGTGGTGGAATAGCAGTGTTAGGTTAACAGTTGGACTTGATGATCTTGAAGGTCTTTTGCAACCTAAACGATTCTATGATTCTATGATTATGATTGAGAGTGTTTCATGAGCATTTGGCTATAAGGTGTAGACTCTGTTTCTGAAAGTAGGTCCCAGAACATTATCTGGTGCCTTTTATTAACTAAGGTTTGGCATACAGGAGGAGTTTTTTGCCTACGACAGCTGTCCTCATGTGCCGAGTGCTGCTGTGTGTTCCACCTGCGCCTGAAGAACGCCCATGAGCATCACCTCCTGCACAATGTCACTGATGTTTGTGTAGTGAAGTATTTCTTAGCAAACACTGCTGCAGTCTTGGACTCCACTGCCTTCCAGATCATTCTCAAGTATAAATCACCCATTTGGTTTTGACCTAGAAAGCTCTGCATGTTGCATATCTGTACCTGAGAAATTGCCTCCCACCTTACCAAGGGTCTGCTACCGAACATACATAAATTGCACAGAAGGGGGCTGGTGGGGCTGTTGTCCTCTGTAAGGCTGCTTGGACTTGTTTGTGCTCTTGGTACAGGACAGCCCAAATTTGTTAACCATGGGCCTCCCAAGCTTTGGGAAGTGTGTGTGAGGGGCAGGGGCTCAGAGGTGCTTTCTGCCCACTCCGACTAATCTGTATCTGTCCATCTCATGTAATTCTCTGGCACCTATCGCCTTGGTAGCTAAGCATGTTTCTCAGATGACCATGGCTTTGTTTTTTCATGTTCTCCTCTTTTTAATAGTCTTTTCTCCTTCCTTTTAAATCGGTCTTTAATAAAGTTGAGAATTCTTGCACAGGGTTTTGTAAACATGTGTTATTAAATTTTAAATCTGTTTTGAAAGTGCCTCTATCCTACTCCCTCCTAGTAAAGTGACCTTTTTAAATGGAGGGAAGTGGGTTTAGATGACAGTCATGATAAATGCGGTCATGTTCACTCAATAAAATAAGGCCCAGTGCATTTGAGGATAAATCAGTGAAATGTACAGCCCCACCTGTCTGTCTCCATCATTCATTTCCACTGTCACTTTCACAGTGGCTGATGGATCACAGTTGCTGTAAAATTAGACAGCCTTTAATCTCATTTCATCCTGATTAGCTTCTCCTTACCCTTTCCCTCTAACTCACTGACTGACACGCTAAAAACTCACACCGGGCTGTGTTTGAGCGTGGCGTACAAACTTCTCTTCAAATACCCTTTTTGCGGGGCAGGCAGGTGTTCCACTGGCTTGAAATCGAAAAATGAGAAGATGGGATTTTCACATTATTAAAGCAAAACAGCAGACAAAGGCTCATATAAAATTAATGAAAGCAGCAGCCTGACCAGACTGTGTGATGGGCCAAATTCTTCCCGTTACACCCTGGCACGCCCAGTGAGTTTGAGAAGATCGTTCCTACTAGAGGCTGAATTTAGCATGCTCATTGCCACGTAATTTTGACTACATCTATGAAAAGTTATGTCCTATATGGGGACATATTTTTCATAATTCATAAGGAATTACGGTTTACAGCACAAGTTTTCTGGTGCTTTCAAGGGGCATTTTATAGCGGTAAAAAAAATCATTCCTATTGTTTTGGTTTCTATGTGTAACTCACGATTCTGAGGGACCCTGAAAATGGTCAGGGAGAAAGACTGCGATGTTGGCGGTTTCACAATTTCAGTGCCAAAACTCCCTCCCTCTTAGATGCCCACTGTGTTGCTCCAGCCTCCCTGTTTTGTCCAGCCCCCTCCAGCCCCATGGGCAGATTCATCAGACCAAGCCCGGAGTTTTTCCCAAAGCCCTGTGAGCAACGAAGGTCATAGTAAAGATCTGCAGTGTTTTATTGCAGTCACCTTTCCTTCTGAAGCCCAAATTCTACCCTCCTTTTCTAAGGCAAGCTTCCCTTTAGCTTTCCTGTGAGTTACGGGTGGTAGTTTGGGTCATTTGGGCCCAATCCCGTATCAGTGGGAATGTTGCCATCAAGTTAAGTAGGAGCCAGGATTAAGCCCTTAGTTTTCAAGGTTTAATTATCATCCTAAGTGTGGGAGTCTTATTGCATAGTTTATATGCATGGGAACAGCAGAAAAGCTTAAAATACAATTTCTTCCTCTACTGGCCCTGTTTGTGTCAATATGGAGGATAAACAAACACAAGTGTTTGTAAAAATGAAAACAATGTGTGAAAAATATGCATGTGCGCTGCCTGCAGACAGTTCTTTTGGTAAATGCTAGATCTCTCCAGATTGACCAAAGGAAGAGCCTGGTTGAGAGAACAACCACTGGCTTGCACTTAATTTGAAACCATAATAGAGCATGGGATGAGGTAAGAATTGAAGACCCTGCCGACTGATCCTGGGGAGTCTCTTCTTGAGAGGAGGGGTCCCAAAAAAGCACCTAGGGAAGACAGCAAGTTTCCCATGGGAGACCCAAATTCATTCTGTAGCACAAGCATCCACAAAATCAAGAAAAGTATTGGGGTTTTGAAAGAGGTAATTTTAAAATGGAAAAATGTCTGAGATCAAAGAATGAGATAAACACAATGTGGGGGCTAAGAAGATAATAAAAATATTGTCATTCTTTCATCGCGCTGTAGGAATCTATAGGTAGTATAAAATCTTATGCAGTGCCTGGTATAGGATTACTTCCCAGTTATAGAAAGTGTACTAGTAACAAATAACCTTAATTAATGAACTTTCATTGTACCTGGCTGCCCAATTTAAGAACTGCTTCACTTACATGACTTGTAGGAGCACAGACTATGAAAATGATATTCGACCTTTACTAGAAACTAAAAATGTACCTTACTTATTCATCATTGCCTTGGCAAAAACTTCAGTAAGAAGCTTAAATGAGCCCACTTGATCTTTAAGAAAATGTCCTAAATAACAAAGCTGCGCGTATTTCTTCTTATTATTATTTGCATATGCTATACTGCACAACTGCATTCTGAGAAAAATAAAAGATAATAAAACAAATGAAATGGGAGATGTATCACCCAAAATAATCCAAGTGTGAGATAGGCTTCCTCTTTTTTTTTTTTTTTTTTTGGCATTGGCAAAAGAGCACAAAGTAAGAGCTGGCCCTGAGTCATATTGATTTCCCACTGCACTGGTTTCCTAAGTGCTCTGTTGATCCGTGTCAAGCAATAAGTTCCCTGCCTGTACATGCACATCACCTCCCCATTTGTCCTCACCTAGATTTAAGGTGCCCATATGATGAGCTGAACAAGGACATCATTTTTCCTACTGGTGTCACTGGGCCAAAACTACTCTATGTGGTATGATAACTAATGCTGTGTAAGTTTACAATTACCATATAATATCACAATAGTGCTGTATGGCACAGCGCAATAATGCATGCATATTCTGTATATATAAGTCCTTATTTTTGTGCCTTAGCATTTGCAGTGGAAACTGTAAATTTAAAAAAAACAGATTATTGCGACTGTAGTTGGTCTGTAGTAATCACAACACCTCCCAAAAAAGGGGATATTGCAAACCTAATGCCACAGTTTTGATCTTTGTTAACAAAGGGCTTCCTGATTAGATGAATAGAAAATGTGTGATTGTGCTACTAATGACATTGTACAGGAAATTAAGCGTATACATTTGGAAAAGGCATTAAATCAGCAGGACCTTAATTTAAAAACTTAAAACTGTATGGAAATGCAGCTTGTTCATTGCTGTGTAATAGAAAGCTACTGAACACACTGACTCTTCTTGTGGAAACATTACCAGCAGAACAAAGCTGGGCTGAGGTTTTTTTAATGCTCCCGAGCATACCAGGATTCCTAGCATCTGCTTATTTTCAGGGAAATATCAGGCAACTTCACCATTTTTTACAAGTTGTTTTTAGAGCGGCATAGACGGCAGTTGGGTGGGCACTGAGAGTCCAGAATTCCAGCTTTTTTCCTCAATTATTTGCAGGATTGAATAACGTAAGATTACTAGTAAGTGGCTTTGTCTGTTGCTAATTCAGTGGACATGTATGCTTGGGGTGATGCATTCCCTTGTTATTTCATACAGATGTAATTCCAGTGTTGTATTTTGTGCCTCTGGAAATATTTGGTGGAATCAGTGCCCTGAGCTGACAAAGAATTTCTTGCTTTACTTGCAGTTATGCCGTATAACAGTGCCCATCACTGTGTTGTGGAAGTGGAAAACTTCTTGTTTGTGCTGGGAGGAGAAGACCAATGGAACCCTAATGGTATGTATAGAATATTAAAAGACACAGGCAGCATCTGCCTTCTTCTGTCTGCCTCTTCGTCAGGTCAGCTGATGTAGTCATTAGAAAGGGATTTTGAGGACCCTCTGCCTAATTGTAGAACCTAGTAAAGGCTACTTTTAGATACTGCTGTCATAAATATCTGGTACTTTAGCATTAGCATCTCCGTCATTCATCAGCTCCCACATCCCTTGAGAAATGCCACAGGCAGCAGAACAGACTCTTTCAAGTGCATGCACCAGGCAGCAGCTGTTAAGAATTTTAACCTTCATTTCCAGTCTCCTTCCAGTCATAATATAATAATGCAGTTGCAGTAGATGAATGCTTCCTTTCTATTGTCAAACCAGATACTTGCAGCTAAAGTTGTTAATGTGTTAATTATCTAGACTCTGAGATTCTTAAACTGGTCCTTTTTTTTAGTCTTGTGCAAGAGCTTCTCATATAGATTATCTGCTGCTACCTTCTTTGATTTGATTACTTCATAAATTTACCGCAAAGAGAAATTAAACAATTTAACAGGCTTCTGAGCAAAGGAAAAGGAGAATACCATGCCTTGCAAAATTCACAAAATTGTCAAGACATTGTTAAAAAGCTTGCACACGAAGAAAGAGTTGTAGTTGTAGCAGTCTGTGTAACAGAGATAATTATGACTGAGAAACCATAAAACAGCTTGCAGGTACACATTTTTACTTTAAAACACCAGAGGATCCAGCTGAAATTACATATACTGCATATATTTTATTGTGAATGCCCCATTTCAGCATCTGCACTAAACCAAATTATAGAAAATTGTTACATCTGTTCACTTCCTAAAACCTGAGACAAACAATCCAGTCCACCCTATAAGCATATTTCTGGTGTAGTTAAAAATATCACTAAATGTCGTAGGGGAAGAGCCTTTCAGTTCTATTGTTGGATCTCCTTTATACTAAACAGGAGATAGCATGGTATCATTAATGATAATTATTATTAGGAGCATCAGCCACTTCCAACAACGGAGGGCCCCTGTTGTGCTTGGTGGTAGGCATATGGATAATAAGAGGCAGACCTTGTTCCAGACAGTTTATAATTAAATAGCCGTGTCACATGAAGGATGAAAGAAAAGAAATATAACTACCCACAGTTTAAAGGTGTGGAAACTGAGTCGCAAGATGATGGAAAGATGTAAGAATGGGTACACATCCTGCATCTGAGATAGGAGTTGAGCACAACTGTGAGATGGGTAGTACCTTAGGTCTGAGGTCACCTAGATCAACTTCTAAGCTGAAGACGTTGCCATCGGACATCTAACAGCTTCCTTGTTCTATGAATACCAGAGCTATGATTTGTCTGTAGAGAAGATAGGAATAAAGGAGGTAGCAGAATTGCTGATACTGATCTCTTTATGAATTTACCCCAAGAGAAATGGATCTTACTTGTCACAAAAAGTGGACCTGAAAATCATAAACCGCATCCTGTGCTATTGCTGGGCTAGTTGTTTCTTGAAACTGATTTGCTTTCCATGTGCAGCTACATGGGAACTGCTCGCACATACCCACTTGAATTTACATAAAGGCCTTCCTTTGCTGTCCTCATAGTACAGAAGGGGCTTCATATGGACCTAGCTGGAACTGTCTCGCCTAGAGCATTACAAGGCCTTTGATTTGAATGAGAATGTGCCAGGTGTTTTTCCAGTGGACAGAATTATCCTTGAGATGAGGGCAATGGAAGGAGCACCATGCATTTCTCTAGCCATCAGACCTGCAAGTTCTCGAGAAGCTGGGTGGGCCCCGAGGAGCACCCACATAACCCTCCGTGCTGTTCCTGTGACTTCCTGATAACCTGGAGAGCATGGGAGACATTTTTTTTCTCTTTTTTTTCTTTTTTTTTACATCCTCCTATGGTTATGCCTTTCCAGTCACACAGGATCCTTGCACAAGTAAATGCTGATGAGAGCAGGTTGCAGAACACAGGCACGAATTAAGACCAACCTTCATAACCTTCAGCGCCCTTCACCTTTTGGCATGCCTACAGAGACCTTCCTGTAGAGAGCAGAGAGCAGCAGCATCTGCCTCCTTTTGTCCCATGGTCCTGATTTGCTAATCCTGATTTCTGATCGCTTGTTACCACATTCTGACAGGTGCTTCCTAACATGTGCAGACCTCCTGGCTGATGAGCAAGGCAAAATAATAGATACAGTTGTCTTGCAAACTGAATTCCAAAATTAAACTGGAGTCAAACCAGTTACACCAGGCACCTTAAGCAGGTCATCAAGTCCTTTTTCTGCCATCACAGGCATCATATAGTCCCATTTTGTAAATTTTCTAAGCTCCGTTCGAAAAGCAGTTGGATTTTTAGCCCCTAGTACTCCTGTTGGAAAGCTGTTACAGAATCCAATTGCTCTAAATGACTAGGAGCCTTATTCTAATTTCCAGTAAAATGTATTCTTTGACTGTCTAAATCACCTTGTTCTCATGCCAAAGTTGGCCTTTAGCTTAATAGTTTTTCCCCTCCTGGAGATTTGTTCCCCTGATGTATTACAGACAGCGCTCCTATTCCCTTTCAGCTTTTGTTTTCCTAGCTGCAACAAGCCAAGTTCTTTGTCTCCTGCCATAAGGTAAACTTTCTGTTCCTCCTGTCTCCGTAGTAGCTCTTCTTTGTGCCTGCTCTAGTCTGATTTCATCTCCCTTCCTGTGAAGTGACCAGATTTGCATCCTGTAGTCCCACTCGAGGCTCACTAAACCCTTCTCTTTCTACCCTGCACTATACAATCTTCTACATACATGGTATTTGTAGTGAATATGTGTATGACACATTACGTTAGGAGGCCAAGGTCCCCAAATCATAGGTTTGTATGACAGCAATTAAAAAGCTGCTATATAACCAGTGACCACTGAAGTCCGCAGCAACTCTGAAAGATGTAGTGAATATGGCAGCATTAAAACCTCCTACTAGAAGTCCAGAGTTATGATCAGTGCTTACATTTTTTTGAAATCCTGCTGTTTGAAATAGAAGTAGATTAATAAATGTCCTAAATAGTGAGACCTAGAGCCAGTTAGATGCCTGCTGTTACTGTTTTGTTGTTTATTGACTCTATAGCTCTCAATGCCTCTTTTTCTAAATTGTCTGTATAGACTAAAGGAATTCAGATGGGGACCAAGAGCAAAGCCTCGCTTCACTAAACCCCGTAGCAAAATGACCAGTTGCACTTAGTGTATGGGGATCTCACCCTATGTCTCAAGATGTGTTTGAGTGGTGCTCAGCATAACAGGCCTTGGTCCTTGTTAGGCACCATGCTGGATTTGAAGGGAAATCTGCATTATTCCATCGGTCTTCTGCTTTACCCTCCTCATATGGAACATGCTTATAACATAGCGAGGGAATGAGTTCCCTTCCAGATGGAGTGGTCAACATGGTTTCTTTCTCTGTTTTCTTGTAGAACATGATCTTAAATTATTATGAATATAAATTCTAGCTGTATCATTATTCTTCTCTACAGTCTTGATGGTCTATTTACACATGCTGAAGTAAGTGTGGAATGAAACAAGCAAAGCGAGCCAATCCTACAGAGGCTTTTCCGATGCAAAAATATTCACCTTGTAGAATACCCAGTGACCATTTGTAGAACTGTGACATACGCAGTTGGGTTATTCTGCTGGCCTGTGAAGCCTCTAATTCAATTTTTTAGTCACACATACATAAACAAAGGTTTCTGTTTCCGAGATCCTCATCTGTTGAAGTCTCAGGTGTTACAGGAAATTGCCATACACTCTCTTGCTTCAGTTTTCTTGCTTTGATGTCAATCTGCATGTAAAATAAGGTGAAATCTTAATATCGTGAAGACATGAATACAGTTCTTGGGCTTG
>NW_009259730.1:1004339-1048197 GCF_000687185.1 Egretta garzetta | reverse complement strand
AGCAGGAATAAGCTAGTTTGCTGGTGTGTGTTGCTCATGTTTCATATTTTAGCTAACAGACTTGGAATAAAACTCTTAAGAGTGCATTCCCCCTTCGATGCACATGTGTAGTTCCTTCTAACTTACACCGAAAGTACATGGTAGAATAAACTATCTAGTGCAAACACTGCATAGCCCATGCTGATGGCTTATGCAGCTTCTGGTTATTTGCACAAGATTTTTTTTACCACGTTCCACATGGAAATGATGTGAGGAGAAGGAAAAGCACATGTTCTCCCTTTGATTTTTTTACCTGACACAAAATACTCTACTCATAAAAAATACCGCGGGGATGCCCTCTTTTGGGCAGTAATTTTGTTTAGTGCTGTGATTTATTGTGGCTGTGAAAGTACCACAGCATCTATAAGTGAATTTAAATACACATTTTCAAGATCTTATTACAGAGAGCAAGAATAATCTCTATCTGCTTTTACTGCTAACAATTGCTAATTCAAACCATGCAGTGCCCCATTTGTTGAATTATTACTGTACACATAGTGTAATCATACATTGTTGTAAAAGGGGGAACCCTTCATAAAAGCTGTCAACTTGTGAAGTATATGTAATATATATTACAATCATGATGTTAAATACATGAAACAAACAGCTGAGTGTCAAAATAATCTATCTTTACAGGGAAACACAGTACAAACTTTGTTAGCCGATACGATCCCAGGTTTAACAGCTGGATACAACTTCCACCCATGCAAGAGAGGTAAAAACCTGCTACGTGTTTTTCAATATATGTTTTATCATCCTAGGAGCAGCTGAAGTTTGGCTTAGTTCTGGGAGTAAGGAGGCCTAAAGAAGCAGTGAAAAAACTGCAGCATGCAGTTGCTTCCCATTTGTCTCCTAATTTTTTTAAACTTTCCAAATTCAAAACTCCAGATGCCAAATCCTGCAGGACTAACTCATGCAAAATAACCGTGGACTTTGTGCAATTACTGGTTGCCTGAGTACGGTCTGAAGGCTTTTTCTGAAGTCTTCATAGTGTCTTGGCATGTTCCCTGACTGAAGTGTCATGATGAGTTTGCAGTAAACAAGCAGTAATTATAGTCAGATATCTTATAGGGAACTGAAACCTTCACATGTTGATTCCGTCCTGTTTCACCATGCCAGACCTGAAAAGCTCTCCTCGACATGTCTTTACCTTGTCAGAGGATTCTTAATCCTAGGTGGTCTTTGAGTGAAGTTGCTGTCAGCTAATGCATATTACAGTAGCATACATTTTAATCCTAACTGTGTACCAAAGAGCAGAGGTGCATGTAGACCTGAGCAATGACTGGTAAAGATGGTGTAAACTTAACTCTGGATCCCAAATCCTACCTTGGCAGGTAAAAAGTCCCCCAAACCTGAACCAAATGATGCATGTTTCCTAAGAAGAATCTCAGAGGCAGAAGATCCAATGTGATAATGTTGTTTTATGAAAGAGCATTCAATGTCCATCCTTTAGTCCAACATCCATCTTCTCATGGATCCAGTGTACAAGAGATCTCACGCCACCTTCCTAAGACACTTTCCTTATTCCATGTGCTGTCAGTATTACAGCTTTTTTCTCTTGGCTGCCCCCAGTGTTCAGGTGTCTGGCAGTCATAAATGTATTGAACTCAGTGCAACCTTGCGATTCAAGGTGCGTATTACGACATGCATGGAAACATGTCTCTCCTTTCAAATTTTCAGAGGTAAAATGTCCGTCTGCAGAGTTTTTGAGGGTCTTTGTTCAGGATTCAGTTTGATTGACCTAAGTCCATATTGCAGACCCATGTGCAATGCTTGTCACCAAAAAAATACTGCATTGTACCGCTGCATGAAAAAGCACAAGCAGAACAGATCTGAGGAGGTTTCCTGTTGGAGCTGAGTGAACTGATAAAATTAGCCATATAAATAGAGATAAAAAAAGAGCATCACAGTTCATTATAGTCTCTGGCTTTATTAGTAACATCATCCTATACTTCAAAAATCCTTTACTGAAATTCCTTTTTCTTGTTTAGTCGTTAATAGAGCTAGTCCAAGAGCAAGCTTTAGCTAAAGAGGTGTCCCTGCTTTGGCAGCCCCCAGCCTTCTCCCTCACTCCTGCCAACACTGTGGGATAACCCCACAACTGGGTTATTTACCTTAAAACAGAGGGACGCCTTCCCTTCTGGTTCAGCTCCCCGGACTGAGGCACCGCCGGCTCGGGTGTTGGAAACAGGAGGCGTGCACGAGATTGCACATCGCCATGCAGGTCATCCTCAGTGAACCCGCAGGCTGACTGGTGTTTCTACTGAGCCTGAAGCTCTTCTGTGGAGCCTAATCTGTGTCCTAATTAGGCCCTCTGGGTATCTGCAAGCAAAACTCCTGAGGGGCAGATGCGGCTGGCTGAGCGGTTGGGCTTATTTGGCTGACAAAGCTCAGAAGGCAGAAGTAGGTAGCTGAGGGTTGGAGAAAGCAGGCAGTAGGAGTTTTTCCACCTCCACAGTGGCCAGTTATGTTTGACTAGAAAATCGGTTTGCAGTCGCAGGTGTGGAATATGACTTGCCCTGTGCTCTGGTGGAAGCTGCCGCCCTCAGCCAAGAGTCAGAAACTCTGCTGCACGTGGTGATTGCTTAGCAGCTGCCCAGTAATAAAATGTAATGTTTTAGCATCTCAGCTCCTTACAGTGTTACTTAAATGTACTGGTCCACTCATACAAAGTTCCTTCTGTAAGGGGCTTTACTATGACAACGTTAATTGTCGCCTCTTTTGTTTAGGATGCATAACTCGTAGGCTTGCCCGTTATTTCTCTATAAAGGCTCCTAAGCATTAGGGCTATTGTTGGAAAACTGGGATTTTCAAATCACTTTCTGAAATGTTTTTAATGGTTTATTTGCTCATCCCTAATGACTTCTCAGAGTTGTTGCAGCTTTTAGAGGTAGGGTCTGGCCCAGTTTTTAGAAGATCGTACAAACAAGAGAGAGCTTTTATGCAGTCTCCTTTCCCAGCTCCTTTAGTCAGATTAAAGTTTCCATTAAAGTCAACAGGCTATTTTTTTCCCCGCTAGGAGTACAGGGTCACGCCCTGTCTCTGCTGGCATAATGCAGGCACCGTTGACAAGACAGACTGTTTAATGGGTTCTTCTGAGTCATTATGGTCCATCAAGTCAAAACCTACTTAGGAATTTTACTCTGAGAATAATTGGCTGGATAGACTGTAATAGCTCCTTTGAAATGACTGCCAGGTAAATGTGGGTCTCATTCACTGGCGGTATATTCTCAAGCTGAAAATCTGTATGAAATATTTGATTAGTAAACTTTTATCTCATATGCTAAAATCCATATTTGATTGATTTTACTGTATGAGCTATAAAGAAAAGTCTAATCCCGTTACGGATTCAGAGCCGTCAGTGTATTTTCTTTAAAGCCAAGTTTTGTTTCTTTTCATTTGAAGAACATCTCAAAAATACATGCTTTTGGAAAGCATGTACTATTTTTGGATGCGCGTTGTTTAGAGAAGCAGCAAATGACTCATCAGCTTTTGAAGCACACATCTGCCTGACGATGCAGTAACAACGGGATGCTTTTTGGACAGCAGTTCAGTTAGATTAACCTGCCTACTGAAGTAACAGTCTTTCTAGTAGACCTATCTGAACGTGTGGTAGGAGCCTCAGCTGGACACCTCAGTCAATACTGCTGCATCTTGCCAGCTCAGCCCAAAGCTGGACAAGGTGTGTGGAACATAGTAACATTTAAAACATTTTTTTCTTATGTTCCGAGTTAAAAGTTTTTGTTTAAAGACCAGCAGAAAACACAGCATGGTACCAGGGCCTGAAGAAGCACAAGTGGAAATGAGCGGGCCAGCGTCCTCCTTGAGGCTGAGTGAACTGAGAAAAGAAGCCGCAGAAAAAGAGATGAAAGAATTTCACATTTTATTTTAGTCTATGACTTTAATAATGGCAGTGTTAACCCTTATTAAGATGACTTTAGTGTTTAAAAAGCAAAGCATACACTCTAACAGTGACCCTGAAATCAGGTCCAGATGCTGCAATGATCAGTAATAGAATTGGTAGTTTTAAACCTCAGACTGGTAGTTGTATTTCTTGTTTCAGGGCACCGTGTGGAAATCGGAAAGAAATTCTTCCCTTTCATGTGTGCGTGCTTACGAGAAGTTGTTAGCTGGGTTGACTAGTGAGTGGAGGGGTGCAAAGGAAAAGCATTTCAGAGCCCAGTGAATGTCAAGTACTTGCAGTTCTGAAGAAAACCACAAACTAATTGTCTTACTGTCCATATTCAGATCCCGAGGTGGATTCCCTTAATCTCATTAGAATGGATAGTCTCTTCCCAGTTTTGTGAGGAAAGGTGTCGTGCAAGGATTGCTGTATCATATTTTAATCTGAATCATATTTTACAGCAGTTTAAAAAGTCATCACTTAACAGCATGCCCCTTACACACGGTATCATTGAAAAGTGAAAAACCGAAAAGCTTAAAATATTTGTGCCAGGAGCCACTGAGTGAATATTCACATCCATGCAGAAGAGTGAAGCGTGCTGACGCTTTCATTTTTGCTCCTTATAGTGACACTGTGTGGATGAAACCAGGAGTACACGTACAGAATAATGTCAGTGAAATCCCAGTTAAAATAGTAATGCCTGCCAGTTGTACCTACCCTGGCTTCTTAAACCTGAACTAAAAAAAAAAGACACGCTGAGAGCAGTTCATTACCAGGTTTGTCAGAGGAGGCACGCACGGACAGACGAACGGACGTGTGAGCACCCCACGCACTGACGACAGGCACCCTCCGGGTTTGTGCCTTGCAGCTGACAGCCACAGGAGGGTCGGAGGGCATGTGCCCACCCGTGCAGGGTCTCTGATGTCTAACGGGATGTCACCTCTGCAGCTTTTCCTACTTTTGGGGTCACTGCAGGCTGTCTTGCCTCTGGCCTGTCACATACTCTCAGGAAGCATATAGGCACCTGATTGCCTCTAACACCTCTGTCAAATTAGAGTGAAATCAGCCAGCAGGTTTTTGTTGAGGAGACAACACTTAGGCAGACATGGGTACACGTACAGTGTAATCAAATAAGCTTTGTTTCCATAGAAAATGAGGCTAAAAACATAGATGCACAATTTGCTGCCCGACCATGCAGAGCAATAAATGCCATCAGCTTCTATCTGCCCATTGACAGATAAATTAAATGGTCTTCTTTAATTCGTCAGCAGAGCTGGAGGCACTTTGCAGCATTCCTGTCCTCCTGTTTCTATCTTTTCTTTCTGTAGCCTTATCCTTGTGCTAGTGTTCCTGCTCAACAAGGGATGCTGTCCCACACCATCCAAGTTGCCCATGTGCAGGAGGTGCTCGGTGATGCAGCTCCTCTGTGCACCAAATCCAAAACGTGAGGCCAGAACAGGCGGCCTTGCATCAGGTCTGTTGCCTGAACGCCCAGCCAGCCCTGCTGCTTGCATGGTGGTATCTTCATGTCTGCCTGACCTCTCCTCCAACTTAGAAACCATCAGCCAGTCTCAGCCATGTTTAACAAAGAGGGAAATTGCTCCAAAACGTTAAAGCATACTAAAAATGTTGTGAAAATAGGCAGATGGGTAAAGGAGAGAGATCTTACTCCTGCCCTCACTGAAGGAAATGCTCCTGAATGCGTGCCTGGCTAGATACAAGGTTAGAGACGCGGCACACCAGGCTCTGCTAGCTCACCTGGTCATGGGATGGATATAGGGAAGCCTGGGGAGGAGTAGGGACATACCGGAGCTGTTCACTGCAAGGTGCATGGACCACCGCTCATCCCAAATGCTTTGCAGTGCTCTGCAGGATCGAGCCCTTGATGGTGCAGGTGACATTCACGCCCCCAAGATTTACCATGCAATTCAGGAGTGCAATATGCAGCCGCTCCCAGATGCAAATTTGGGTGCCTGGGCAGGAACCGGAGTGCATTGTGTCAGCCACGGAGCAGACTTTGGCAAGCTGCAACCACACTCCAGCGTGCCCCTTTCGTAGGAGCTATCAGAGCTAAACCATGCCGTGCCTCACCTGCCTGCTTGTCTCTGAGCTCACATGCCACTCCCGTTTCTCCCAGAAAAAAATCTGGGGGTTGGGACTGACAATTCTTGTCATTCAACCTTTTGTACAGGTCTTCATCCTAACCTAGCTGTGCTTTTTTGCAATATTCTTATATCATTGCAGCTTAGAGTTAAAGGCCTTTACCCTAGCAAACCTTCCTGCTGCTGAATAATACAGGGAGCTTTCCCTGAAAGTGGATTACACCAAACAGGGTCTCTCAGAATCATCTACTGCTCTATTTTTACCTCGGCAACAGATGCTTACTGTTAATTTTGGAGGCACGAGGAAGACAAACAGGAATATGCCTAGCAGTCCTGACCAGAAAAATTAACTGTTTTCCCGCATACCTGAGTTGCATGCGAAAGCAGACAGGTGGCTAAAACTTTTGTCAGAGTTAGTTGGATGGAGACAGACCTCTTTTGAGTTAAAGGGTGGAAATGTAACGTGGTGCCTAGCATAAGGAAAGTTGTTCTATTTGCAGTACTGCAGAATGAAGAAAAAAATGATAATTGAAGAAAAATTTTGATGATGTGGTTCTCTTAGTAAATTGGGAACAATGACCCTTGAAGGACCATAAAGAAAGTGAATGTCAAGATAATTTATTATTGTTACATTATCTACCTCATTTTTCACTTTGTCTTACTGAGTTGTTATATCCCTTACAAGGTAATGCCCCAAACATTAATGAGCACCTTTTTATCTTTCATGGGTGTGAAAAAGCAACAAACAGCGTTGAAAAGGAGTATTTTCTACCGGATTTATGCATGCTTAATTGTTTTGACGCCAAAAATGAAGTATTAATTTGATGTAGAGCGTGTATTTGATTAGCAAAGCAGTCTCTAGGGTAGCTGTAAGCCTGTGAAGCTCCTGGACGCTTCTGTCTGAAGTAGTGTTTGAAGGAGATGCTAACCTAGTTGAGGGAGTTGGCTGGAGAGGGAAAAACCATGGTTGACGTGCCTAATTGGTTTGCTGTTGGCTTCTTTTGTTTTGTCCTGCCCTGTCCTCCAGGAGAGCCAGTTTCTACGCCTGCCGCCTTGACAAGAACTTGTATGTAATTGGTGGAAGAAATGAAACTGGCTACTTGTCCAGCGTGGAATGCTACAATCTGGAGACAAACGAGTGGCGTTATGTGTCTTCGTTGCCGCAACCTTTGGCGGCCCACGCAGGAGCCGTTCACAATGGCAAGATATATATTTCAGGCCAGTCTCTTTTATAATTCCTGCTACGTAACAAAAAAACCAACCCAAAACAACAACAATAAAAACCCAGACGCCAAAACTGTAGAGCTAAATTCCTACTGCAGCGCAGTATCTTTATTTACATTGATTAACAGAAGTGTATTTACTTTGCAGGAGGTGTTCACAATGGAGAATATGTCCCCTGGCTGTACTGCTATGACCCCGTGATGGACGTCTGGGCCCGAAAACAGGACATGAACACAAAGCGAGCAATCCACACTTTGGCTGTAATGAATGATCGACTGTATGCAATTGGAGGAAACCATTTGAAAGGTCACATTTTTAATAGCGAAAAAGCATTTCAGTGTCCCCCGTCTCCTGATAAAGAATATTTTTGTTAGACAGTCATTGTTAAATACATTAAAAAACAGGCAACACAATTTAACAGGACACTTGAGCCAGCAATTTTAAAAACATTTTATGCAAATTATTTTAAAATTATAACAGTACATTAAATATATGAGTAATGAATGCTTTAGATAATAAAAATGGGAGCTTCCATTACTCAAAGGCATGGACAATTTGTCATTACCAAGAATTCAATGAAACAAACAGATTATTCTTTGACCCGAAAGTACCAGCAATATTTTCCTCTGTAAATCATTTTCCAAAATGTGCAGTTAGAGAGAGCTTTATTCAGAGCAATGCACAAAAACAAGCTCCTGATTTAATGAAGAAAAAAAAAAACTCAAGCCGTTAAATATTAGGACTAGGCTCTTTAGATCCCTTTTTAGTATTAAATGTAGCTCGTTAATTATAATTCCTTTTTAGAGGACTCTTGTTTTCATCTTTTGAAAAGGTCTCATATTAAAATAACTACTGCTTAGGCATCTGGTATTTTTGTCTTAATACCTACATGCTGTTGCTATTACCGCTAAAGAGATTCTGCTTAATCCAGCCACTTAGACAAAAAGCACAGCTCCTGCTCCTTTGTCCCCTGACAATATTTGACAGTTTATATTCCTTTTTTTTCTTTCTCCTTTCTTGCTTAAAAAAAAAGAAAAAACAGCTCACAACAACAAAAAAGAAAATTGTAATGCTAAAGAAAAAGTGATGTTAACTGCCAGTAACACCAGGCCGTGTGCCTGAATGACTCTGGCACCCAAGTCCCTGTCAGGCTTTGAAGCCACGTGTTGCTTTTGAAGATCTGAATGCCTGTGGAGCATGTAGGGGACAAAGTCTCATGTGAATTTTCCCAGGTAAATTGTACTGGAGCATAAACCCCTGCAGCCAGTGGCAGGGTGGCTGTGCCTCCGCTCCCCATCCCCAGCTGTGATGGGTGCTCCTGGACTGGACTTTACAGGGTGAAGGTGGTAAAAGCTGCCTGCGCACATGCACCTGCAAATTTTGGAGCGGTTGCAGAGCTCTGCAGCATTGGCTTTTTCTCCTACTAAAGTTAAGTCAACATGTCGCACCCCTCCTATACCTAAAGTACGTGCTTTGGTTTGCATAGGCTCGAATTGCTTCCATCCTGCCTTCTCCTTCTTTTTTTCACCCTGTTTCACCTACCATCCTCTGGGAAGAAGGAACTTCTAATAAACATTGCATTTTTGCCTCTACAACTGTTGCCCTAGGTGCCTTTTTTATGTATGAATTGCCTGCTGTTGTGAGAGGTATTTAACATCCAGGCTTCTGGAAAGCCGCCGGCTGTCTGGGAGAAGGGATTTTTGGAAAACTGGTTTCTTCTGTACAGTGAAACGACAGGAGGAACTGCAAGGAAAGGGAGGAGGGAGGGGACTGACGTACAGATGAAATGCTACAAATCCTCCACCGGGGGTGGAATAGCAGGGCTCCAAGGCAAAAGCCCTCCTTTGTGAAGCTGAGTCTGTATACTAGTGTCAGCAGCGCATTTATCGCATCACAGCTAGGCATGTGCATACTGCGGTTTATTATGGAGCTTCTGACAGATTCGGGGTGCACTGTGGTGGCCTTTCTATGGCCCCTTGAAAACTTTACAGCAACGAAAAATTATTTCATCACAGCTATTCATTCCTGACATAAATAATACTAGTACGAGCAGCATCATTGTGAAGTACCCATATCACCAAATGCCCTTTTCCAGAAAACCTTAACTTCTCTTTTCTATCATACCTTGGTGCAAAAGACAGTAGTGTCAAGTAAAGCATCCCAGCATCTTACGAAAGCCATATTTTTACTGTGGTGCTCTGATAAAGAATGTAGTTTGAGATAGGGAAATGTCTAAATATAGGAGCAGGGACCAGGACTCCTGGGTTCTATGTTCTGTGTTCAGCTCATGTAATTGATACAGCTTGAGAGTCTTGAGCTGAGACCCATCTGCCCCTTGCTGATGACAAAGGAGCAGTCGCATGGAGCCTTTTTTTGTCTGTCAAGGAAGGATGGGACCACCATTATTTTTTTTTTGTTAGATTTTTCTGTCACATTAAAGACCTTGACACATCACATGCTTAGGGTACACCTTAAATCAGCTTGAAAATTGAAACTGGCCTTGAACGTCACGTCCATCATGCTAAGCACCTTGTCCCTCTGGAACAAAGTGGCATCAGTTGTCTAAGCACTCTACCTTGACTCCTTTGGGCATTGATTTCTGAGTGAAATTTGATCTGTTGACTTTTGAATAGATTAGATCTGATGACCTTTGAGAAAGACTGCCAGGACAGGCTTTTCCTACATGTTCAAACTCACATTAGCACTAATAGATGAGGAGGAATATTGCTTGAACCTGCTTTCATCATTGATAGGTTATTACTGAGTGTTACTTTCTGATTTGTTCAGGTTTTATAGGTACTTCAGATTTGTAGAAGACTGTGGAACTAATGGTAAAAGCTTTCAACAGGTTTATTTGAACTGAAATAATGAGACTAACATTACAGAAGGTGGCTTATATGTATATGGCAATATTTTCTAGAAGAAAGTTTAACAATGATGTTACAATTGTAATTATATAATTAGAACTGTGATTTAATAAATTTAACAGTAAAACAAATAGCAAAGCAGTGTGTCATAACACATGTTCTCTTTTCTCCGTGCCCTCATCCAGGTTTCTCTCATCTCGATGTTATGCTTGTGGAATGCTATGATCCAAAAGGTGACCAGTGGAATATCCTCCAGACCCCCATTCTGGAGGGTCGCAGCGGCCCTGGCTGTGCAGTCCTTGATGACAGTATTTACCTTGTAGGAGGCTACAGCTGGAGCATGGTGTGTACCTGCTTTCTGCAATCACCCTTCCATTCTTTCTGAGCTCTTGTGGCCAGTCTGTGTAGTACTCAGATGGGATGGAGAGGAGACACTGCAGGGGTCTGGTTTTGGTTTGGTTTTCAACTTGAGAACATGGAAGTGTTTGTTTGCCTTTGTGCTTTTCTATTTAAATGAATTATTATCAGCCTGTATTCACTGATATGGAGTAATAAAAAAATCAGGTGAAATTTGGCAGAAGTGATTGACGGGACTGTATGCTTACAGCTCTGCTTATAGGGCGCTTGTAAAGGATCCTGATTTGCACAGGCTGGGTGCTCAGCCCATATGAAAACCAAACCTCTTGAAGTGCTCCTAAATTAGGGCTCAAGACCATGAGTCGCTTTCGAACATCTTTAAAGCTGATGTGTGACTTGGATTTTACCAAAGCCACATTTAATATGACTTCTTTTTCTGTTACAGGGAGCCTACAAATCTTCTACTATTTGCTATAGTCCTGAGAAAGGAACTTGGACAGAACTAGAAGGAGATGTTGCTGAGCCACTTGCAGGACCTGCCTGTTCGACTGTCATACTGCCAGCCTGCGTACCATACAACAAATGATAGTCAAGGAGCACTGACACGAACACTGATTGCATTTGGGAAAATAATGACGGGTGACGTAAATATTTTATTAGAACAGGATTCCTGTTAAAACAAAGCTACCATAATTGACCCCTTATTCCATATTTGTGCTTTAGGAGCAAACTAAAAGAAAAAAAACAAGTGTTGTCCCAGCTCAGATAGATGCCGGTGTCTTATGAAGCAAGTAGCTAAAACACACCGAACATTACATGCTGACAGACTGCCATTTCAGACTGATTTTAACTTTTTCCTGCTGCAGAGATATTCCTCACGTCAAATTTAACTTAAAAAAAAAAAATGAAGGCTAAATGTTCAAATACAGCCTGAAGAGACAAGATCAGTATTGTGCATTGTATCTACCTGCATGTGATCTGTGTTGAAGTCATGAGGATGTTGTTTTCATGAATGCTTCAGAATTCAGACAGTGAAAAGCTCACACTGCATTGCAGAATTGTCTCCTCTGTAATCCTAACCTACAGCTACTTCACATGCTCTGCAAGCAACACAGCATCAGAAGATTATAAAAGGTAAAAAAAAATCATTCAGTTTTTGCACAGCTTGGCAACTAATACACTCTGCCTTCAAAGTCCCCACGTGTAAGTGCAGCAGAAAGCAGACTACAATGAAAGCCATGCTTTACAGAGCACTTCTTGCAATAGCAGCTTAGGGATTAGGATCAAATTCTTCTAATCACACTTGTGTAAAGTCAGAGTCATTTCACTGAAATCACATGGAATGACTGGTTTTACATTAGTATAACAGAAATTTGGTCCTACACCTTAAATTCTGGGTTCGTAAAGTAAGTTATTTCTATGACCACTTAACAAAGCCCCAGAACCCTTCCTTACTTTTCACTAACCTGTTAGATCAGAGCATCCATGCTAGTTGCTTCCAAAGACAAGAAGACTGCATTTAATTATGATTGTATTACTTTGGACTCTTAAATGATTATGCACAATTTTGGAGAGACACTGGTAAGTAGTTGAAATATTCCCATGTGGTTGATCTTAAAACATACTCTGAAAGATTTTTACTATTGATCCAAAGTAATATGAGGCTAGACTTTCTACTGCCTTATAGCTTGTGTAATTATTTACACACTGCAAAATGAGTTCAGAATGCTGCCACGTGGGACCAGTAGCATTTAGGACTGACTTCATGAACCCATAGCTGCTTGCACAAATCAGGCTGTCCATGTTTTAAGCTTACATCTTTCTGTCCTGGCTTTGCGAAAGCAGTGGCAAAATCTGAGCCTGATTCTTCACCACCTTGCAGTTAACATAATCATCTACACCTCAGCAAAGTCTGCGCATAGTTCTTCCATTGTGGTTTACTCGTGCTGCATCTATTACGCTCAGGACCATCCTCTTCGCTGGTATAAACTGACATTGCTCCGTTGAAGCCCATGGATGTAATTTGGTTTATGTCAGCTAAGAATCTGGCCTTTAATTTGCCTAGTTGTAACTGGCTGCACCAGATAAAAGGCAAAGGAGTCTCAGATCCTGCGTTTTCAAGCCTGCACATATCTTTCACAATAGGACTTAATGCTAGTGCGTTAAGCAAGGAGCAGGCAACTAGTGGAGGTTGGTTTCTGCTGCAGAGGCAATAGATGGGAGGAAGAATTCATTATTTGCTTTGCAGAATAGAAAGAGGGCGAATGTACACAGAAATTACACTATATATCGAAGCTTGAGAGCAATATAAATAATGGAGAGCAAATACCATGGGACTGTTTCTCTCTGGCATCAGTCCAGTTTTATTGCAGTGCAACTCCCTTTCTTGCAGCAGAATTACACAGTTGTAAAATTGGAGTAATGCAGTAAAGACTGATACCATACAAATGCAATAACCCAACTGATGAGGTAGCTGCACGCCTGGAAAAAAATTGTTTAAACAAAATAATTATCTGAAGATGCTGATATTTGAATGTGCCGTTGGGGAGTTTTCCAGTGAGCATCACTAAGGAACTCATAAAGGTGGAGTGTATATCCTGAAATCTCAATCCATTTCTACTATATAGTGCAATCTTAGTTGGTTTTCTATTTATTTATATTGTTCAGATCCAAGGGATCCCTTGTAAAATATATTTGGTGCAATCATGACTTTTTTTTTTCCTTTCCTGTTGAAAGTATATAAATATAAATATATATAAAAAGGAAACTGTTAAGATACTAAATGAGGAAACCTTGAATGACATTTAAGATCAGGATAAGGTCTGCCATTAAAACACTGACTGTCACCTGTCTCTACTAAAACGTACCATTTTTAAAGGATATTTGTTGTCCTTTTAAGTGGTCCTTTTTTTTACCAAGATAATTTAAAGATTTATGAGGACTGTATGTAAATCTTTCTATCTTTCAGGAAGGCATGACCAAGGAAAGTGCTAACTGAATAAGTCACACAAAGAATGTAAATTTTGTACAGTACTGGACTGTGTAAATGAAGCTTGCTTGTAGGGGGGAAACTTTAAATAAAACTTTATGTACTAATTCAACCGTCTGCCATATTCCTACTTATAAAGTGTATGTATAAATAATATCTACATTAAATTCTTTGGAACTTTTTTTATCATGTAGATGCGTAACCTTCTTTTATTTTGTGGCCGTACGTAGCCGCTGCGTTGTTCTCCAAGTGTCATTACTCGGAGCTTGTGGACGCGGCGAGGCAGCAGGTTGCAGTGGCTCAGAGCCTTCCCCTGCGTGCAGGTGCCTGGCCCGTGCTTCCAGCAGGGAAAGCCCCACCTGCCTGCCCGCGGGCAGGCTCGGACCTCGGAAGCCTACCAATGCAATCGGGAAATGCCTCTGCCTCGCGCTCCTCGGCCCCGTTCCTCCGTCCCGTGGTCAGGTAAGTGAAAAGGACACCGCCCGCTTAAATGCAGTCTTGCTTTGGGGTATTTAATGTTAGTTGTGGCGATTTCTTCCCTCTTCAAGATGTCCCTCCTGTGGTGGTTGACCCTTCTGCCTATGAGTATTTCTGTTCTTGGAGGGGAAGTGCTGGCCCGGGGTCAGCAGTAGCGGAGCTGGGGCAAGAAGTGTTGCCAGGCTGAGAAGACAAGGTAAAGGCAGGGGATTTACCAGGAACCAGAATCATTATCAATGCCAGGTACAATACTACATGTAGTATTTATTCATGCCTACCAACCTGTGTCATGGCCCAGAACCTTCCTATGCAAACCAAGTGGGTGCACTGAGCAAACAAAAAGGCAGTCCCTGCCCCCCGTGCTTACAGCAAGCGTGAGCCGTGCTGGGCGGTGGCTGAGAATGCAGTGAAAGAGCCTGGTTTAACGAGAGGGGGTCAGTCCTGTTCAAGTCTTTTATAAGGATGGAAAAGGCAAGCCAGCAGCAACTATGGTAAGATAGCGCAATGAATAGGACTGTTTCATTAATGTGTTTATTTCAGAAGAGAAAGGAAGGAGATATTTATGCATATTTTTTAAAGTAATGCGGGAGAAGGAAGAGGAGAAGCTGGAAGCAGTGGGCAGAGATAGGATTTAGAAAGGAAGGGAATGAAGCGAGAAAGAAGAGGTAAGAATGAAAGGAAAAAATAGAAAATGAGAGCCTGCAAGAGGAGAAAGCGGGAAGTTCTTGTGGATCAAGGGCACAGAGAAAGTAAGGGCTGGAATAATGAGGAAGGCAAAGATGCTTTCTGAGAAGCACACATCAGAGCAAGCCTGGAAAGAAATGACAGGAGAGGCGGTACAAAAAGCAGAAGAGAAACACGAAAAAATGCAATAAAAGAGGACATGAAATAAACATGAAACTAAATAAGCACTTGGTGATGGTGCGGCTCCTATTTTCTCCAGCTAATCCTTTACAGTGGTCTAGCTGTCAAGCAGAAGGATCAAATCAGCAGAGTACTTAGGTGCTGCAGTGTTCAAGCTTTCAACACAGGGACTTCGGCACAACAGAAATCGTGAGAGAGATGCCCAGCAGCACCTCTCTGCGGTGCCGGGGCTGGCACCCAACTACAGCCAGGGCCGCTGGCAAGGGAGGAGAGCTGCCGGTGGTGGGGAGAAGCAGAGGAAAGCAGATGTGTCGCAAGTCCTGGTCCCCACTGGGCTGGAGGGAAGCGTCTTCCCCATTTCCAATTCGTGGAGGAGAGTCGTCTTCGGAAGTTAGGACACCTGGACTGTTCCTCCATTCTTCTCCATTGTCCTTCCTGCCAAACATTAATCTTCTCCTTTTTTTTCTCAGCATGACAAACTTGCCTAGGTACTTTTGCGGAGCTGGGCACGGAACACAGCAGACCAGCGAATGGGGCGATTTCCCTGGTCCTGAGCTGTGGTCCCATCCACTGCCCGAGAAGCGTGAGCAGGCTGGGTTGCTGCTGACTTGCAGCCCATATGCATGCCCTTAAGGGCGGCAAAGATGGCATTTCAGAAATAGGCTTTTCACTGATTATAGCACTGTCTTTGAAGGTGCTGTGAGCCCACCTCCCAAAAGTTGGCATTGCTTTCCTTCACATGTTTGTGCCCCTTCCCACTTTTAATACAATGATCACTCTGCCAGCTGCATCTGTGAGCCAATTTCTGAGAAAAACCTATGCCAAACCTCATTATATGTACCGGTTGGTATTGTATTATACTCACGCACCAATATAGCACTCTAAGTTCTCTTGCCTTTAAGGGACAGCCCATGTTTCAATTTAAGTGGAGCTTTTCGGGTATATAGAAAGGAGACAGAAATCCCGAACACTGCTAAAGAGGCCAAGACGATAGTTGCCAACATACAGGCTCCTGAGCAGTTTAAGATGCACGCTCCCATTTCTGTTGTTAGTGGGGCGGCAGAAAAGAGTCGGTGTTTCAGCCTCTCCAGCGCAGACCATGGAAGCAGCGGCGGCAGCGCTGGAGGTCAGAGTGGTTAGCGGGAAGGGAAAGTACACTAATGAATTCTGGAGGGCTTGTAATGCCATAAAAGATTCAGTTAATCTGCAGCATAGATGTTGATCAGCGAAACTGAACCCAGCTCTCTGGACCTTGTCAGATGTATTCTGTGAATGTCAGTGTTCCACACCAATTACAGATTTTAGAAGATGCTCTCATGCAAAACTATGTGCCCTAATATATAAGCCAGCTCAGATGTAACTAAAATTAAAATCTGACTGTGGCAAATCTCTGTGATCCTGATATATGAAAATCCAAATAAATGATTTGTTCCCAGAAATGAAAAATAACTTCATTTTTTTATGCAGGATTAATCCAGTTCAATGAATGCATCTTGCGTTGATTAATAAAGCATTCCTGAATTGCAAAGTAAAGCGAGAGGAGACTTCTGGTGCTGATATATTTGTGTATTTCTGAAGCTAGAGAGAAGTGCACGCTTGCAAGAGATGTGGTCAACCAGTGTAAACAGAGATTGAATACAAATAGTGATTTTCTAATTGTCTGTTTTCTCCCTGCAGCAGAAAACTACCTTTGTGTCATTGATCCTTTCTCGAAGAGCGCAGGTACTATGTTACCTGCCACAATATTGAATGAGAACAGGGCATCTAACACGATTGTACAATGGCTCCAATTAGCAGCCAGATGACATCTGCAGTCTTACCTAGGAAAGAAAAGCAAAACTTGAGCTACTTTCTGCTGATTTTTCTTGCCACACGCACAGAGTAGAAATCTTGGTCAAGTAGCATTAGCTTTTGTGATCTGCTGCCCTCCAATTTAATTGGGCTTAGAGGTGAACAGATAACTGGGAACCTATTTAGAAAGCAAAAACAAGGGAAGGACATATAAACAAATGTAGCATTTTCCCAAATTTTTGTTTGGCATACACACACACACACACAAAAATCAATTGAATTTATTTAAAGTGGCCTCATCACTTTATCTAAAAACCTGTTGGTCAGTTTGGAGAACTACCTTCAATCATTGCAGTGTTTTCAAAAGCAATATTTATTAGTGGCTGAGGTATTTTGCAAGATACCTTTAAAATCCCTATGGTTTTATCTTCAAGAAATGGTTCCTCATATCACCCTTAACCATCTTCCAGAAAACTACACTGGAAGGTATTTGTAATGCTGGCTCGGTATCTCGGTGTCTTGTGTGGTATTCAGTTCCTGATTCTTTGCAAACTCATTTCCATTTTTGTTTGCATTTGTGCAAAACAATTCAGTTCACAAAGGCTGATCAAGAATATTTTCTATGAATGGAGTAAGTGAACTTTTAAGCACACTTCACTGTGAATAGTGAATACCGAGACTGATGATCCATTGCATGAGCAGTAACAGAAAAATTGTTGCTTCCTGTGTACTTAGGGGTTTTGAGGAAGGTGCATTAAGTATACATGTACACATTTGCACCCGAAAAATGTCAAGTTCGTAGGCCACAGCAAGGACTGCTGTGCTGTTGTTTTTTCTAAAACTGAACTCGGTAACAGCACTGAAACTCGGATGTTTTTCTTTAAAAACCACCTCTTTAACTGCGAAGATGCCATTAGTCACAGCAGGGAGCATAACCAGAAGGAGGATGTCTGTAACTATAGCAAGAGAGCACATTAAACTGTAGGTCAAAATCACGACTGACTGATTACCTTCAGGGTGAAAGTAAATCTTCAGCCTTGCCGGAGTGATAGGAGACGGGACTGACTGGGGCTTGCCGAGGTCATCCCCTGCCTCCCACGTGCCGCGGCGGGGTCGGCGATGCCCGGCGCACTCCCAGCAGACGCCTGCTGACTTGCCTAACCTTCGTGGCCATGTGTGACGGGATGCAGTCGTTGTCATCATTAGAAAATGCTTCCTAATGTCTGGCTTAAATGTCTCATTAGTTTAAAGACAGGATTCCAGGAACAATCTAAAAGATAAAACAAATATTTTCCAAAAATTTAAGTCCACAATTAAATCATCTGAAACTTTCACAAATGACAGAATCTTCAAAGCTGCTTTTCCTTCTGCTTTCAGTGGATTAGAACTGTTCATTCCCACTCTTTCTGCAGCAGCTTTTTTTTTGCAAACCCAAAGACTACCAGTCTTCACTTTTCTCTAGGCCTGTGACTCAGTCTCTCCTCCCTGACTCTGGATTTTACATCTACCAGCAGTCTGATTTTTCCCTTCTTAGCCGACCTCCAGCCATCCCGCATCTTCAGCTGCGCATCGACCAGTACAGAGAAGACCAGGAGATCTCTGTCTAACTTGTGGTAATGTAATCCAGGGTTGCAATGGACCAAAGCTTTGCAGTGAGGTCTCTCCTTCATTAGCAAGCCTCCCTGTTAACTTGCCCAGCTCAGAGCTGATCAGGCTGATATTTTGGCACTATTCATGACAAAACATCCTCTTCTTAACAGCACTTCCACTGAAGGTGAGGATGAAGAAAGCCATAACCTGGCTGTGCAGGACTCGGGTGCGGGGTCCAATCCAATAAGCTTTATTGAATGGAGTTTACATACAGGACTGCAGGAAGATTAATTAACCTGCTATGGGAAAATGCGGCACTTCTATCAGTGGCTGGGCAGTCAGAAAAAAAAATACTGTTGTCTTTTAAGCTCTTTTACTTCTTTTAGTGGAATAAAACGAAAGACATTTGTGAAGAATTATGTCTGGCACACCACCACCTCCTGTGAATTATTCTCCAAGCGTTCACTTTGCCATGATACATTCCACTGGTTTCAAGAGCTGCTGAGCACTGCCAGTACCTGAAATGAAAAGATAGAACATTTCTCCCAACAGTGGTCTATTTTGACTAGCACAAGGGTGTCATGCTCTGGATTTCCTCCTCTTGTTTTTAGACGGTGGCTTGAGCAAAAACAATTTTCATAGCTATATGTATTCATGCTGCCAATCACAAAAAATACCAGCTCTCCTGTTTGTCCTGTGAAAAAAGTCACTGGCCATCAACTCCAGTTGATTCCCGCGTGGTTACTTATCCTGAGGGCATTTACCATCTCTGTGTCCATCCCTGGCCCTGTAGTCCACAGCTGAATCAGAAAAACCTTCTGTTGCAATCCTTAGCGATACTGGATGTGGGTACTGAGCCTTTGCCTTCAGGGTTGCAATAACACTGGCCATTCCTCGAACAGTGGGGAAAAAAAAAATAAAGGGTTGTAGCCTTGGCCTGCAAAGTGAATTGTATAGTAGACTCCATGTCCAGTCTAGCCCGAAATGTTGGTGAGTGAAGCCCCAGAGCAGCCTATACCCCGCTCACTGTAAACCTGGCATTTCTACACTAACCCACCGGGCAGGCCACGGGCTGGGTGGCTTTGCTCCTTCCTCTCTCCTCCATTCCCTGGAAATGTGCGGCGACACATCCAAACGCCCCCCTTGGGTGCCCCCCCTCCAGCACAAGGTATTCCCGGGGCTGTTCCCAGCCCTCGCCTCCCCAGGGCCCCATCGCTCAGGGTCAGGCAGCGGCGCTGGCATCAGCCAGGTGGCCAGGACCGTCACTCTGCCCTGACCCCATCCCTGTTTCAGATGAAGCAATTAAACTACGCTGTTTTAGGGAACTAACCATGCAAATATTTTATGACCCAGCTGGAGAACAGAACCGGCACCCTCATACTTCACCAGATGACACGTTGATAGCTATGGAGAGGACTCACAAAATCATTTTTTAGACCTGGAACAACACTTAATAGATGAGAAAAAGAGTCTTCATTCTGTACTCATTGGTTCCAATTAGAGGATGAACTGTCCTCCTATTTTCCAAAGCATGTTTAATTTTGAATGGGTTTCTCATGGACGGTGGGCTACCATAGGCAAATCTCATTTTGACAAGTACTAATTATGGACAACGCAGTGGCAGACTGTAATCTCTGTCATGAGAGCTATCAACAGGGATGCAGCGAAGGCTTTAACAGTGGGTGGCAGTACTCTGGGTCAAATTAATCACCACCATAATGACAGTGAAATCAGTAGAGCTTTGGGATGTTAAGTTTGATAAAAGAAGCCATTCTGTTCCCTGTCTGGCTATTTACATTGCAGCCTGGCCTCAGCTTGAGCTAATCCTTTGTTACAGTGTTCAGAGCTGGCCTTTTTTGGCACAGGGGAAAGAGAACAAAGAGCAGCCCCCCTTGCAGAAGCAATGTTTTCATGTCCAGATCTGAGTTGCTGCAAGTGGATTACCTAAGTGTGAAGCAGACAGCCCCGGACTTGCACAGGCTGCTGTTTTGAGGGACATGAAAGGGCTCAAAAATGTAAGTGGAATTTTTGGGGGGATGCAACCTCGGAAGTGCTGATGTGCATGAAGTCAGCTCCGTTTGGCTTTGGCTTTTGTCAAAGAGCTTTAGGAAGGTCTGTTCTGCCTCCTTTGCCTCCTTTCGCCATGGCCACAGGGCTTGAGGTCTGCACAAGTACCCCATCAGAGCACAAGGTAGGCAACTGCCAGACGAAGAGACAGGCAGAGCCTGCAGACACAGCTGAAAAAAAAAGATGTTTCTAGGAATAACCAGGTGAGCCAATTCGGCATGTAATGATGTTACACTAAACCGCGTCAAATTTTAGCCCAAGTCAGCCTTGCCCTACAGCTATGGGCTGGCTCGCCGAGAGTGCTTCATACTGCTTTATTCTGCTTTAGATACATGCTTCATGCTCTGCTGCTAATGGCTGTTTCTATAATACTGAGCCTTGGACCATTTCTCAGCACCCATACCAATGCGCGAGCTCCCTCTGGACCCCCAGAAAGGACACGTGCAGGGGCTGGACAGGAGCTGCCGCCTTCCCAAACAGCTCTTCAGGCTGCACGAGGAGGGCAGCGGGGCCCGAGGCATCATCCAGCACATCCCAGCAGGTCCGTGCGGACACAGGCACAGCGACAGGCTGTGCCGCTTGCGTACCGGTGTGGCACAAACATGAAATGCCTCCTCGTTTCACCACGCGGGACTTCCCCATCCCCTGTCCTACCCCACACGGGGTTATCATCTCCCTGTGTCCTCTGCGTCTTCTGACAATTCTGCTTTGATGAGGGTGATGTAGCCCAGCTTTCTGGCTGGGGCTACAATGGAGAATTTCCATTCCTACATCCACAGTCCCATATAATAGGAAGAATCAAATGTAAAACAATGTCTTCCCATTCACCTGTTTAGTGCCAGACTGGTCACAAAAATATATAACTACCCTAAAATCCAAATAAACTGCCAGCCATCCGTTTTGGATCTATTTTGTAACTACGCAGAACAATCTTTTATTAGAGCAGTTAAAGGAGATTTAGAGGGAGGAAAGAGCATGGTGACTTCCAAGGGAAGAGTGAGTGATTCAGTGCAAAAAGGGTAAATTTCATCTGCACATTCTTAACTGCGAGGACATTCTGCACATCTCAGGAGTGCACTAAGTGGTGCAGTAAACCAGTAAATTAGAAGAATGTAAATTCTTTAGTAGGAACTGCACGCAAGGGAAAAATGCTTCCTCATGCTCATATTTGTTTTCATGAAAATAATGTACACTCTTCCTAAAACCATACTGGTACAGAGCTGAGTAAGACATCAAAACCAGTAATAGATATTACACTGGACTCAGAAATGGCAATGACACAATTATCTTCCGTGTGTCTGATGATCGCTGCGATAAAGCGAGGAACTGGCGTATTTAGAGCCTGGCACTGAGTAGGGAGCCTTGTAGCTCCCTTCCCCTCTCACTCTGTCTGTCTTATTTATCTCTCATTAAACTAAATTGTATTCTTATTGGCTGACTGACCTCTGATATTGTTATTAATTGATTTATATAGTGCCTTTTGCAAGCCTGAAGGCACTTCAGAGAATTGCAAATATATATAAGGATCACTTCACCAGTCGTCTAAGTGCAGCCACCTTTGGGGTGGAAACCGGCGGCCATCGCAGTGGCAGTGGGAAGACTTTGGGTTAGAAAAGGATGAAGACCGGTGGAGCCAGCACTTCTAGCAGTCCTACTGCCAAGCAGCTGCCTCAAAATCAGACTGGAAGGGTCGGAAATCTTTTAAGAATGAAGACTAGTTCTGGCAAATTATCATAGAATCATAGAATCACAGAATCATAGAATGTTTTGGGTTGGAAGGGACCCCTAGAGGTCATCTAGTCCAACCCCACTGCAGTGAGCAGGGACACCGCTAACTAGATCAGGTTGCTCAGAGCCCCGTCCAACCTGGCCTTGAATGTTTCCAGGGATGGGGCCTCCACCACCTCTCTGGGCAACCCGTTCCAGTGTTTCACCACCCTCATTGTAAAGAATTTCTTCCTTATCTCTAGTCTAGGATGGTGAGTCAATGACAAGAGTGTGTTCAAAACCAAGCGAGAGGCAGAGTATTTTCATGGTGAATTCAGTGCCCAAGGGCAGTCGTGGTAAGGCCTGTATTTTTTCACGAGGTCCTGGTGACCACAGACCGCCCCCGGGCATTGTTCCCTCAGAGCTTCTACCCAGCGCTAGCCTTCCTCGCAGCGCTGCCTGACATCCCCGGACGTGGCTTTTGTCCCCAGCCGCGCCCAAAGGACCACTGGAGGTGCTGGCACGAGAAAACACCAAGTAAATGATCGTTGAACAGCTACAAGAAGCCAGACCTGCTGCGTCTGGCACTTGGAAGGCTGACAGGATTTCAGACCAGAGGCCGGGGCCACCCATCTGCCTGAGCCATGTTTAGCTCAGGTCCCAAAGCATCCCAGACAGCGTGCGATGGCTGCAAGCACCGCTTCTGCATTTCCTTGATGCCTACACCATTACGAGCGATGAAGAGAGAAAAGTTAAAATAGGCTAACACGCACAGAGCGGGCGGCCACTAAGAAAGGAAGGGAATGCACACACCAAAAAATGGCGCACAACTTCTCCACAGAAGGGCACCTGGCCCTCCTTCCCCTACCCTCAACGGTGACTCCCAGGACCACAGCATGACCACATTTGTGGTCCCTGTGAGCATCAATGCTGACTTCTCAAATGTGGGGAGGCTGTAGTTTTTCAGTATAAGAATTTGAGCATTCACAATAAACAATTTTTAATACTTTCCCATCAATTATAGATGAGAGGGCTTTGTGTTTTTTCAGAATATTATAGTTTTGTCTTCATTTGAAACATCTGAATGCCTCTAATTAAAAAAAAAAAAGAAGCTTTTCCGAAGGTGCAAACTTAGCAGACAATATCAGAAATATCTTTGTTATGTTAGGTCATTAAAACTACTTAGACCTGAGTGAAATGCATTGTATAGATCTGAAGGTTTTGAACCCTTCCCCATTAAAACGAACCCTGAATATGAAAAAGCGCACCCCTTTCCAAAGCAGAATTAATTTCACTGGCTCCATTAACAAGCAGGTCTGCTCTTGTCTTATCTTTCAAGAATTCTATGCCTGATTGCATTTATGTTCTCGTTTAGCATCTCAAAATGGGCACTTTCTTTCAAGAAGGGTTAGTGCATGACTCACCCGCTTAGTTAATCTGACTAATTAGCATACTGTCGCCCATTAACAGCATTAGAACAACAACTGTAGCTCTCACTACCTCGCTGGCTGGAAAACAGACCTCTTCTGGTGTACAAGGACATTGGTTGCTCCCCGTCTTTTGGTAACCATGGGCTTATTTATCACACCAGCACAGGATTTGCAGATAGCTCTGGAAGGAGCGATATAATTCTTAATATCCTGCAAAAACCCTCAGCCCATACTCTTTCTTGGCGACTTATTGGAAATTATTGTAAAATGAAGTCCTTAACTCTGCAAGAAACCTCTCTGGCATCTGAGCTGCTCTTGTGCACCTCTTCCAACTTCATTGAAAGAAACCGATGGTGGAAACTAAAGGTTTTTTTCTTACATACAATAAGCCACAATAAGTGTATCGATATTAAAATCTTTCGTAGTCCAACCAGCCACAGTGGTCTTGGACTTGTTTCCCACAGCTATTCTAGGTGTATCAAGCCGTGCTCAGACGGAAGGAAGATTTGTGGGTCCTTAGAAAAGTAATTTTCTGGGAAGCATGCCTTGCAAACCAGGAACATTTTTATTCATGGAGGTGACGCTGGGAACAGCAGGTTAAAAGACTGAACTAGGGAGGCCGAGCCAGCAACTTCCACAGCTCCTTAAGACAACTGCAGAGTGCCCAAGGTGCTCAAGGAGATTTACACGCCTAATTTCAGCCTGCCCCAAATAGGCTGAAAAAAATGTAGGATCCAGATAGGTGTGAATTTCTATTATTTATCTCAAAGGGCTGCTCACGGGAAGCCTAATTATGGTCACTTAAATGCCAGGGCGGTTAATCATTTCACTGCCGCTCAGTGAGATACGCTAACCCCTACCCAACGCGCTTCCTCCGTGCCACCGGCGCGCAGGTGGGACCCGCCGGTGCCACTCGCCTTCGCACCACGCTCCCCAGGAGCAAACCTGCAGCCTGCGGAGGCCAGCGCTGCCTGCACGGCCCTCGGACGGTCCTCAAAGTGTGATGGGCAGTATTTAATTTCTCTTGCTGTTAGCACAGAGCTGTTGGACGCTGGCGTTCGGCTGGGTTATTCAAGAGATGCCGGCTTCATAGGGTGGCTTGGAGCCAGCACCGGCGCCTTCAGGGTGTGCACGGAGGTTTTGTAAGTAGGGCTCCTTGCCTCCTCCTCAGCCCGCGGTGAGAATCAGTGGACATAATAGTTGAAAACATGGGGTTTGAACATAATATTGCAAGCTTTAGAAATCTGAAATGGTTAGTGGATCTGCAGGTTTTACCTGATGGGAATGCCAATGTTTCACGACAGCAAATCCAACTCCCTGGGGAGGCTCATGTTGGACAATGCCAGAGCTCACGCCAAGTGAAGTTTCTGCTTGCTTTGAGTAAAAGCTGAGCAGCAGATCCCCTGACCAAAAATGCCCCCCTCTCCCCCCCCCCCGCGCCCTGGTCCCCGCAGGAGGTGACACAGCTCGTACACCCCTCCCGCTGAGCAGTCACGCCACCATCACTCGTAATGACTGTCTCTGCTGCAGCTGAGGCTGAAAAGCAAGAGATCCTAGCACAGATGGAACACCACCAACACATCCTAGGAATCTGAGTCTTTGTTTCAAAGAGCCCCTGATGGTACTGACAACGATTTTGTCCAACTCACTTTAGCAGCTAAACTAGTTTCGGGACCAGCGGAGGGCAATATTGCTTTGGCTTCCTGAATAAAAGGACCTAGGCACCAGCTAGGGTGCTGAGCTGGTGCGTGCAAGGCAAAGCCCTTTCTCTGGGCACCGGACAACTCTTTTTGCTCCACAAAATCGGTCCCCAGGGTGTACGGCTGCTGGAGCACCAGCACTGCCTTGTGAAATGCCTCGCTCCCTGGACACCCGCTTGCTGTAGAAATTGATGCTTTTGTACGGGCACCATGACCCCAGACCAGTGCACAGGGAAAGGCAGAGGTGGAAGTAGCTCCAGGGTGAAACATGGTCTCTGCACCAGCTGCATCGTCCCCCATACCACCACACCACAAAACAGCAGTTCTACATTCTCTTCACCATTTACCCCCAGCCTTTACCATAAGTGGTTTTACTGCAAAGGAACTGTAGAAAGGACCCTTCCTCTTACGGCATCTGTTACTTTCCTCATTATGAGCTTGACTCAGCATTTAAAAATCTCGCAGTTCCACATTTAGCACAAGTTCAAGTCTAATTAATACATAAAAGAGGTCAAAAAAGGAGTACATAGGCCATATTTTGTGGAAACACAGTCTAGTTAATGCAGAACCTGAAGTACTTCTGGGCTTGAGCGAACTGTTCAGAAGGTGAAGTCACCAAGCCTGCAAAAGTAGCAGGTGACTTAAAACCTTTTGCCTTTTTTTAAACAGTTCCTTAGACTCCTTCTGTAGCATTAAATCCCTTATTTTAGTGCTAAGAAGGAATGTTCATGTTTTGTCTTGCCTCTCTTAGCACTTCATATATCTAATCTTGCGGTGATATGATTTGTTCTGCTGTAATTTCTCTCCCCGTTTGAGACTTTGACTCATTAAGTGTTTCCCTGGAAAGAAGAGCTTTGAACTTGTGCTCAGTGAAGAGCTGTGCTGCTTCTCCTTTTTAATCTTTGGCGACTGTGGCAAGCGATAGCTGCTAATGGGTACTGGGGAGCAGGCGGCTGCTGGGGTGGTGAGTGGGCTTGCCAGAAAGATGGAAGAAGAGCAATGGGGCTGAAGGCTGGTTGGATAGAGATAGGAGGAACATCATCTGAACTAGGGGCAAAGCTGGGGGTGCCTCAGGGCTGAGGGGAAGTTAAAGCCTGATGGGGGGTTGCAGAGCAAATGTGGGCTTTGGGGGGGCAAATGGGGAAGGTTTTTTCCCCTTCTCTCCTTGCACCCCTCCTGATGCCACCTCCCTGCCCTGTCCCACTCTCGCCATGCCCAGGGGACTGCAGGCCCCATGGAGGCCCCCAGAGCAGGCACCGGCACAGCCCCAGCACGCAGCACCAGCAAGCGCTGACCAGTCCTGCCACCCAGGCTGCCATGAGGCAAAACTGTCAGGAGAGGTGATGTCTTCGCTTAGACCTGCTGATTTGGCTGTAAAAACACAGACAAGCTTTCTAGCTTTTTCTATCTTCAGAGAAATTTGTGCCTGAAAACTTGGCTATTTTTTCAGCTATATCAGTTGCTCCAAGAAAAAAAAAAAGGTATCATTTCTTCCTGCAGTCTGTGTCTGTCAAATCTGTAGACCATCACAGCTACAAGAAGATCAGGAATTTAGCACATGCCATTCAGTGTGGGCTGCAGATCTGTGCCTGCTGAAATGCTGTCCAAGAGCCAGAAGTGTGCACCTCAGACCATTTTTGACTTGCGACCTGTATGTGTTCGACCTTGCCTTTATTTTGAGCAGAATTTATTTATACGGCACAGAAAGTGATAGAGGATTGGAACTGAATCCTGGAGAGCCTTAACATGCTATTGGGGTTCCTTTTTGCATGAGAGAAGCATCTATATTATTTATATATAATTATTAAAGATAGGATAGCAGCAAAGATTAGTGACTCAATGGAGGCTAAGTAATTTCTCAAAAGCCATGGATCAACAGAAAATATCTCCACTTCATCTTTAACATGTGACTGCAAAGAACAGGTTGGCAATGCAAAAATCATTCCTCTTATTGATCCATTGTACATCCATCTTTCTGGGAGTTTTGATGTTAGAAATATTACCGAAAGCTTTAGTGAAGACCTGAAATCTTTAATCACCGAAAAGGTCCTTCAAAAACCTAAAATCAATTTGGGCTTTCAACTTTTTGTCTTGTGATTCCACCAGGGGCCCAGTAGAACCACAAAGGTTCAGCTGCTTTTTTATCCCTTGCTGTGATACCTCTGTCCCAAGGAGTCCCATATTATTGCATCACATGTACCACATTTCTGGCTCCAGAAGACAGGGGGGAATTCTGTTGAAAAGCCTCCACGTATCATGACAAGAGGTACTCACTGCTCAGTGATTCTAGACTTCAAGGAAGAAGTTTATTGTGCTTACGAACACTTGCACCTCTGTATGCCCGCAACTCTGACCAAAATGGGGGAATGCAAAGGGACTGTACTGTTACATGACTGTTGGCACATAGAATCATAGAATTGTTTAGGTTGGAAAGGACCTTCAAGATCATCAAGCCCAACTGTTAACCTAACACTGCCATCCCACTACAAAACCATGCCCCTAAGTGCTTTGTCTACCCCTCTTTTAAATACCTCCAGGGATGGGGACTCAACCACTTCCCTGGGCAGCCCGTTCCAATGCTTGACAACCCTTTTGATAAAGAAATTTTTCCTAATGTCTAGCCTAAACCTGCCCTGGTGCAACATGAGGCCATTTCCCCTCATACTATCACTTGCGACTTGGGAGAAGAGACCAACACCCACCTCACTACAGCCTCCTGTCAGGCAATTGTAGAGGGCTATCAGGTCTCCCCTCAGCCTCTTCTTCTCCAGGCTAAACAACCCCAGCTCCCTCAGCCCCTCCTGATAAGACTTGTGCTCCAGACCCCCCACCAGATTTGTTGCTCTCCTCTGGACATGTTCCAGCAATGCAACATCTTTCTTGTAATGAGGGGCCCAAAACTGAACACAGTATTCAAGTCGCGGCCTCACCAGAACTGAGTACAGGGGCACGATCACTTCCCTACTCCTGCTGGCCACACTATTCCTGATACAAGCCAGGATGCTGCTGGCCTTCTTGGCCACCTGGGCACACTGCTGGCTCATATTCAGTCAGCTGTCAGCCAGCACCCCCAGGTCCTTTTCCACCAGGCAGCTTTCCAGCCACTCTTCCCCAAGCCTGTAGCGTTGTATGGTACAAGAACGTGTTGGGTTACCAGTTGGGATACCAGTTAGTGCCTCTTGTAAATCCATGCCTGCCCATCTGCTTAAATTCACATACTTGCCAACAGCCCTGCCGAAGTCAGGCTAAGCATGCGGGCAGGAGTTTGCAGGGTTAGTCTAACTCATCTGTGAGAAGCTGAGAAGAAATTCTTCTCTTCTACTACATTTAGTGTTACATTCCCAGAAATATTGAATTAGAACTTTATTTAGATAGAATTATTAATTGCCACATGGGTCTTTAGCTCATTATATCAGTGCATCCAATTACCTTCAATTCACAATCCAGTTGGCTTGTAACCCATGATCACAAGGAAGGACTTTATTCATCCTCCAATTCTCTTCTGAGATGTCTGTATTCCCCAGACAAAGATGACTTTAGCCAAAGAATTGCTAAAATTTTGGCAGTTGAGAAAGCCTATTGGGAAATGTAGAAATGAGAAAGTTTATTGGGAATGGTATCTCCCTCTTCTGCAAAGCTGGCACAGTCTTCTCAACAGGGTGAGCAACATACAAGCATTTTTCTACTACCTTGGAAAAGGCAAAAGGAAAGAAAAGGACAGTCCTGCATTGGAGCCAAGGTGTTGACACTCCCTCTTCTTCCAGAGGATAGAGATGATGCTCCTGGGAAGGGTCCTTTGCCCCAGCCGGAGCTCAGTCTAGCTACCGTTCCCTCTCCAGCCTGGCATTCTGGGCTCTGGAGTAAGCAGCACAGAGAGCAGGACTGTGCTGTTTTGCTGGACTCGGTTATCTGATAGTTTAGTCAGATGCCTGTGCAAAGGGCCAATTCCCGCTCTACTTTGCCGAGGACAGGAAATTACAATATTGATGTTCTGATACTGAAATCCTATTAGCACATCCAGTGGCTGAAGACTGTTTTGAGTTTCTTTTGTTACACTGATACTTAATCCAATGCATACATTGAGTTGTCATAAACAGGAAGGACCTGGAAAGATCATCTATCCACCCATCAGCTGTACCTAATCTTGCCTGAGCTAACCAGATTCTAATCCTAACATCGAAGATGTCAGCATCTGCCTAGATAAGCATAACAGTGCCTTGCTGTTGTTGCTCTCTGACATTTCCTACTATCTAAACCAAATCTCTCCTGATGCAATATGGACTCCATACTGCTTGCTGACAGGTTATTGTTCTCCTCTTTGAGGTTATTCCTGCCCTCTTTGCCATTTATGTTTTTGAAGATGGTTAATCCATCTGCTTTAATTTCTCTCTTCTTTAAATCAAACAAGTCCAGGTCTTTTAATCTTGCCAAAGAGTTTAGAGGAGAATAAAGAAAAAAGGCAGATCCACCTTACTTCATCTGCATCTTTCTTTCAGTGCTCTAAGTGTTCAAAACTGGACACCATTCTCCAGCTGAGCACCACAGGTGCACTAAGCAGAGGAAGAAAACTTCATGTAAGCTGCAAAGTACCTTTTTTTATACAGTCCAGTACAACGGTTACCTTTTTGCCATATGATTAACTCATATTCACTATAACTTCCAGATCTTTTCCATTACTTCTATGCCTTTTCAGCTATTCACAGTTTTGTGGGGTTTGGAGTGCAGATTTTCCTTGCTGAGTGTTTTTCCTTGTAAACTTGCACAGTATTTTGTTCTCATGGCCTTCTCCAAGATACTGGGTATAGTCTGGGTCCTAATTCTGCCTTTCAAAGTGTTTGAAGCTCTCTCAGTTTGGTGTCTTCTGCAAATTTAACAAATATGTTCTTTATTTCATCAGCAATGTTGTTACTGAAATTTACTCTGAATGAATATTCAACACTCTGTATTACCAGGCCCACGACAGACCTCTGGGACATTCCCCCTTGAAACATGCTCCAGTGTGACAGGGATCTACTAATTATTCCCTTCAGTTTTTGAAATGGTTTTGGACTGACTTATCTAGACCTCATTTCCCTTACTTGCTCATGGGGATTCCACATGTAACCATGACAAAAGTCTCCCTGAAGTCATGATTTATGCACTCTATTCCTTCTTCCCTAATCCACAAGGCCTGTTATCCTGTCATAGAAGGAAATTAGGCTGGTTTAATACAATTTGTACTTGACAAATCCAATTTGTCCTTGCAGCCAGTTTGATTATTTGTTCCATAAGTCTCCAGCTCTTCCTTTCCCTGCTTTCTAAAGATAAGCATTAGGTTTACCCTTTTCCAGGCTTATCCCATGCAACTTATCTGCCACACATTTCATTACTTGTTTTCATCTCTAGCTTCTTCTGAAAGTGAGATTTGGCCAGCTTCACCAGTCATCAAGCAGCACTCTTTTAAGCTGACACACTCCTATGTGCTTTGTAACGTGTGTGATCAACAGCTCTAGAAGAGCTTTGGAGCACTCCCTCAGTGCTAACTACCCTTATTTCAGAGAAAATATCAATGCTTACACTTGTGGATAAACTACAGCCACAGCTGTCTCAGCCTCCACAACCACAGCACCGCCATCGACTTGTCAGCTCTGCTTTGGTTAGCCACAGCCTGCAGTAGTCTGAAGTAATTTTGTTCCTCAACTTAAAAACCAACAAACTCCAAATTTCAACAAAGTCATCTTTGAGGCAGGTCACTTCTTGGATTTTGACTTAATTTCATGAAAGTCATGCCCCCAGTATAGCGCAAACCACTGTAGTCTGTAAAGGACAGAAGAGTCACATTTCACAGTCTGCTTCCATTTTCTCTCTAACAATTCACCAGCCCTCGTGTCCCCCACCCTGGCTTCTCTCACCTCTTTGGTCCTCCCATTACACCAGGTCCTACCTACATCTCGTGAAGCACAATGTTGGAGAGATCAGCAAGGTGGAAACCCCAGGAAGGCTGTGGGAGATGACGGATGAGGCAGCTGTGAAAACAGGGTAAGCAGAGTTATAGAGAGTAGCACATGGGGAAAACGGGAGCTGTGCGTGTGACCGGGCAGCACATCATCAGCTCCCTTGGCCATATTCCTTTAAAAAGTCCTAGCAGTGACTTCAAAATCTCTGGTGTACAAACAACCAGAGAAGGTTAACAAAAATAATATTGGGGAGAATGGTACTCCCTGAGAAAGCGCCAGTTTGACACTGTTGGATTGTTCTGTGGCAATATCAAAAGTTTCCAGGCAAACTGAGAACAGACACATTTTAAAAATGCAAAATTAATTATTTTCTCTCTGTTGGAAGGGGAAGCGACTTTGTCACGCAAGCGTGCAACTTGTGTGTAGGAGTCTGTTTCACTAAACAAGGCACGTGGCCCTTTCTCAACATTTTTTTACCATCTCTCCAAATGACATTCAATTGCTTGATCAATATTTCAAATAATGTGCGCAATCGCTCTTTCATGTTTGTGTGTGTGTGTACCTGGATGGAAGTTTGATTTGTTTTAACTGTAAATCAAATAAAATGTTCTTGATTTAAAACAGAGCTTTTACTTAAAGGAGGCATGTCTTCAAGAGGATTAGGTTGAGTTAGAACTGAGCATTGATCATTTCGTACCTTTGCAGCACAAAAGCATCCTCTATTACGTCTCTCTTCAATGGCTACTAAACATTCATGTTTATATAGCTTCCTTCCCCTCCACGCCTCCCCCAAGATTTTTTTTACTTTTTTTTTTAGAGGGGAAGATATCATCCATGTTGCTTTGGAAGCTGTAGATGCCAAAAAATTGTCTATTTATTCCTGCTTGTCCTACAGTTACTGTTCTAACAGAGGGAGAGAATGATTTAATTACATTTCACCTTCACAAAGTGTTTTATTTCAAAGAACAGCATAAGAATGCTAATCCCCAAAGCAAGGCTAACTGGCTTGTGGATCAATGATGTCAGGGAAAAATAAAACATGGGATAAACCATTGCATTTTCTCAGGTATCTTCCACCCTAAAAGCACATTTCGGTCACTCTTACTCCAGGTTGCCAAGGAGAAGTAACCAAACTGATGGCAGGGACAAGATGCTTTGTGTCAATGGGTGCCGGGGATGATGAGGTAGAAGGAACAAACCCTCACGTTTTGTAGATGCATAATTTCTTTTTTTTTTTTTTTTTAAACAACTTTGCCCCAGAGACAACCCCCCCAGATCACCTGGGGAAGGGCCACAGCAGCCTGCCAGCACTGATGGCCGGGGTTCAGCTGTGCTCCCTGTCGGGCGCCCAGACCACTTGTGCAAGCTCCCCTATCTCACGTTAAACAACTTAACCTGCATCCAAATTATCTTAGAAAAACAATCAAAACGAGAATGTTTTCTGTGGGTGCCTGTGGGCAAAATTATCTTCTTCCACCAGGCAAGATGGAAGCTCCAGCACCAGCTAAGCTGCAGCTGCATAAGTGACAAGAAGCAGAAAAGGTGCTGTGACCACGGCGACCCTCTCAGCACTTAGGGGAGCACCATATAGGCTCACAGTCTGTGGCCAACACGGCCCTGAGGCCTTTGATCCTGACAGAAATCCCAAACGCAAGGAAACCCCCTACATGTGCGTTGCTCACTTGAGGCAATACATCGCTATCCAAGATACAGAGAGCTACACTAAAATTTTTTACTCTCAGCATATTTAAATCACTTCTAAAAACTTGTAACCTTAAGTCATATCATAAATTAAAAAACATTCTAAGGCAGTAGCTTAACATTTTGAAATTATTATTAAACATTTTACAATTTTGAAAAGTTTGGATACTGTGATTTAGTGAATGGGTTTATCTGCTTTCAAAGGTAGCCTTAAATAAAAGCTACATACAAACTGAATAATAACTTAAAAATCGTTAATGTCTCCCTGACAAGTATTTTGACTCAAAGTTGTTTCAGTGGAAACATTATTATATAAGAAATAAATAGATTGCATTTGTTCATACTAACAAGACACTGTCTCAGAAACACTGGTTGTCCAAATGGTGCACGCAATGATAACAGGGAAAAGAGAACTTCCAACAGTCAGAGGAAGCCCAGGGAAATTGGGAAGGAAGGGAGGCAATAGTGAAATAAAAAGTAGAGTAAGAGATGAGGAATGAAATATGTCCCACAAAAATCCCATGTTTCAAGGTCTGAGGCTCTCACGTCTAGAATCTCTGCTCCAGACCAGTGAGGAACAACCGAGGGATATAACCGGGGGTTGCAGCAGAGTTAATTTCTGTCTTTCTAGCAGATTATAATTTAATTTTTACAGAACTCTCAGGTTCTTCAACTTCTTCTGTGTTGACAAAATATATTTCCGTTTAGCTGAATCATGCAGTACAATCCCAATATGTCTTCTTTCCAGGGCTGCTTTTTGCAGCCAGTGCTTTTATGGGACTTAGATGAGTTTTTGGTGATTCATAGTACTTAAACTAGTCAAGAGCACTTTTTCAATTGGAAAATTCACTTGAAGCAAATGCATCATCAGCATGATTGTCCATGCATGAAAGAACTACAAGCAAAACAATGAGCACCATTTTTTAAAACCTACAGTTAAGCCAAGAAAAACAGTTATCATGAACTATTAAAAGACTTTATTTTTCAGTTTCCATGAATCTTTCATGGAAAACATGGGTTATCCTTGTCTCTGCATCTCTTATTCTGAGAATCTCAAATTGCAAATGAAAAACATATAATGTGCACATTGTTTTAGAGTCGTTAACATGATACATAGCAATATAAATTGTATTATCTAGAACAGATTAAGCTACTACTGATTTAGCTTTATTCTTGTAGCAGTCTTTCTAGGAAGAAGCCTATAAGATCTAGGCATCGAATACTCTTACTGTTCTCTTCCGTGCTTTCAGGATGCTAAATATAAACAAACTGCTATTTAAATCTTTTAAGGATTCATGGAAGATGCTCTGGTATCTGCCAAGCACAGTGTGGATTTGAAGAATATGTCAGGTACTTAAATGAAAACAGATGTCTGCATTTTTGACATTTATCTGAAGGAAAAAAATTTGTCTGTGGGTATGTGTATGCATGTGCCTATATGGCATTTTCACAGATGATTTGATAGTGGTACTTTGAAAATATTTCTACTCTTAATAGCATCAATTCAATCTTTCGCTCTTACTCCATTGTGGCAGTGTTTATTTATTTATTCACTTAAATAGATTTATATGATACATAAAAAAGGTCTATCCACAACTCTGCATGCTTTTGATATATAGGAAAATACAGTCAGACTGATGAAAACAAGTATAAAAGCAGCACCCTCCATTAAATCAGAAAACAGTCACCGAAAAATAAATTTAAATATATTCCCTGTCATTCAGATAACCTGCACTAACCAAGACCACAAGGGCAATTTGAGATGGTGAGTTCAAATCGTAAGAGCCTTTATAAAAGAGGCCCACCAAGCCCCCATTTCTGAGGGCATCCAGCCCAGTCCCAGCTTTGCACCCCATGACGGATGGGTACTGGAGATGGGTCCAGCAGATCTGAAGGTCAGAGGAACCAGGCAATTTCACAGCGGAGCGTTACAGTCCAAATGTGAGGGCTCCTCGCCAGGACCTCCCTGCCAGCATGGCTTGTTCCTGATAAAAAACAAGAGGCTGGGTGCTCATGTTGCCCTTTGGGTAGGGTGTGGGGGTAGCTGGGCACTCTTGGGTGCAGAAGAAGAGTCCTGCCCTGGAAAGCTGACCTGCCTGGGGAGCTGCTGGCTGGCGTAGTTTGCTAATCAAGACTCAGAGGTTTAAAAGCTTCCACCAGCAGACACTGGCGTCTCTTCTCCAGAAACAAGGCTCCACCTCAGGCAGCAGGGTTATGTCCTTGACTTTGCCTGTGACAGGGTGACAGCCACCTCGGGGCTGGAGTAACAAGTCCAGTTGAGGAAGAGGAGCATCTGACATGGGAGCTAGTGGGACCTGCTGCATCAGGACACATGGAGATGGGAGGAAGCAGGCGAGTTTGGTTTCACTCCTGCCAAAATCCAAGTCAGTGGAGGTAAGCTAGCACCTAATGGTAGATGAAGCACCTTTACTGCTTTACTCCTCCAGCAGCTTTGCTTGGTGGACTGAAAGATGGGTATTTCTACTAAAGGCAATACAGAGGTAGCCTGTGTGTTCCCAGGCTCGCCTATAAGCAGATTGCTTGCACGGTTTCCAATTTGTTGCCATTACTAGACAAAAAAGCAGTCTGTAGAGTATGTAAAACCTTCCTATCAAAGTTGTCTGTCATGGCTGCTCGGACTTTGGTATGTGACCTCTCTAAGCCGCATACTCCATTTTGATCTTCTAAACGTGCTATAGGAAATCATCCCCATGAACTGTGCCTACAGGCCCCTGCGAGGATGAATTCAGTCCCTCACCTCTACATCCACTTTAATTTTCTACTCCCCGTCCCTGTAATTTGGAGATCAATCAGCCCCCTGAATCTACACTGCTCCTAACACTACGGGTGCTAAGAATAAGCACATGTACTTAGCATCCCATTCCTACTCGTTATATCTTGAAAATAACATATCTTTCCACCTTCTCTTCCTATTCCAGGGCTCTTTTTTTGATTTGAAGATGTTTCCTTTTTTTTTTTTTTTTTTTTTTCAAAAAATACAGATTCGTGTGCCAAAGTCCCTTGCAGACCTGTTTTCCACAAAGAAAGAACAGGGTAGGCGATAAGACGGCTCATGTTGCCAGCTGTGTAAGGACACTTTCAGATTTTGCTTCTCATGGATAGTGATGCTTGGAAGTCAGACATACAGCACTTGGCTGAGAAAACAGGGAGCAGACCAGAAGTTAGGCAGGCTGCCCAGGGGGGTTGTGGAGTCTCCTCTGGAGACACTCAAAACCCGCCTGGACGATGTCCTGTGCAACCTGCTCTAGGTGAACCTGCTTTAGCAGGGGGTTGGACTAGATGATCTCCCAAGGTCCCTTTCAACCCTTGCCATTCTGTGATTCTGTGAGATTCTGTGTGATTCGGTGTGATTCTGTGATGCAGGAGATATGGGAGGTAAACATGGGGGGTAGCTTGCAGTGTGCAAACCAAAATAAAGCGTATTATTAGCCCTAAATTATCTTTTATAATACACACACACACATCAGCACAAACTCTACTGGAAAATAAATTGAATTCTGCCGTAGATGTCTGGGTCCAAGGGCTTCCCATGGCTACAGATGACTCATACTATACCTTAAGCTAACTTTGCATTTAAACATCCATGAAGCCTAACTAATGCAACCTGAGGCCACAAAAATCTCAGTACAGAGATGAACGTCTTGATAGGTTGTGAGGAATACATAAAACTTGACTTTTTTTCCTTTTTTTTTTTCCCCCTGTGTCTGCCGATGCTACAAATGTAATACCTTTTTAACTCCTATGATGTAGTACCTTTACTGGGGCTGGAGAAGCCAAGGCAGGCAAAGAAGGAAAGAGGAGAGGGAGGGATGAGGGAAGAAGAGCAGGAAGCCACTAAAAAGGCAGGGTTGTGCAAATATTGGGTGCCTCTCCCTTTCGGACATCAGTCTTCTCATACTATCCATATACCTGAGAAATAAGCAAATGTCATTTCTTTCTCTGTAACTTATCATAATCAATCCTTCCTCATTGCATTTGTAACTAAATTATTTCTCTCTGCCTCAGTCATCTCTCACTCTGGTTACAGAAATGTTCCTATCTTTCATTTATTCACCTTGCTTCTCTTCAATCAGCTGGCATTACCTGCTACTGTGACCATTGTGCTGCCTCTTCTGAACGTATTCAGAACTTGTTTTCCCTGGTTTATCAACCTCGATTTCTTGACTTTGCCAGGACAGAACTGGTCAGAGTCTCTCACCTGCCCCGTTCTTGCAGCCCGGCCCACCACCACTAGCAGTACTTTCTGCATAAAATACTCTCCCTTCTCCAGTTCATTAAGACACCGACTTACGGAATCTCTCCTAAAATAATCACCACTTTCACTACAGCCAAAGAGACGGGTTAACAGCACGTAGATTTTTTAACAGAACTTGCTGGTCACTCTGAACTCAGCTGGGGCAAGCAGCCTTTACTGCCTCCTGCTCCCTGAGCTCCCCTCTCCATGGGCACCTGGAGGCGGTCGCTCTGCTGTGCATACAAGCAGGGGGGTTGTGTCTCCTATATACCATGGCCCATAAACTGTCTGAATCCTGAGAACCGTTCTCTTATTTTTTTCTTGTCAGGCTGAGCATGTTCTCAAGACAAAGGAAATAATATCAACGCGCACTGCACGCCTTTTGCAGAGCCAGCTTGAATTTCCGGCACTGAACTGTTTTATCTACTCAGATTCATTCGCCTTCGAAAGAAATAGTATTTCCTCAAGTTTTGCAGAAATGTTTCTGCTAGGAATATACTGCCTGACTTTTCCCTAGTTTTGAGCCAATATAATTTATTTAACCATATAACAAAATGGGTATAATAAAGAATCAGCACTATGACACCCCCATACATGTTCTGATAAAACCTTAATCTCTTTTTTCTCAATTTGTTATGGTACGCACAGTTTTATCAGTAATAGTTAAATAATTGTCTTTCAGTTTTCTCTTACAGTAGTTTTGCTTATTTGAATAATAATTTTCAAGACAAATAGAATGCCGGAAATACACAAAAAAAACCCTGCATCAAAAAAATCACTTTAGCCTTTTCCTCTGAAAAGATGTTTTCTCCCACCAAACTAACACCCATGTAATTTTTAAGGTCTGGTTGTTCCAAATGAATCCTATTCTCATTACAAAATGTTTCAAGTTTTGTGTCAGAGTCACAAAAATGTTTATTCGGTGAGTCATAATAAACCACTTAATTTTTGTTAAATTTAGAGAAGAGACTGCAGGCCCTGGGAGGGACAACCTGACAGACTTCCTGGAAACCTAGCAAAACCAGAAGCTGCTAACTCACATCCCGCAAATGGGCAAGGCCTGTAGCTAAAAAAAGGCAAAGAGTGAAATTGTGAAATGATAGACAAGTGGCCTGCTGTCAGTGCCCAGAAAGACTGAGATTGATACTTCTATAATAAACACACAGAGGTGAAACCCTAGTGCCACATCAAACCTAGTTTCTTTTTCTCCCAGAGTAACTGTCTGCTTAGACAAGAGGTGCCTCAGACTATGCTCTCACCATATTCTGATGGTGTTTGAATGGAAAAAAAAAAGCAAATATAATATAAATAAGAGGTACATGTAGTGTTTGAGATACCTGAAACACTTCTGAGCGGTGTGGAAACTCCCGAGCGTGCAGCTGGAGGTGTTCAGCCGGGTTATGCAAGAGCACACCCCCATGGTCAGCAACCACCTGCCCAAAGACATCGTCTCGTTGCTCCCCTCCACACAGATAACTATTGGCAACCCATCACATAGAATATTTCAAACATTTCTATCTGATAAAAACACATTAGCATAATCTTTATGAAATATCTGGAGGGTAAATGCATCTTATAAAGAATTAGCTTCTAATATCTTATTTTTCTAAAGCTATAGGTAGGCAACAAAATTAATTACTAAATTTCTGAGAGCCCAGCAGTTTCCATTCAGCATCTGTGCAGCTAGATAACTTTTGAAGTTGCTGTATATTAATTTAGAAATGTAACACTGAGTAACGATTTTGAAAACCTTGACCAGGTAATTAAGCAGCGACCCAAAGAAAGCAGAGTTCTGAGTAACGGGGGTGACTCTGGGGGGAGCGTATGTATTTAAAGCTTGTACTTCTCCATCTGTCCAGAGAGCAGGGCTGACAGCGAGTGACTGACAGCAGTAGATCACTCGGATACTAGAGCTGGTCACAAGTTTGGGTTTCCCGAAATTTCAGTTTTCATTTACAGTGTACTGGTATTTCAGTAGTAGAGATGAGGCAGGCTCAAGCTAAGGGAAAAAAATAACATGTCTGACCTTGCCATAAATGTTGTGAGTTTTTCTGAGCGAACTTCAGGTATAATCAGGATTTTATTAACTATGCAGATGGCAGTCATTATGGTCTCTTAAAACAGCTATTCCTTCTGCTGCTCCAGATTCAGAAAAAAATCATACTTTGCAAAAGGAGCTGCAGAAGAAAGACTATCTTTACTGATATGGGAACCCTAATATTCTTGATTTTTAAAAGCGTTCTTAATGTTGCTGAGTGACAATTTTACTAGCAAATTACTAAATATTCATCGCAATCGCTTTTTTACAGCCTATTCAATCAGTAACCCCACATTTGAGTCATTCTGACCCAGAGAGGTGCCCTGTTCTCTGATGAAATCTTAAAAATTATATTTCAGTTTAACAGTGAACCCTGCCTCTTAAATAACTAAAATACTTTACAGCTGGCCCAGAAATTTCATTTAAGGATTAGTGAACCCTGTTTTGCCTATCATGAGTAATTTACCTCACTTCTGTCCACTCAGAAGTGGTTTCATCTTAACACTAATGAAAGCAAAGAGTTTGACTTCGGTCACTTAACAGAATCTCTTCAGCGAGTAATCTTGAGACAAGCAGTGACTTAGTACTGAGGATTTTAAATCCAAAGTAAACCTTGCTCTTCTCATTACCATTTTTAGCTTATACTTTCAGCTCTGGAAAACTTGCATGAATATTTGTAATTGCATTAGTATTCTAATATTCCATCAAAATAATTTCAAATGGAAATACATTGAACCTCTTTGCAATATTTTAAGCTTTATTTCATTAAGAAGGCTATGGCATCTGTAACGGTACCATTACGTTTCAGCAACGGCGATGTACTTGAATGATGCTGTTTCTTCATCCTTGGTGTATAGTTACATTTGTCTCCTTAACTGTTTGGGTTTTTTTATAATGGTTGCTTGCAAGAATGTCCAAAGCAGGCTTAGTGAAGGGAGCCTATAGGAAAGATGGGGAAAATCTTTTTAGTAGGGCCAGCTGTGACAGGACAAGGGGTAATGGTTTTAAACTAAAACAGGGTAGGTTTAGACTGGATAGAAGGAAGAAATTCTTTACAATGAGGGTGGTGAAACACTGGAATGGGTTCCCCAGATGGAGGCCCCATCCCTGGAAGCATTCAAGGCCAGGTTGGACGGGGCTCTGAGCAACCTGATGTAGTTAGCGGTGTCCCTGCTCCCTGCAGGGGGGTTGGACTAGATGACCTCTAGGGGTCCCTTCCAACCCAAAACATTCTGATTCTATGATTCTATGTTTTGCATGAAATATGCTGCTGAAGAATCTCTCTGGTCCCTTCCCACATTCAGAATAATTTACAGTACTTTCTGTAGCTGCGGTGAAGAGCTAGCCCGCCCTTTGCAGGGGTCTGGCTATACGAAAAATCAGCTGCTGTAAAAATTCATTGGTTCCTCAGGAGAGGCTGGGGTAATATGTCACACTAAAGCAAACCAGGAGATGAACCCCCAAACTTGTGTGAACATTTTGAGAATTAAAAAATATGGCATTATCTTCTTTGCCCAGAGTCCTCCAGTACTCTGAGAGTAAAGTGAGCAGTTATTCCTAAACCGAAGAGTTCAGATAAGAAGGAAAAATGTGTCATATCTATAAAAGCAACATTGATAATTTACAAGTATTCAATGAAAATTAATGTGATATTGTAAGAACGCAACATTTTATAAAATTAAACTCTAATAATTCTAGGCATCTTTTCTGCATGAAAATGAAAAGGTGTCCCATTAAAATGCTATTAAAAATGATGTCATTATTATTACTATTTATCACGTTATTGGGAAGATCAGAGTCAAAGAAATGGAAGTGAGCAATCAAAAAAGCTGAATGAGAGGCAAAGTCATTCTTTTCCAAGGATATCTCAATGAACATCATGGAAACTTTGTTTTGTGCTTTGCACTGATTGTCTTGTAGCCACACAGTCATTATTTTCAAGTCATTAGCTCCAGTAAACTAACTTTACTTATGATTAGCTCCATAAATACAGTAACATCATACAGTTTACAAAGATACAGAACTTTTTTACAAAGCATGAAACGTGTTTTAAAGAAAAACTAGATTTCCTTCATTAAATGGTAGCTTTTCAAGGACCTAACTTTTAAACGGGTTTAGTCGGTGGTAAGAGATGGAAAGACTGTCCCCTTGTGGATAGCAATATGAGGAAAGCGATACTGTAACTCACTGATAGCGGCAGTAACCCTGGGCATTGGGAGTTTTGTTCCGAAATTAGCTAGAATCCCGCCTTGCACATCCCTCATAAATCAACACTCAAATGTACAAAATACTATGGAGAGCCTTTTCATTTAAATCGGTTGGCCTGGCAGGCAACAGAGGGTAAAGACTGAGCTCATGTAGCATCATTGCTAACACCGCCAGCCCCGGCTACCACCTAGATCTAACTGCTGTAGGCAGCTGCAACGCTGCCCTCGTTTGAAGAAAGCTGTGTTGTGAGGAACAGCTTCGGAGTAGAGAAGGGGAGAAAGCTCCACAATAAAGACAAAGGCTTACGGTGGATCTGTAAACCAAGATGCTGCCCGCACGCACACGTCTGCCAAACCCGTGCTAGAGCTTCCATCTACAGGGCGGAGCACCGGCCGTGTCCTCGCTCCTGCAGCCGCGCTGACGGAGGGGCTGGAGCAGGATGGATTCACAACTGGCTGGAGACATCTCTAAGTGTCACAGATTCCCCATACACACTGTCACCTCTGATCCATGAGAACTACCAGAAGATGCCTGATCCATGAGAACTATCAGAACATGCCAGCACCCCGTCATTGCTCGGATTCGGGATAATTGACGGTAGCTTCACATTTCTGCATGAGGAAGCAGAACTTCACGGGGCTGCTGAGATAGCAGGGGATGTTTCTCAAAGGAAGTGTTCTGGCTTACGAAGTCCAGTCCTTCCCTATGGCAGGTGGCTGCAGCCTCCCTAAAAAATTCATCTCGATTTGCCTTTATTTGGATTTTTCTCCCGATTACCTCAACTACAAGCATTTTCTGAAAGATCATTAGAAACCTCACAATTTTTAGCTCGGCCGTATTTGTGGTCAGTGTATATCTATTCACTCTATCATCCTTCCCTCCAAGTGGCTTTTTTCACCTCCTTATCATTTAATCCCTCATTGACAGTGATCACATTCCCTCCTAGCCTTTGCTAAAGTAAGCAAGCCACACGCTTGCAGCTTTATTGTACAGGAAGGGCTCCCCAAATGCTTTCATAAGATGATCGTGTCAGCCAAAAGTGTCCTGTAGAGTCACCTTTTTCCACCAACCATCATTCGAGAATGTGTTCAGTCTTACCAAGACACAGCATTTCTCTGTCCCCAGCGGAAACACATTGACTGATGCCTTCTTTGGGAGCACTGGCTTTTTTACACAGTCAGGTCTCAGACACCACGCCTAAAAAGACCAGCTTGCCCAGTAGTTGATTTTATCAGCCATTTCTTACCAACTATTTCCCAACTTGTAGCAGAAATTCTCATTCTTCCAGCGATGAAGGAAACCGCACTGATCAAGAAACAAGCTGCTGCCACCCTTTGAAGACCTCCTACTACAGAGCCCTACAGGTTTGTGGCTAACCAGTCCTCAAGCTGGCGTGCGGGTTGGTGTGTGGCTCAGGGTGGGGTGCTGGGGCAATGAGCCTGGAATAATACTTGGCCTTTGACAAGAGGACATCCCGGACTGTGCTAGGTGGAACCGAGCCATAAATTGTCCTCCACCAGCTGCGAGGATGTTATACCTGCTGCTCTGTGGTACATGAATTGATCGAGGAGTTGCTTGAGCGGCTGAAGCTGAAAATGTCAGAATCTGTGGGGGGTCACCACAGACCTAGATAGTCACAAACAGTTGTAAATGCCTGTTAGCACTTTTAATTCAAAGTATATCCCATTCCTAAATTTATGACACTGGACGAGTTCAGTGTACACATCAGCAAACGGCCCAGGGCCTTATAATTTGGACAATGTGGGATTCTGGTAAAAACACCCAGGCATACATGCAGCAAGCCTATGCTGTAGCTACGTTTTGGGTTTTTTTTATATTACAGGTCACTTTGCCTGTCAGATGAGAACAAAACGAAAGTGAAAAAGAGGAAATTCTTAAAACCTGTTTCCTCTGTTGCTGTCTCTAACGTTAGGAAGTAATGACAAACCAGACAGTTTATTTCTGTACTTCACGGGGGGAGTGTCACAGGGGTTGTGAAAGTTCCCTCTTTCCTCCCCGCTGACGAAACTTCATGAAAAAAAGCACGTTTTTGCATAATTTCACAATCCTTATGCAGAGCAGTGGCTGAAGGGCAGCGCGTGGAAGCCTGCACAGGATCCGTGGGTGGTCGAACGCGGCCCCGCTGCCCAGCCCAGCGTGGCGGTGGGTGCGGGGTGCAGGCGGCTGGGCTGTCCTCCATCGAAATCCGGGGGGCGGCCACCAAGGGAGAGCGAAGGCCAAGCCTGGGTGAGCACAGCCCTGGCGCGTGGGCACAGCAGACCCGGCTGCCGTGGCAGCTCTGGGCCTGCTGCAGGCCACAGCGTGGGCTTGCAGCACGGCGTGGCCTCACGCCAACCATTCCGGCCTCAGTGCCTGATCTTTTTAGCCATCAGACGGGTTAAATAACTTAGAGCTTGACCGGTTTCGTGCTTTCTGTAGCACCTGCCCAGACTTTTGGCTGGCGTAACGACGGCGACGTTCAGTCAGATCGCGAAAAAAAAAAACAAACCCAAAAAAACCCAAAGCAAAGCCGGCAGATGCTTTATTCTTCAAACCCGCTGTAAACCGGCGACTCCTCGCCCCGTTCCCCCCCAGCCCAGCGCTCCGCGGCA
>NW_009259730.1:980078-1003545 GCF_000687185.1 Egretta garzetta | reverse complement strand
GGGGCATTTGGAACGTAATCTTTTTTTTTTTTTATAAACTTAGGAGGACATGGAACTTGTTTCTTACTATTTCTTCCTGGCCATGGCCCCAGCCTGAGGCCCTGTTGCCGTACACCGGTGTGGGTGCAGTGTCTACCTCAAAGAGTTGTCAGACATCAGTAAAATGCCCAGTTCCTCCATCTTCCACGCTAGAAAGGGGTTTAACTTTGCGCTAATAGTTTTCACGGTATAAAGTCAAGATGCCTTCTACTGTAGGTAGCCGCGTGCGTGGTTATTAAAGCAGAGCCGTTGCTGTGATGGAATTTCGTTGGAGCATGGACCGCCCCACGCTGCCGTCCCCGGCAGCTCTGCAGATGAGGGGTGATGGGGAACTCCCCACCGCTGTGGTACGCCAGCCCCACGGTGCCACGGGGAATGGCAGAATGGGAAGCTGACTGTCCGCATGCTGAAACCCGGGTCATCAGCATGCAAACGTGTAACATGGGTGCGGTGCTTTGATTTGCTGTGGAGATTCTCCCAATTTCTGATTGGGAAATTTTCATATTTAAAAGTTCAAGTGCGCGTAAGAATTTTCGTTCATTTTCTGTGCTCTTGAAGAGAAGGTTAAAGTAGGCACAAGAAATTGTGCGTTCCTGCATTTGGAATATGCATGGCTCTTTTATACGTTTTTCAGTGTGGAAGGAGTCGGCTTAATTGAATAAACAACAGGTGGTGGCTGTGGCAGCAGTTGGTCCTGGGAATATTTAATGTACGTGAGAGGACTTGACCTGCCCGCGTGAGAACAGCTGAACTTAAACTGCTTTTTATTTTCTTGCCCATTCTTGCAAAGCAGCTTCTGAAACCAACATGAACAAAAAGGGAAGAACACAACTAGCAGTGAAGTTGTGAGATTGATCCTTGTAACAGGCAACTTGTTACCAGGCTTAGCGAGGAGTCCCAAAGAATGGCCGTGAAAATAAACATCAGCTTTGTTGATGCGTTTTATATTGGAACAGAGATTCCTGACCCTGAGGTTATTATTCTGAGACACAATTTCTTTTAATTCAGTCCACTGCGGAGTCAAAAACCCTTGTATGGTGATGATATTAAGAATATATTTTCTAAGTTGTGGGTTGAAATAGTTTATGCAATAGTTATGGTAAAAGAGTTTTGTGACGGTTACGGACTGAGATTAACTTTATTAGTTTTATTACTGTTCCTGAAACCTCTTCTTGAGAGATTTAAAAACTCCTTAAACGAATGTTTATCTGCAATGTAAATGAATCATCTAAATGTGGTATTTGTTACCTGACAGTGATTTTAAAGTTACTTCTGAAATACCATGTTCCATTTAATTTCATTTTAGGAGGTGTATTTAAAATGACTGGGATTGTGAGTGATGGCTTCCAAAAGAGCAATGTTAGCAGTGGAAGTTTCCTTTTAATGAAGACAGCTACAACCAAGAGCACGGCCCATAGGTCGTGGCCCATAACGGTGTAAAGGAAGAAGACGCAATGCAATGGTTTTTCTGTTTGTGATGGCTTCTCCCTCATTGTTGGCACCGTGAAAACAAATAGCTGTTTTTATCTGGATGCCTGTTTCAGACAAGCGCAGTCAAATGATCCCTATCTGTCATGCAGCCTATTGAATGCTCATCTGATGTTAATTGATTTTTCACCCCACCTGTCCAGCTGGAATGGTGATTCGAGTAGAGGGAAGATTCTCCAGGTTGTGCAGTCTCTCAGGCATCTGAGTTCCTTGACAAAATCGTGTGCCCCCACCTTCCTTAGCGGCAAAGGGTTGTAGGCACAGGAATTAAAAGGTTGTTGAAAGTCTTGTTTTCTGTGTCATCATGAATCATGGAAGGTTTGTGTTACTAGGAAAAATCCTAGTATTATTGCAAGGGGAAAAAAAAAAAAACCATTTTGTAGTAGGCTCCAATAAGTAGTGAACTTTTCTGAAATTATGTATTTTATGAGAAAAAAATGCATCCACAGTAAATTTTCGTAGAAAGCTTTTTATGCAGCACTTAAATGCTCAAGGCTGGGTGCCCTTCCTCCTCTTCAATTACACAGTTTGGGTAAATTATAAGCAGTTATAGTTTTCTAATTAAACTTATACGCATCATAAGGCAGATGCATTGTATTATGAATAGACTATAAAGAATAAATGTTTTTGTTTAAACAATGGCATTGCATATAAAGCCATAGAGAAAGTTTATGAACGAAAACCCCCCTTGTGTACAAGTGAATGGGACTGTGATCTCACAGGCTGTGAGGTGGTTATTTTGCTCTGTTAGGGTGGCTGTGGTCCTGCAGCACGTTTTCTGTGAGAAACATTTCTGTAGAGGTGTGAGTCCTCCCAAATCTGTCACAGTTGAAAGTGGTGCAACTCCCACTTTAGGATTATAAAAAATAAGGGATAATTTTGACTTTTTCCTCAAAAGGAACTTTTGCTTTTTAATGGTTATATTTAAAAAAAAATAGAGTGGAGTTGCAAATTCAAGTGATTTATGCATTTGTTTCTAATGCGCAATGAGTAAGAGGATCAATTCTGAAGTCTGTGTAGATTACATAGAATCACAGAATGGCAGGGGTTGGAAGGGACCTCAGGAGGTCATCTAGTCCAACCGTCCTGCTAAAGCAGGTTCACCTGGAGCAGGTTGCACAGGACATCGTCCAGGCAGGCTTTGAATATCTATAGATTCCCTGATACTCGCTTTAGAAGGAAATAAAGTGGAGTTAATCAACAAAAATGAACCATACTGAAGGTAAACATGTCCTGTGTTAACACCACTAGTAGTAATCTGCATCTTAATTTTTTTTTTGTTTTGTTTTTTCAAGGCTGGATTTTTTTCTCACTCTTACTTCCCCAGCAAACCATCTTATCCCATGAATTGCTTTTCTTACTAAAACAGCAATTTCCATGAGAGGAGAATTTTTCCCAGTGAGAACAGTCAACCATTGGAATAATCTCCCCAGGGTTGTGGTTGACTCTGCTACACTGGACACTTTGAAGACGCAGCTGGACAGGGAGCTGGGCCATCTTGTCTAGTCTGTGCTCTTGCCTAGAAAGGTTGGACCGGATGATCCTTGTGGTCCCTTCCAGCCTGGTATTCTATGATTCTGTGATTCAGTAATTATCAGTACTTGTGACTGCTCCACTTCAGATATCCCTTGACATGTACAGGAAAAGAGTCTGGTTCAAGTAATGCACCAACAGCTAGTAAGTGTTAAGCATGGGTAGGAGTAACACAGTGGAAACTCAATCCACAACATCTCACTGGGTGCTTGCCCAGCTCGGGCACAGGAGTTGATACCAACTGCTTCCCCGTTTCCAGCGTTGAAGGTGCTGTATGACAGTATGTGGGCCAGGTAGAACCTGTACCTGGGCACATACCACCCTCTGTCCATATTACCACTGTTGCATCCTGCTAAGCTGCTCAAACTCACATTCTCTCTGGATAGACACATTTTTTGAGCCTTTTGTATCAGGAACTTGCCGGCAGTATTAGGGTGAAAAGTGTGTTGTAATTTTCTAGGCCAGTTGTAAAAGACCTCTTTGAGGAGGACTTTGCATATGGCCAAAGACTATTTTACAGATATCGAGGGAAGAGTGAATTCCCCTGTGGCTGCCTATTTTGATGCTTTTTAGACCTCATTGTCTTTAAGGTGCCTCCTAAGTCCTAATACAGGCATATTTATTATTTGGAATGTAAACCAAAGAAATTAATCTCATGGCCATAAAACTCAGAACTAGCAACTAGAATTTGAACTTGTACCCAGCATACCCCTTCTTGGTTTCACTTGACAGCTTAAAAGAAGCAAGTACAAGTTGTTGCATTCAAATAACATTTATCTCAAGAGCGGTAATCAATGCTCCCTTTGTTATGTTGATCATGTTGTATAATACATGGGCCTAAAAGCATCTGAAATCTGTGAGCTGTCTTTGGCGTTGTATTTCTCATTTTTCTTTTCTGTCTTTCCAATTTGCTAAGTTTGCTGGAAATTTCATATAAAGACATGAACAATTCGTGCATGCAGAACATATTGACTTCTGTTTTTCACTAACATTCATTGACCTTTTAGGTCAATACATTTTGAAGTTGACTTAAGAAGTCAATAAGTCTTATTTTAATTTAGATTAAGTTTTAGTCTGATTCAGCACTCTGCTTCCCTTTTTATAACTAAAAAAAAGCGTATAGCAATTTATTATTAAAACATATGTCAACTAAGAACTGTTTCCTATAGGTCTGGGAATCCCTGGCTGGGTTATAATTTTTCTGCTGTATTCCCAATGCACTATTTGAAAGTGACATTCCGGCCTCCCAGGGCTTACTCTGTCCCTCTCAACTGCTCTAACGTCAATTGTAGAGAGTGATACAGACAATTAAACAAAGCCTTGTGAATTTCAGGAGCAAATGTTTTCCATCACGTTGGAATTTCACCTTACATGAGCAAATTTGACTTAAATTACATTTCCATCTGACAGTATTAATTCCATCAAGGAAGCTTTGTGTAATATTAATTACAGATACCAATTATATTATTTCATCTTTCCTTTCCATTGGAGCTTCAATAAAAATTCATCAAATGAGGGACATGATTATCATAATAATTTTAAAAATCCACCTCAACTCTTTTACCACTCACACAGGAAAACGTTAATAGCACTGGAATTGTGCATGTAAGAGTGTACTTGTCAAAGTTTTGTGCACAATACATCCGTCAGTAAAAAGGAAGGGAATGTTTCCTCTACTGCTTTTTTTTGGTTTACTGCCATGGATGCTTTCCTTTGATAAAGTTACTTGACAGGCAGGTTCTTACAGAAATCAGTGTAATGGTATTTACTTAAAATTTTTGTGCTTTTCCAATCTGTTTGGTTCTTTCAAATGACATTACTACTGGTGAAAAGCCACTCTCAAGTCATGTTAAGTAGCCATATTTTGACCTTAGGGAATTTTGACTATGCAATATGGCCAGCTATTGCAATGTCACCTTAACTTCACTTAATGTATTAATTGACAAAAATAGCCTTATTGTTTTTCAGTGGAAAAAAAAGTAAGCAATTATCAAACGGTATTTCAAATTTCAGCAATGAAGTAATTGGGGGAAAAAATGGTTCACTGTGAGGAAATGTGATAGCAGCTGGTAGCTGGCAGATTCTAATATTAAGATCGGAGCTTCAACAATCCATAAGTCCAGGTATCACCTACCGCATTTGGAGTACTAATTTGATCATATAATAAAGGAAAACACTATAAATTATAAGGAAAGTATCTTTGAGGAAGGATCTGTGGTGTGTGTAGAGACATCATTCTGCACTGATTTCAAGTGCTGGCACTTGATTTTAGCATTAGCACTCTGGATCTGGGATACATAGTGATTATGGCTGTGGAGACGATCCTCTTCATTTTGAATGAAATCCGGTTTATGTTTGTCTTTGCATTTAACTAGTACAGCAAATTTTTATTCCTATTTGTGTAACGCTAGATATTTTTTTTTTTAGGGATTTGGAAGTAAGGACAGAAAAGTGGTGTTGCCCATGTAACAGCTTTGTAAGCATTTCTACCACCCCATTCATAGCTGCCATGCTGTTGTGGTTAAACTGGAAACAACTGAAACCACTAATATATTTGCCAAGTATTACTGTGCACAGGCCATGAACCTGCTGTCATGTCATGTGCCTGTTCATGGAAATACCTACATGTAGTTTCAGAGTATCTGCACCTTTGCTTTAACCTGCCTCTCCATTGCTTTGTATCGGCGTTGCCTTGTATTGTATTTGTGTAATGTATTGGCACACAGTTGTTTTCACCATGAATAATTTCCTTTTACAACTTCCATTTTGAGTGCATATGGTTGGCTAGTTATTCTTTGTTTGATATAGTTCCTTTTCACTTTCTGTTCAAAATTGCATGGTTATTAGAGCTAAGATACAATCTTCAAAGGGAATCCATGTTATGATGAGAAATGTTACAGATTTTCTTCTTTCTTCTAGGCATTGATTTTAAAGTAAAGCCCGTAACGTTTAATGATACAAGAGTGAAACTTCAAATATGGTAAGTTTTAATTTATATCACAAATGAGAGCCAATTAAATTACATTACAGCATGAAAAATCTCATCTGCTTTTAATTGCGTGTCTTCCTAAAGTGCAGTTGTCCCTACTAGGTCATTTTAAAATTTTAATTTGGCCTAGGGGAGCACATTTTTTGCAGCAACTGATGTAAGTTAAAAAGAGGGCTGTTGCTAGGTTGCTTTAACATTATTGTTAACTTGCAGCTGACAAAAAATGCAGATTTACAATCCACGTTAAGTATATTTAATTGTATAGGAACAGTGAGAGGAGTTGCAAAGCAAGAAAATTTTACATTTCATTACCCATCAAATGCACGTTCAGAAGGGTCACCAAGAGAAAGCTATTAAGGTGAATCTTTGGGAACCTACACTCTATTTTTTTGGTTTTGAAGTCTTTCTAAAGGCTGTATAGGGCTGCTGACAGCCGTCTCTCCAGGCATACAATACTGAAGGTTATCTATATATTACTATTGAACTTCTCAAGGAGGAACTCTGTACATGAATTATCTGTACAAGAATTATCTGACCAGTATTAGATCTGCATTTATTCCATCTCAGGTTTTAATACAAAATTCTTGAAGGCTTGTTTACAGCTTTCTTAAGCCATAACTATATGTAGGAATCTCCAGCTTACTGTCTGTGTCACAGTTTACAAAGGGCTTGTCAGAATATGGGATGTCATCTGACTCCTGCAGTGCTTATATTCCAGATGGTTTTTTATCACCTGAGTTCATGCAAAACATAGAATCATTGAATGCTTTGGGTTGGAAGGGACCTTTAGAGGTCATCTAGCCCAACGTCCCTGCAGTGAGCAGGGACACCTTTAACTAGGTCAGGTTGCTCAGAGCCCTGTCCAACCTGGCCTTGAATGTTTCCAGGGAGGGGGCCTCCACTACCCCTCGGGGCAACCCATTCCAGTGTTTCACCACCCTCATTGTAAAGAACTTCTTCCTTATATCCAGTCTAAACCTACCCTGGTTTAGTTTAAAACCATTACCCCTTGTCCTGTCACAGCTGGCCCTGCTAAAAAGATTTTCCCCATCTTTCCTATAGGCTCCCTTTAGGTACTGAAAGGCCGCAGTCAGGTCTCCCCGCAGCCTTCTCTTCTCCAGACTGAACAAGCCCAACTCTCTCAGCCTGTCCTCACAAGAGAGGTGCTCCAGCCCTCAGATCATTTTTGTTGCCCTTCTCTGGACCCGCTCCAACAGGTCCATGTCTTTCCTGTGCTGAGGGCTCCAGAGCTGGACACAGTACCCCACAGTGGTGGAGTCTCACCAGAGCAGAGTAGAGGGGCAGAATCACCTCCCTTGACCTGCTGGCCACGCTTCTCTTGATGCAGCCCAGGACACGGTTGGCCTTCTGGGCTGCTGGTGCACATTGCCAGCTCATGTCCAGCTTTTTGTCCATCAGTACCCCCAAGTCCTTCTCTGCAGGGCTGCTCTCAGTCCCTTCATCCCTGAGCCTGTATTGATACCGGGGGTTGCCCCAACCCAGGTGCAGGACCTTGCACTGGGCCTTGTTGAACCTCATGAGGTTCACACAGGCCCACCTCTTCAGCTTGTCCAGGTCTGTTTGGATGAGTTGTGCTGGTCTTAATGATTATGCATATAAAGCAGCAGTGGTGGGCTTGAAGTTACACTCAGGTGTCAACCACTGGTTTAGCTTCCCTAGTAGGGCTGCACTATTCAGAATAAATTTCCAGTGTGTTTCTTTCACTGCTGTAGCTGGCACCCAGATTTTCTCTCACCCTTATCTTTTCTTGTTCCTTTCAATTTAGGGTACACCATTTGAAATGTGGACAGTACTCCTTAAAATAAAGTGATTTTTCTTGGGGGTTCTGCAATTTGATCATCATATTTTTCTTCTTGTTTGTGTGTGTGTGATTTCTTACAATTTCTTTCAGGGATACTGCTGGCCAGGAACGATTCCATACACTTAGTACTAGCTATTTTCGTGGCGCACAAGGCTTTGTTCTTGTATATGACATCACAAATCTGGATAGTTTTCAAAGTATAACAAGCTGGATGAAAGACATACATGAGGTAAATATATCTAACAGTGGTTTGTCTCTTAACGAAGGTAATTAATGAGTTAACTGCAGTTAACGTTTTAAATGACTTTGTGAGATTTATTCTTGTTCCTTGAGCTGTATGTTTCTGACCAGAATTTCTTACATTTAACTCGGCACACAGTATGATAGTAGGATTACTGTTACCTGAAACCAGAATACAGTGTAGATTATCCAGGACAAGCCCATGGCGATGCAGGAGTGTTTTCTGACATACTTTTAAAACATGGCTTCCAATCCGTTTTTGTGCATGCTGAGTTATGGTGCTTTTGTCACTGGTGTGGCTACGCACAAGCCAATCTTCATGAGGTCATCCCAGGATTTCAATTGGATTCCATGTCAAAATTCCCTATCGCAGCCAGTGATTTCCCTTTCCTAATTTCATTGCTTTAGTGTAGTTGCCTCATCCCGAGAATCGAAAGAAACAGATCGAATTAAACATCCTCTCTGTCCGTGCTGGATACTCCCTTTGAGAGGATGGTTTCAAGAGGAAGGAACTGGGGAAGGAAAAGGAGAATCCCTTTTTGGTGGCAGTGAGCTCTTTGGTTAGCTCAACTGCTTGTGGTACTGCAGCCAGAAATGTGTTCATGTGACGGCACGTGGCTGCCAGATGGGGATTGTATTCCCACGTCCCTTCCTGCTCCTGAACGCTGGCTCCCACCGTGCTGCTTCTGGAGCTTGTCAGAGCCCTCCAAGGTTCACTCTGACTTTCTAACATTGTAGAAAACTAACATGGCAAAACCAGTTTTCTGTTCCATCAGTGAGTTTAAGAGGTTCATAGAAACGTGTGACAGTTACTGGAGTTGGTGCAAGGTAGACAGGTAGGAGTAGGAAAGCCAGGAAAAGAACATGTGGGAACAATGTGAGGGAGCAACCAGGGAGGGAGGAGTGGGCAAGCCCTTAGACATCAGATTGTTCAGCTGCCTGTAGCCTTGTACCTTGAGTCTTTATTGCTCTCTGTTACGTAGAGGCAGGTCAGTTTTAGAATAGAATAGTTCAGCTGGAAGGGACCTACAATGATGATCTAGTCCAGCTGCCTGACCACTTCAGGGATGACGAAGTTAAAACATGTTATTAAGGTAATTGTCCAAATGCCTCTTAAACACTGACAGGCTTGGGGCATTGACCACCTCTCTAGGAAGCCTGTTCCAGTGTTGGACCACCCTCTAGGTAAAGAAATGCTTCCTGATGTCCAGTTTAAACCTCCCCTGGCTCGGCTTTGAACCATTCCCATGCGTCCTATCACTGGGTACCAGGGAGGACCTCCCTTGCCACTTCCCCTCCTCAGAAAGCTGTAGAGAGCAATGAGGTCACCCTGAGCAGTAGCATGGAAGTTTGTAGTTAGTATGCTTGTGTAAGTTAGTATGCTCTTTGTTGATTAAAATCAAATAAACTTTCAGGCAGTTTTTGTAATGCTTTACGTATTGGTAGGAATATGGATGGGAGAGTTCATCTTGGGAAAGCAGGCTTAAAGTAAAACCATCAAACACATCCTTTTCTCTCTTCACAGCCTCAGTATACGGCTGAATTAATGAAATACACATGGTCACATATCCAAAAATATATACATAGGATCTCTCACACTCTTGGTAAAACATTAGATTTACATTACCTCAGTATTACGAACATTACTATGGTGACATAGTACGGTGTTATTCCTGACCTTACAGCCATCGTGAAAGTCTTAGTGGCAACTGAGCCTAACTTCAGTAACGTATTACAAAGGAGGTTTGATGATACAGTATTCTTACTGGCTTGGCTGCACACACCTCAAACTAACACACGCATTTTATTACTTCATCAAGAAAAGTGTGTCCTTCTCCTGTTAGGCAAACAATGATTATGTGCATTCAGGTTCCTCAGGAGGTCACGAACCCGATCGTCTCCTACAGCAAGAGGGGTTTTGCCCTGCCGGTCCCCCTCATACCATCCATCAACTTGGGAGGGGTGAGGAGAGAGGGTGCCAGAGAAAACTGAGGCAAAAAAGTCGTTGAGTACCTCAGCCTTCTCCTCATCTGCTGTTACCAGCCTGCCAGTCTTGCTCATCAGTGGGGGTACACTTTCTTTAACCATCCTTTTCTGGCTGATATACCTGTAGAAACCCTTCTTATTATTCTTCGCATCCCTAGCCAAGTTCAGTTCCAGCTGCGCCTTGGCCTTCCTGACCCCATTCCTACACAACCTGACCGCTTCCCTATATTCTTCCCAGGATGCCTGTCCCTGCTTCCACTGCCTGTGCAGTTCCCTCTTCCTCCTTAGTTTGACCAGCATCTCTTGTCTCAGCCACGCCGGTCTCTTCCCTTCTTTGCCTGATTTCTTACAGCTAGGGATCGAGAGCTCTCCTATATACATAGGATCTCTCACACTCTTGGTAAAACATTAGATTTACATTACCTCAGTATTACGAGCATTACTATGGTGACGTAGTACGGTGTTATTCCTGACCTTACAGCCATCGTGAAAGTCTTAGTGGCAACTGAGCCTAACTTCAGTAACGTATTACAAAGGAGGTTTGATGATACAGTATTCTTACTGGCTTGGCTGCACACACCTCAAACTAACACACGCATTTTATTACTTCATCAAGAAAAGTGTGTCCTTCTCCTGTTAGGCAAACAATGAAAGTCACAGCTAGATATGCCACTGGTGGGACTGTTTCATGATTAGCTCAGATTTAACTCAGCACACAGTATGATAGTAGGTTTACTGTTATCTGAAGCTGAAAATCCATATATATCCATTATATATATATATGCATATATCTATCTATCTGTGTGTATAAATTTATATAGAAAATAGTGATCTGTCTTCACACTGCCTCCAGAAGGGTCATTTTGTCCTGTCAGCTTTAACTAGATCAACCAGGTGGTTGATTCAGTGGGCTACAATGCACAGCCATAAACACAAAGAAAGTATCGGGACCGTATGGCTAGGGTGGAGGGAAGGATGGGACGAGCTCTTGTAGCCACTGTGCAGGCTTAGATCTGCTTAAGCCGATCAGGATGTCACACCTGCACAAGCCTGCTTTCTGTTTGTGACACTTAAAAGCTTTTGTGCAAACATACTCAAGCTGTTAATATTTAGATTGTTTAATCTTGACCCCTGAAGGGACTTTGTTAGTTTAAAATTAAAAAAAAAAATGGAAAAATACTCAATTTAAAACAATTTCTGGGAATGTAAATTGCATGATTGATTGTACCAATCTCAAAACTAGCAATTAGTGAGTGTTGTAATAGAGCTAGATAATAATAAAAAATTTAATTTAGTCCTGGTGGGATATCAATTTCTGAAGTGTCTTGGTGAAAATATATGGGACCATTCATTGCAAAAGAAGTGTTTTTAAGCAATAACTGTTAAAACACAGGGCATTTCATGAAAATTAATTACTTTCTGGAGGTTGGTGACATTCCCTGCATTTGCTTTGGTCTGTGAATGCAAACCAGTGTTTAATTCCCCACAAATGCCCAGTATCAAAGTGGCTGTTGCTACAGCACCCTTTAAAATATGCAAGCACAGAAAAATTAAAGAAAATTTTAAGAGGGAAACAGATACAGGTTTCATTAAGCACCGGACTAATAGGTAATGTAAAGCTTGCACCAGAACTAATCAAATAGGATTTTTTGAGACAACAGAGTTATTATGTTACACTCTCATTTTTTAATTCTTTGCACATAGAGATTTTAAAAAGAAAGCTTTTTAAAAATCTGTTCACTGTGCTAAGCCATTTTTACAACAGTTGAAAATAACAATCTAAGCAATTTAGCATTCCTAAAAACTCCATTGATTTTATAAAAAGTGGCCAGTCAGTGCTATTACAATCAGATTACCAGTAATGTTCTCATTGTATTTCAATTATTTTAAGTGTGGAATACAGCAATTTTCCTATTAAAAATGAATTATTATTCAAAGAAGTTCAAGACACAGATACGCTGCTGTATTTGTATTCTTGTAAATTTTGTATTCAGAACTAGAGGAAACCAAGTAACATGACTGTACTTAAAAAGCTTACTAGAAAAATATACTCACAGATTAATATCTTAGGACATTATTGGCAAATCCCATACAGGTATGTTGGATTTGTCATGCACTCATTAGGAGCATGATAATTGCAGGAAAATTACTTTAGAACCTGAAACCATTCTTTATTTGTAGGATTGAGGGTCACGTCCAATTTATTAAGGTGTTCCTCTTGTCTGTTGACGTGGCTTTTAGGTAATGTATGCAGCTGTTCTGAAAGGCTGTTTCTGTTTGGCCCTTAGAAATTAAACACAAGTAACCATGTACCAAATCCATTTGCAGAAAGCAGTTCTTTCCAGGATGTTTTGAACAGGATTCCAACTAACATACTGGCAAAAAGTTCCTCACAATAGAGTGGTCAAGTGCTCAAACAGGTGCCCAGAGAGGATCTGGAGATACTTAAAACTTGATTCAAGAGGGCCTTGAGCAACCTAACCTGACTTTGAAGTTGGCCCGTTTTCGAGCAGGGGGTTAGACCAGATGACTTCCAGAAGTCCTTGCCAACCTAAATCACTCCATGATTCATGCATGGCATCTGGGTCTCCAAAAACTTTTGACGTAGATGGTAGGTCCTAGTTTTTCTTTAAATACATTGGACTGGTTCATTGTGCTAGCCTCCTGGTGTGTCCATGAAGGTGGCATTATCAGTTCCTAACAATTATGTTCGTGCTGGAAATCTTCTGCTGGCACAGGATTTTCTGCATGAAGATGTATTCATTTTCTCATGCAGAGCAAATCTTGGTGACATAACTTCGTGTTCTTGGAATACATTAGCTTTCTGTTTGTACTACCTGAAGAAGTGACCCTCAACCAGGATATGAAATGTATGGGTGTGTTGGATTACTGCTGTTTTTTCATAGTGCCCTTTTCCAGTTCTGTTCATTTGATGCATCTGAGAGTTGGGATACTGGACTTGCAGTGTTTCTGCACATACTTAAATAAAAGCAGCACAGCAAACTGCTTTACAAATGTAAATTAGTTTGACTTCAAACTCATCTGAGTTTTTCTTACTCAGATGGGAAAGCTTGATGTCAAAACGATTGAACTGTTCCAGTTCATAGATGGGTTTGTTGTTATGACTCTGATTAGAACTGAAAATTCTTGTTCTTGTCACTTTACTAAATTGGTTTATCTCTAATCCCAGATTGGTTGCAGGATAAATTGGTTTATATCTAGTTATGTCTAAGTCTGCTAATAGACAAATAAATTCTATCGTTTGTTTCTTTCCGATGAAGTCCTGGACACTAGGCATTTGTAACTGAGGTCATAAGGTGGCACTTAGAAAAATGTATGGAAAGAGACATGCATGGGAATCGTAATATGAACACTGCCCATGTGCTGCTGTCAAAGAGGACAATGTATTCCTAACAAATTGCTCTTTGCTGATACAAAGGGTAAGTTTCTAGTGTCATTGTCTAGTGAGTAGGAAGAATAAACTTCCCAGCTTTATGGCCTTCCCCAGCTTTGCCTTCATCTTGCTGTGTGATCATGTGTATCCTCTTCCAATCTGAAAAATTATATTAATGCTACATTTCTTCCTCAAATACAAACTCATTAAGATTTACCGTGGTGTATTTATCAGGTATGGGTTCTTGATTTTATGGCTTGGACCTACAAACAAACCTCAGTTCCCTTTTCAAACTGTAATCAATGAGTATCAAAATCATGCAGCCCTGCAGAGCTATGCCCTGGAAATGTGGCGGAGGGACAAGGTGGTGATTGTGTAAGATTTTGTCACTGGGTAGATAGCTTTATACATCAAGGAGTCTGGATAACCTGGTAATCATGGTCACTTTGCTGCAGGAGAGGTTGAGGCCAGCCATTCATGGTAGGGTCTGTGCTCACCATTTAAAAAGTGAAGGGGTAGTTTCTTCCAGTAACCTGTAAGTAGAAGTGTGACGTAGTTCTTGTTCAATAGAAGTGTCTGTGCTTGGTACTCACATGAATTCATAGCACTTCTGTGAATGAGGACAACTACAGAAAAACAGACCTAACATTTGAAAAAAAAAATTAACATACAAAAGGAATGAGCAAGATATTTTCCCTTTTCAATTTTTCGTTTGTGCCACATAGTCAAGCAGCAAGTTGGGTATTCACCTGGTTGGGTGCACAAGCTAGGTGAACGTTGAGCAGTAGGGTAATTAGTGAAGGGCATGCGTGAATGGCTCCTATCAGAGTAGGCTGCTAAAGCGCACCAGGGTGCTATGGTTTGAGAGTCCAGTGTTCCTAGTCCGCTCCGTGGCACTGCTGCGTTTGAGGCTTGGGTGCTGCTCCCTCCTGTGGCCACCCATCACAGAACCTGGCTCCCGCTGGATCCAGCTGTCAGGGAATCCAGTGGGGCAAAAACCCTTTTGCCAAAACCTGATGACTCCAAGCTCTGGCAAATGCTTCAAAAAACATGGTCAGTCTCAATAAATCTCTCAGCTCCGTTTTTTTGAGTGGCTCCTGCTGGATCCAGCTGTCACGGAATCCAGTGGGGCAAAAACCCTTTTGCCAAAACCTGATGACTCCAAGCTCTGGCAAATGCTTCAAAAAACATGGTCAGTCTCAATAAATCTCTCAGCTCCGTTTTTTTGAGTGAATCATAGTGCTGCTGTTTCCTTTTTGACCATTAAAAAAAATAGCCTAGGTTTTCTCCAAGTTCAAATTATTTTTATTTTAAGTTTCAGTAAAATGTGAACTTTGAAATGTTAAAACCAGGACAAAAAGTGAAGAGAGTGAATGAAAAATCTGGATGTATTTTTGAGATACAAAACATTTCTTTTTTTTACTTCCCTCCCCCAAAAATTCCTTTTTGCCTTGATGAAATTGATGAACTTTTTAATAGTATTTTTCCATGACATGGGAAAAAAATGTTTCCTGACTCTATTAGCTTAGTCAGTGCTGACTTGCATAATAGCATCTTAACAACTGTAAAATAACCACCCTCTTTTTAGCTATAGATTTTGCATTTGGAAAGATTATTCCTGAGCTATAAATAAAAGAGGATGAAAATACACAGTGAGCTTTTGGAAGCACTGAAGAGCCATATTTTTGGCCAATTCAAATCAGTGTACCTCTGCAGTTTTCATGCCAACTGAGCACATGGTCAAACTTCTGCCTAGTCACAGTGACTTAATTTTTTAAGACGTCATCTACATAATTAGTTTTCAGAATTTAAAATGGACACCATTTTGCTCTATAGTCCTTAGTTTTCTAAAAGCAAAAAACTGCAAGGTACTGTCTTTAAAAAAGGAGTTATTTCAGTGCTTTGGTGGACGACCCAGCCAAAGTGAAAATACATTATTACATTGTATTGATGTAGAATTAATAGTTATCTGTGGAAATAAATACTTAGTGATTGGTAATGCTGATAAATACTTACTGAATGGCCTGGTGCCTCTAACCTCCTTTAAATTTTGTTATTATTTGAAGTTGTTTAGAAAGAACGTTCCTACTGCAAAAATTTGTGCTGTTTGTACAGAAATAAAGTTACAGGATGAATTTCATGGTTTTGTACATACAGTATGCAAGTTTTTCCCTTTGACCTTTTACTTCCGAGTAAAGTCAAATATCACTTGTAAAACCATCAGCTACATACTGTCTCCTTCCAAATAAAAAGTTGATAATGTGATGAGATTAAATTGTTTGTTTACCCTATTTTAGGGACTGATGTGTATGATTTTATGTAGGAGAGCCATTGACCTTAATGATTAAATCTCCAATGCATTCTGAAACAGCCAGCATTTTGGTCTATTAATCCAGGTTAGATTGATTCATTATTTTAGGCCTGTACTTTGTGCTTTTATGTTGGGCTGGCTTCATTTTAATACTACATTATCTTGGACATCAGCTGTGCATATGAAATTAGATTAGCTGACTCTAAAATGCAAGTGGATTAAAAAAATGAAATAGTGTTCCTTAATAATAAATTGTGCCTGCTGTACTCTTCTGATGAGGCAACTTAGTTGTAAAAGTGCAAATAGACTAAAAATAATGATTCTCATCCTTTAATGAATAGAGGTTTTTCTTTGCATTTCTCTGAAGGGGGGGACGTGTGTCCACGTGCATGTGTGGGAGCTCTGGGGAAAAGGACTGTGTCTGATTTTGTCTTATGGCAAAGTTGTAAAAGCTTAAGATGTTGACAGAGATCAGTGGTTTCATCAAGGTCCTGAGACCAGGCTTTTTGAGTCCTCAGAGAAGCTGTGTAAGCATGTACTTTCAGAATATAAGCCATGGGATCAGACCACGTTAGCTTTAATTGTTTCTAGATTGAGACCCTCAGCTTCCTGTGTTTAAGCACCACAAGTGGTTTTAAATATGATTTTCGCAGCAAATGTCAGTTTTCAACTTCCACATGCTGTTGCAGAACTGTTCCCTTTCCTTGTCATTATTCCAGTCATGTCTAGTTACAATGGCTTATCTTAAAATAACACTGATGTAAAGCACCCAGTGCATTTCACAGTCATCGTGTACATAACTGGATTAGTGGAACGAAGGATGGAGACAAGGTCAGAAAGCTAGATTTGTTTTCCTTTTGAAATCAGTGAGGTCTTTGAATTTTACTTCATTAAAAATCTCTTGCCTTCTTCCAAGTGTCTTGCAATAACCAAACTTTTATGTTGAGTTTGAACACTTTGAATGTAATTTTACTGTCTGTGTGCAAAAGTGAAGCAGAGAGGTTTTCTTTCAGGTGCAGGAAATTCCTTCCTTTTTACTTGTGAGTGCTGGATGTAGACCTGACTTGTGCTAATCCATAAACCCATGACTTTAGGGAGGGCAATGCCTGCAAATTCAGGGCATTTCCAGTCACTTTAAAGCCTCAAGATGGAGTATTCATCAGAAGATGGTGCCCATGCACCATATACCTTATGAGACGGGTTGGAAATTATGTCCTGCACTTGTAAGTGGCTTTTTCCTGCTCTTTGCAATCTTCCTGTTTTCCTCCAAATCCTAGTAACTGATGGAAAATATTTCCTCGTATGAAAAGGTCAGAACAGAATTTAGCCTTTACTTCCAAGGAAATAAAGCATTGAAGGTTAGTGTGAGCTGAAGGTGAAGGGCTTTTGTTGTTTGCTTTTTTTCTTACTTGACACTTACTAACACTGGTTCTCTTTTAGAAAGCAGGTGATGAAGTGGACGTAATACTGTTGGGCAACAAGTGTGATAAGGAGTCAGAACGTGTAGTTCCAAAACAGAAAGGAGAAAAGGTATCATTGGTACTTTCTTTGGGTTCTCCTGAGTGTCTTCATATGTGACTGTGAGCTGTTACACTGAAATTGATAAAACCTCCTGAATTCCAAAAATTCTGTTAGGAATTGCTCCAGAAGAACAGTTACGGAGCTCTGGAGTGTTGGTGTTTTTTTAACATATGAGCAGAAATACATTAAGTAACTCCTAGCTGATCTCTTTAGAATACTGATTTTTATTTTAAAGGTTAAAATGTACTTTAAAAGTTTTAGGTGTTATGATAGAAATCTTATATTTTGAATTAAAACTAAACGTTTTTTAGAATCTGCATTTTTCAGAGTACTGTTTTGATGTGGAATACTAAAATGTAAAGCATAATACATTCTGCATCATTTTTCTGATACCACCCATCAGTGGTTTTTTTTGCTAAAGCCTGACTATAAAGAACTGTTCGGCCATTAAAAAAAATAGCCTAGGTTTTCTCCAAGTTCAAATTATTTTTATTTTAAGTTTCAGTAAAATGTGAACTTTGAAATGTTAAAACCAGGACAAAAAGTGAAGAGAGTGAATGAAAAATCTGGATGTATTTTTGAGATACAAAACATTTCTTTTTTTTACTTCCCTCCCCCAAAAATTCCTTTTTGCCTTGATGAAATTGATGAAATTTTTAATAGTATTTTTCCATGACATGGGAAAAAAATGTTTCCTGACTCTATTAGCTTAGTCAGTGCTGACTTGCATAATAGCATCTTAACAACTGTAAAATAACCACCCTCTTTTTAGCTATAGATTTTGCATTTGGAAAGATTATTCCTGAGCTATAAATAAAAGAGGATGAAAATACACAGTGAGCTTTTGGAAGCACTGAAGAGCCATATTTTTGGCCAATTCAAATCAGTGTACCTCTGCAGTTTTCATGCCAACTGAGCACATGGTCAAACTTCTGCCTAGTCACAGTGACTTAATTTTTTAAGACGTCATCTACATAATTAGTTTTCAGAATTTAAAATGGACACCATTTTGCTGTATAGTCCTTAGTTTTCTAAAAGCAAAAAACTGCAAGGTACTGTCTTTAAAAAAGGAGTTATTTCAGTGCTTTGGTGGACGACCCAGCCAAAGTGAAAATACATTATTACATTGTATTGATGTAGAATTAATAGTTATCTGTGGAAATAAATACTTAGTGATTGGTAATGCTGATAAATACTTACTGAATGGCCTGGTGCCTCTAACCTCCTTTAAATTTTGTTATTATTTGAAGTTGTTTAGAAAGAACGTTCCTACTGCAAAAATTTGTGCTGTTTGTACAGAAATAAAGTTACAGGATGAATTTCATGGTTTTGTACATACAGTATGCAAGTTTTTCCCTTTGACCTTTTACTTCCAAGTAAAGTCAAATGTCACTTGTAAAACCGTCAGCTACATACTGTCTCCTTCCAAATAAAAAGTTGATAATGTGATGAGATTAAATTGTTTGTTTACCCTATTTTAGGGACTGATGTGTATGATTTTATGTAGGAGAGCCATTGACCTTAATGATTAAAGCTCCAATGCATTCTGAAACAGCCAGCATTTTGGTCTATTAATCCAGGTTAGATTGATTCATTATTTTAGGCCTGTACTTTGTGCTTTTATGTTGGGCTGGCTTCATTTTAATACTACATTATCTTGAACATCAGCTGTGCATATGAAATTAGATTAGCTGACTCTAAAATGCAAGTGGATTAAAAAAATGAAATAGTGTTCCTTAATAATAAATTGTGCCTGCTGTACTCTTCTGATGAGGCAACTTAGTTGTAAAAGTGCAAATAGACTAAAAATAATGATTCTCATCCTTTAATGAATAGAGGTTTTTCTTTGCATTTCTCTGAAGGGGGGGACGTGTGTCCACGTGCATGTGTGTGAGCTCTGGGGAAAAGGACTGTGTCTGATTTTGTCTTATGGCAAAGTTGTAAAAGCTTAAGATGTTGACAGAGATCAGTGGTTTCATCAAGGTCCTGAGACCAGGCTTTTTGAGTCCTCAGAGAAGCTGTGTAAGCATGTACTTTCAGAATATAAGCCATGGGATCAGACCACGTTAGCTTTAATTGTTTCTAGATTGAGACCCTCAGCTTCCTGTGTTTAAGCACCACAAGTGGTTTTAAATATGATTTTCGCAGCAAATGTCAGTTTTCAACTTCCACATGCTGTTGCAGAACTGTTCCCTTTCCTTGTCATTATTCCAGTCATGTCTAGTTACAATGGCTTATCTTAAAATAACACTGATGTAAAGCACCCAGTGCATTTCACAGTCATCGTGTACATAACTGGATTAGTGGAACGAAGGATGGAGACAAGGTCAGAAAGCTAGATTTGTTTTCCTTTTGAAATCAGTGAGGTCTTTGAATTTTACTTCATTAAAAATCTCTTGCCTTCTTCCAAGTGTCTTGCAATAACCAAACTTTTATGTTGAGTTTGAACACTTTGAATGTAATTTTACTGTCTGTGTGCAAAAGTGAAGCAGAGAGGTTTTCTTTCAGGTGCAGGAAATTCCTTCCTTTTTACTTGTGAGTGCTGGATGTAGACCTGACTTGTGCTAATCCATAAACCCATGACTTTAGGGAGGGCAATGCCTGCAAATTCAGGGCATTTCCAGTCACTTTAAAGCCTCAAGATGGAGTATTCATCAGAAGATGGTGCCCATGCACCATATACCTTATGAGACGGGTTGGAAATTATGTCCTGCACTTGTAAGTGGCTTTTTCCTGCTCTTTGCAATCTTCCTGTTTTCCTCCAAATCCTAGTAACTGATGGAAAATATTTCCTCGTATGAAAAGGTCAGAACAGAATTTAGCCTTTACTTCCAAGGAAATAAAGCATTGAAGGTTAGTGTGAGCTGAAGGTGAAGGGCTTTTGTTGTTTGCTTTTTTTCTTACTTGACACTTACTAACACTGGTTCTCTTTTAGAAAGCAGGTGATGAAGTGGACGTAATACTGTTGGGCAACAAGTGTGATAAGGAGTCAGAACGTGTAGTTCCAAAACAGAAAGGAGAAAAGGTATCATTGGTACTTTCTTTGGGTTCTCCTGAGTGTCTTCATATGTGACTGTGAGCTGTTACACTGAAATTGATAAAACCTCCTGAATTCCAAAAATTCTGTTAGGAATTGCTCCAGAAGAACAGTTACGGAGCTCTGGAGTGTTGGTGTTTTTTTAACATATGAGCAGAAATACATTAAGTAACTCCTAGCTGATCTCTTTAGAATACTGATTTTTATTTTAAAGGATAAAATGTACTTTAAAAGTTTTAGGTGTTATGATAGAAATCTTATATTTTGAATTAAAACTAAACGTTTTTTAGAATCTGCATTTTTCAGAGTACTGTTTTGATGTGGAATACTAAAATGTAAAGCATAATACATTCTGCATCATTTTTCTGATACCACCCATCAGTGGTTTTTTTTGCTAAAGCCTGACTATAAAGAACTATTCTGGCAGCCTGTGCACAGTGATCTGCATTGCCCATGAATAGCCCTAAATAATACTGGACAGATACATTTAGGGAACATCCAGCCCCTCTAGATCTAACTGGGTATGTGTTGTACAGCTGAGACTACACTATAGTTTATACCTGCTGACCATGTGTAGGGGAAGAACTGGTATTAAGTGGGGAGTGCTTTTTAACAGTGACGGCAAATTACTCTCACTGAGAAGCAATGAGGGGATCCAGGAGCCATGCTATGGCAGAAGAAATTGTGATAATGACTAAATGTTGCAGGAGAGTGCGTCCTATATACCAGGAGATTTTGCAACTGCAAACTGTATGCATCTGTTGTCTGGAATGAGCCCTTCTGTTATGCTTTCAGGGATGGTGAGTCAGGCAGGATGTCTTGTGTTTTAAGAACACTGATAATTTCTTGCCAATCTTATAACTCCAGATTAGGGAACTTTAAAAAAAAAATAGCATCACCTTTTCAACAGCATTAGAAATAGAAACTTTTGAAAGTTCATTGTTCGTATTCAAGACACTTTCAATGTTAATTTACTCTGTGTACAAGGAATAAGGTTGCTGAAAAATACATGCGTACTCTCACTCAAGGAATGCACTGTCAGAAATCTAAAGTCACTGGATGCATGTGCACAAGAGGGCAGTAGCAGGGTTTTGCATATGGTATTAACCATGACGTTTTCTGACTTCTGTGTACTTAACCATGCAATCAAAATTTCTCTTAATGTAGTGTTTTTTTCAGAAACAAATCGTTACCTCCTCACCAGGGGGTCTGCTTTCTAGATTTTTTCCTGTGGTTTGAGGCAAGGCAACTCTTCAGTTATACTACTTCTTTTAAAGTGATTTACAAACGCTGAAGAATCTGACTGAACCAGCTAGAGAAAGATTCTATTAGCAGAGAGAGCACTAAGAATTGTCCTCTCACTCCAAAGAAAAAAATACCCTTGTTGACAGGGGAAAATAGTTTGATAATAACTCTGCCACATAATAATTCTTACTTATGTATTTCATATTACCCTGTGAGTATGAGCTGTAAGTATTGTTCTGTTCCGAGTCTTGCAGAGAAGACTCCTAGATTCCCTGGGAATCTTATCATCTATGTTGGCATTTCTATAACAATCTGTCATAACTGAGTGACCATCATATTCCACTTTATAGACTAATTTGATGATGAGAAATTATATTTTTTGTTTTATTTTGTAATTATATAATATTGATCACTCAGAAATTGATACATTTAATTTTAACACTATGATGTATTTTCTTGTATTAATAGCTTTTTATTCACCTTGAGAAAAGTTTGAACTCAACCTTCTTGGGCTCCTCCATATTCTAGGAATATTTCAGACACACCTCTCTGATTCAACACTAAGAAATCATAGTAGCACTTTGCTAGGAAGTAGTATATTTTGAGTTAAAAGGCATGAACAATTGGAATTAAATATCACCTTGGAAGAGATACTGTCATTACTTATTCTGTTATTCTAAGTACAATATTTCACTCAAAATCTCCAAACTGTTCTCAAGGATAATATAAAATAATGTTTCCCAGTAGCATAATTCTCACAGGTTTGTAAATGTATTTAGGTATTTTATTTATGGATCTATTAAAGATGCTCCCAAAGGCAAAACAAAGTAATTTTTATGAGAGGGAGTAGCTAAAGCTGTGTTCATACTTCCAAGTGCTTTAACACTGGACTTCTGGGGTTATTTTCCATTAGCTACATTTTTAGAGGATTTGCTTGCCACAATACTTAGCAGTATGCAAGGTGAATTGGAATAATAGATACATTAATCTTCTTTGACCAATATTGTGCACATACAGAGAAAATGGGGGTGCATTGATAGGTGTAGTAGGCAATGTAGTAACATGATACAGAGAAGGCTGAAGTACTCGAGGTTTTAAAATTTTATTTTCTTTTATTTTTGTTTTGCATTGGTCTTCACAGATGGAGCTTGCTCCCAGACCTCTGCATGTACTGGTGTGGTTTGGGAAGGAGCAGGTCAGCCAGCAGTGGGAAAGCATTGGATTAGAAACTGCTTAGGAAAGTTGGATGTATCCATAGACATGATGAAGTTCACCCAGTTGTGCTGAAAGAGCTGGTCAGTGAGATTGGGGCCACTGTCAGTCAACTCTGAAAAATCATGGTGTCTGGGAGAGATCCCTGTTGACTAGAAAGATGCCAGATGACACCTATCTTTAAAAAAGGCAAGGAAGAAGAGGTTTAAGGAACTACAGTCAGTCAGCCTTGCTTCAGAGTACAGGGATCTTGTCAGGTCATGCAAAGAGGAAATTAGAAAGGCTAAAGCCCAGCTGGAATTTAACCTGGCCACTGTTTTAAGGGATAATAAGAAAAGTTTTTATAAATACGTTAACAGCAAAAAGAGAGCCAGGGAGAACCTCCATCCTCTAGTGGATGCAAGGGGGAACATTGCCACTAAAGACAGGAAAAGGCTGAGGTACTCAACACCTTCTTTGCCTCGGTCTTTAATGGCCCGATGAGTTATCCCCAGGGTACCCAGCCTCCCGAGCTGGAAGATGGGGACAGTGAGTGGAATAAACCCCCCATAATCCAGGAGGAAGTAGTCTTTGACCTGCTATGCCACCTGGACATCCACAAGTCTATGGGGCCGGATGGGATCCACCCAAGAGTGCTGAAGGAGCTGGCA
>NW_009259730.1:979776-980068 GCF_000687185.1 Egretta garzetta | reverse complement strand
AAAAAGCCACTCTATATCATTTATCAGCAGTCCTGGATAACAGGGGAGGTCCTAGATGACTGGAGGTTGGCAAATGTGACGCCTATCTTCAAGAAGGGCCGGAAGGAGGATCTGGAGAACTACAGACCAGTCAGCCTGACCTCAGTACCAAGGAAGATTATGGAGAGGTTCATCCTGAGTGTGCTCACCAGGCACATGGAGGACAATCAGCGGATCAGGCCCAGCCAACATGGGTTCATGAAAGGCAGGTCTTGCCTAACCAACCTGATTTCCTTCTACGACCAGGTGACCC
>NW_009259730.1:958824-979177 GCF_000687185.1 Egretta garzetta | reverse complement strand
AAGCTGGTGAGGGGTCTGGAACACAAGTCATACAAGGAGCATCTGAGGGAACTGGGGTTGTTTAGTCTTGAGAAGAGGAGGCTGAGGGGAGACCTGATCGCCTTCTACAACTACCTGAAAGGAGGCTGTAGTGAGGTGGGGGTCGGCCTCTTCTCCCTGGTAACAGATGATAGGACGAGGGGGAATGGTTTGAAGTTGCGCCAGGGCAGGTTTAGGCTAGACATTAGGAAAAACTTCTTCACAGAAAGGGTTGTTAGGCTCTGGAATGGTCTGCCCAGGGAGGTGGTAGAGTCCTCCTCCCTGGAGGTATTTAAAAGAAGGATAGATGAGGTGCTTAGGGACATGGTTTAGTGGTGGGATGTCAGGGTTAGGTTAAAGGTTGGACTCGATGATCTTAAAGGTCTTTTCCAACCAAAGTGATTCTATGATTCTATGATTCAGTCAGTGGAAGGATTGTGAAGCATATTGTCATCAAATCCTTTTCCAAGGACAGAAAGGACACAAAGGTAATCTGGAATAGTCAGCAGAGGACTGTGCTTCACCACCCTGGTTGCCTTTTCTGATGCCAGGAAATGACTGTGTGGACAAGGGAATAGTGGTGGTTGTGATATATCTTGAATTTAATGAGGCTTTTTTCACCCTCTCCCATGGCATCCTCACTTGGAAACTAGGAAATGTGGGCTGGACAAGTAGACTGTCAGGTGGACTGAAAATTGGCTGGACTACCAGAAGCAAAGGGTAGCAATTGAAGGCTGTGTGTCTGGTTGTTAGCTAGCAATGATCAGAGTGCACCAGGGGTGTGTAGTGGGGCTCACATTGTTCAACATCTTCATCAGTGATCTGGCTGATGATACAAGGAGATTTGCACATGACACGAGGTTAAGGGGTGTGACCGGCACACCAAACAGGAGAACACCAATTCTGTGGGACCTTGATGAACTTGAGAACTGGGCCAACAGAAGTGTCATGAAATTCAGTAAGAAGTGCAGAGACTTACACCTGGGATGGGATAATCCCAGGCATGAGTCACTGCCCTGCTGCAAAGGATTGGAGGGTTACAACGAACACCAGCTTGAATGCAAGTCAACAGTATTCTCTAATTGCTTAAAAGCATGCTGGGCTGCATTAGAAGGGCAATGGATGGTAGATCTGGGGAGATTATTAGTCCCCTACATAGTGCTGGCGAGGCAACATGGAATATTTTGTCCAGCTTTGGCTCTCCCATTTCAAGAAAGGTGTTGAGAAACTGCAGAGGGTCCAGCAGACAGCTACAAAGATGATTGGAATCTAGTACCAGTAATCCACGAGGAGAACTGAGCGAGCTGGATAAAGAGGAGGCTAAGGAGCAGTTACTGGTCTACAGCAATTAAGTAAAGTTAGAGGAATTACAGAAATAGACTCTTCTCAGTAGAGACAGACAATAAAGCTGACACAAGTCCTGGCTTGGGAGGTTCAGGTTGGAGATAAGGAGAACCAGTTGCATTAGAAAGGTGATGTAGCCATGGAAGAGGGTTCCATAAGGGTTATAGAACTCCACCATTGGAGGATTTCAGGACTCCGGTAGACAAAGCCATGGCTGACCCCATATGTATGGGCAGTAGTCCCATTTCAAGTGGGGTTATCTTTCCAAATGATTTCAGTGATTCCATGATTAAAATGGTTGTGTTCATCAGAGTTTGTACATAGGTAGCCTCTAGGAATCTGTTACATGACACAAGGAAGAAAAAAGGAGTACTTAATAGCAGATTCTGTGTACTTTATAAGGTGCAAACCAGTCTTCTCCACTTTATTAGCCCAGTATTTTTTTTATTGCCCGCGTTTTTATGAACCGTTATTCATCATTGTTTTGCATTGACAGTTGCCAATAGTCAAATGATCTTAGCTTTCTGTAACAAGTTGCTGTGGTACTGAAAACAGTTCATAGCAGTCGGAGGGAGTTTTAGAATCCCGTATGAAGCAGTCTGCCTTACAAAACAGTCCAGACTACAACTTTATTTTCAAAATTACATTTTCTTATAGCATTTCGGAAAATAAACCATTTTGCTTACTTTTTTTTCTACCTTTAATATAATCTTTATTATATTTTGACTAAAGCTTTGAAGTCCGATTCTTGTACCTTCATGCCTGCTTTTGGAGTATTTGTAAAGCATTGAGTTGTTACTTATGGAGCTCATGGAAAGCAAACATAACTGCCAGCATTTTACTTTTTATCCTAATAGAGAGCTGTCCAAATAAACCATTAAGTGGTCAGTAATTACAGGATTTTCCATACATTACAAGCAGTAGGGTATTTAATTTGCCTAGGATCATCTTCTCCAGATGTGTAGCGAGAAGGGATCCATTGCAAAGGGAATAAATAGGCTCTCCCACTATGTTTTTCTGGCAGATATTCCCACCTTGGCCCTCTCCCTTGAGAGGCAACGATGCAACTGTTTTTCTTTTTCTCCATGTATTTAACTGTATAAATTAGAAAAAGTTTAAGACCTTAAAAAGCTATGAATTTTGTTGGGTTTTTTTTTCCCCTCATGCCAACATATCTCTAAGCTATCTGTAAGGGAAATAATACACTGGAAATGAGAGGACATGAGTAAATTAATCAACCAATGTAAAGTCTATGCTGCCCTTTTCTTCCAAGTATTTTATCGCTTCTTCTACTACCATATTATATTTTCACGTACATGTCTGTTCTTTGCTTGCCTGTTATCTCTGTGCTTCTCTCTCTCTGGTAAAAAGGAGCATCTCTTTTTCATATTTCATCATGCCTCTTTTCTACAGTTTTTGTCACATTTTTATCCATACTTTTCTGCAGGCACTCCATTAGTTTCCTCTAAATAATTGCCTAGCAGATAGCTCATTTTCCAAATAAATCAAAACATTGAGAACAGACCCACTGAAGTTTATTATTCTCATTTACAGGTAAAGATAGGTTAAAGAAGCTGTTTTGAAAATGCAAACATTTAAGAAGAATTTTTTAAGAGTTACCTGAAATTTATGAACTGAGGATGAATACAGAGTACTTTACTGAGCTGACGTTTACTTGAATCAGTGTTAGAAGCCATCAGATCATTTCAATATCTCTTGCTTTTAGTATTAGGAAGCGAGTTTTTTCCTAAAGACTGTTCATCCCATTGCCTACATTTGTTTTTCAGCTTGCTTGGGAACATGGAATACCCTTTTTTGAAACCAGCGCAAAAGATAATGTGAACATTGAGGATGCATTTTCAGTCTTGACTACAGAAATACTGGAAAAGGTAGGCTCCTTTTCTGAGTAGAAAGAAGATGGGAGATTTTTCTTGACAGATTGGGTAAACAAGGTTGTAAATACAGAAGAGGTTCAGCAAAGCACAGCCAGTGCTGGTTTTGCATTATGGAGTTAATGTTTTGGGGGGACCCTGTAGCTGTAGACCTACAGAGGAGGAACATGGGGGAGAAGAATTGTGGGAGAAGAGAACAACAGAAGAGGGAGCGGTAAAATACAGTTCAGAGGGAAGGTGAAAATTCAGGAAAACTGCATTTGTGGCTTTCCTTTCCATGCTTTTCTTCAAGAGGTTGACATCTCTAGAGTAGTTCCACTCCTGTGCCAGGAAGATTCCTTTTTCTTGTAGGTTTCTGCAGAATACACACACTGTGAAGATGCTGCATGCTGATGGAATGAGTGGACCTTTTATGTTCAGCAATCAAATGTTTTATCCAAAGTTCATAGCTGTTTGTTTGGATGATTTACGATAGTGCTTTTGAAGTTATTAGGACCTAAAGATTTGAGTTAATTAGTGGTAGAATCAATACTGTAGCTGTCAGAGCCAGCATCTCTAACTACGTTGAGTGTGTTGGCTTAAAGGTCCTTACTCCTCAGAGTTGCAATACTTTTGTAGGACTGAATTATTGTTAATTAGCTCTGAAAATGTTTTGCATTGCAATTTATTTTTAGACAGTAGAATATTATTTTAGACATTAATGGATGTTCTTCATGCAATGCATTATCATTGCCATTCATCACCAATATTAGTTATACAAAACTAACCTTCCATCCCGAATACTCTTGAAGTCATAATAAAGATAAATGAGCAAAATTACTGACAGAGTCACAAGTTGCAGTGTTTTGATTAAGTAGCCATAGGGGATGGTCAGAATAATAGCTCAGGGTTGGACTGCTTCTAAATCAAGGTCCTGTCATATTATACAATAACACAAGCTGTAGTTGGTTATTTTGGGGGAGGAAAAAAAAAGAAAAAGAAAAAAAAAAAAGCTTTTGATTCCTTTAGCATGAAAACAAAGCTCAGCAACTCAACAGCCAGATGTCGTGTACAACAGGAGGGTAATGGCAGGTCCTTGAATAGTTGGCAAAAAGTCTCAAATAAGATAACTCTGATTTTCTTGTAAATGAAAAAGACATATCTACTGTAAATAGAGAATATGTTTGTTAGCATGAAGCATGAAAACTACAAAACAATAGCTATGATTGTAACTGCTGCAAAGACAAATGTGTGTGAAGCGAGCATTTCTGCACAGTGCGTTCGGGTAAGGTCTGGGAGAATTCTCTGCAAGCGTGCAGAAATGATGTTTGGATATTTCTCATATTAAGATTGCTTGCACTTATTTTACTTTAAGTGGAATTCAGTATTCTTACTCACCTTCATGAAAATTCATGGGTTTTGTAGTGTGGACATGCAAACAAATTCAGACCATGTTGAAAATGTTGTACTGCTTCATGGATCTAATTAGAACTGCTTGAGAATACAGTTCTACACTCTGTGTGCATGTATGTGTGTTTGGAAAATATGTCCATGAGAATTTGTCGTTTGTCTGTAGTAACATTTCACCTTATCTAGAAATTTTTGCAGTCCCTGATGGGGCATTGTGTACCGTTACTTTGGTGTATAAATTGCCATTTTTAGTGAAATGCATTTGTTGATTTAAACAAGGACTCCTTTAGCCCAATTGGTTTTGCCACTGGCCTGATAAGAAAAGAGTTCACAGTAAAAAAATAAATCTACCATACAGTTTCATCATGGTTTTCAGGTTCGACAAAATAATTTGCTTGTTCACAAAACTGTGAAATCTGAATGTAGTACTTGAATTTTAACTTCCTCTAACTGATGAAATTTTGGAGAAGGGAAAATACAGTAGGAAGTGTGACTAGTAGCTGTGAAAAGTGACATGATAGATGCCAGTCTGAGATCACTTCAGTCGTACATCCATTCTGTAGTGGTAAAATATGTACTTGCTGACTGTAAAAAGGAGATACAGCTTTGCACAGAGTTTTTGGCCCAAGACACCTACATCTGAGGTAGCAGGGTATCGGGCCCCCTTACATCTGCTCTAGGACAGCCTGTCCCAGACTGATGAGATGCTTCCGTGGAAGCATGTCATTGCTTTACCAGTCCCACAGAGGAAACTCATTTTAAGGAACTCCCTAGAAAAATCTATTAGGCCATGCTTTTGGGAAGTATGTGGAGGTCATTCAGAAGCAAGATAGATAGGCAGGGCAGGCTGGCAGGCAGTAGACCATTTTCAGATGCGTTGCAGTAGGCTGTGTTATATTAATCTGAGGAACTCTAGGATTTTTATATACACTCTTGTTCATCATCTACTACGGGCATTCCTTTATTAAAAAAATCTCCAGAAAACACTCCTGTAGATGGGGAAGATCAATGTCCAGAGTTATAGAGCTCATAGAGAAGTAATGAGCTGCTTGATTCTCTTGAAATTTAGAACAAGTTGTGGTTCAGTGGAGGACTGGGAAATAAACACATTAAAACGTGTCAGACATTTAAAAAAAAAAAAAAAGAAGGCAAGTTTATATTGTCATTATTTTGTGCTGCATTTTCCTATCTCTTCTTTTGTGTTTTTACTTGTAGTGGGCTTAAGGGAGAGAGACGACTTCTGTATCCCAGCGATTCAGATAACTAAAGCGCTGCTTGACCTTTCAGATATTTATCATTTCAGCCATTCTATGCTGGGTCTCAATCCTACAGCTCTCATTTACATGTGCAATAGTCTCATTAAAACAATCAGATGTTATTTGACAGCTTATGTTGGTAGCAGCTAAGGAGTCATGCTGTATTTTTAAGAACTCGTGATTTTAAAACCAATCGGTTAATAATAACTGATCTGATTGTATTCAAAAGGCTGCAGTGGAAATGATTGTTAATGACACAGCTTATTCCAGAGGTTTGCTTAGACATGTTGACAAATAACAACAGTATTTTATTTATTCACAATTCTTGTGAGTCTCAGATACGCCTAAACCTGTTCATTAATAGATGGCAGCTGTTGCTTAACAATGCTTCTGGTTGCCAGTGAACTATTTGTACTTGTGAGTCAGTCCTCAGAAAACAACCAAACCCAAAAATATACCACCCAGAATGCAGTTAGTATTTGCACTTTTGTGTTCTTTGGTTTCATGGCTGACGAGCGGTACTTGTCTCAACTTTTTAAAAAAATATTACAAGCCTTTGTATTTCTCTCTTTGTGGGTGTAGTGGTTGGTATTTTTCTAAGCTAGGAGCAGAAGGAGGGAAACTATTCAACAAAAAAAAAAGGTTTTTTCCCTTTTTTGGGACAACTAAAACTTACGTACTGCCTACCTCCCAAGAGTGATTGACTACTAAGTTTGTTTTAATATAATATTAAATATACATATCTGCTGAGCAGAGAACAGTCAAAATCCATTTAAGAATTTTCCCTGTGCTGTTGAGAGTAACATTTAATGTTTAACAGCTGGATGCCGTTTGAGATGAACATTGAGAAGTAGCAAGTGTCAATTCATAACCTTCCTTGACCTCTTTACCTTCCTCTCCTACGGCAACAAGATTTTTGAGATTACACTGTGTGTCCAATTCCTTTGCTCCTAAAGTACCTTTGGAACTTGCTAGCTGATTTTAAACAAATTTGACAGGTCAAACTAAAAGATTATTAAGTTCCTGAAGAGTTCCTTGAAAATAAGGTGCTGGGTGGAGGAGAGGCAGAAGGAAAGTCTCCGGCATTAGTTCATGCAGTATTAGACAGAGATGACTACATAGAGAGACTGAAAAATGCTTTGACCAGCTGCTCCAGCTGGAGCTTGCATTGTGGGTATCCAATTTAATTCACTGTAAGACCAAAATCCATAGGAAATCGGATTTCATTATGGCCAAGGTTCATGGAATTGTTAGTTTGTCCAAAAGATCCCTGTGTCTCCGGCAGTGCACATTCAGTGATTCTTTATTATCCCCAGGCATGCATGGAGCCCCAGGCTTTATTTGCTCTTTATTTGTCTTGTACTGACCACAGAACATTAATTTCTTCGTGAGATTTTTTTTATAATGCTTGTAATGCTGTATTTTAGATCTATTTTAGATTTTTATCTTCGTAACCTTCTTAGTAACGTTAGGTAGTATATTCAGCATTGCACACATGCGAACCAAGGTACAGAGATTAAAGCAAAGAGGATAAATGGTACCAGCTCACTTAGTGCTGGTGCAATGTAGGGCATAATTTTACTACACTGTCTTGTTTAATTTAAAAAAAAAAAAAAGTCTGTTCTGGACATTGCATGAGCCAGATATTCTTCTGGAATCAGTAGCATACAATTAGGTCATGTAACTCAAAACTTAAGCATAACATTTGAGTATAGGGGATGAGATTCATCTTAGCCTGCAACCCTAGCCAGCTAAAATTTACATGACTGGTCTGGCGTGGTTGTCTGGAATCATCTCTATTCAGTGAGAAGAGATGCATATTTTTAGGATAAATTCCTGTTCTGGAGGTGCCTTTCTTTCTCCATTGATTACAGAGGACTCCATATCTCAGCCTGTATGGTTTCATATGATTAAAGTTAAATTTGCTGCTTCTGCAAGATCATGATTTTGAAGCCAGATTGCTCTCTCGGGTAGGGTTTTTGAGGTGCAATGATATTAATCCTTACATAGATGATCTGTAGGGTTGAGGAACCTTAGAGTAACAGCACAGCTGTCAAGTTTGTGAAATAACTAATTGCAATACAACATTGTTACAGTCTACGTGGTATTAACAGAAGAGGGAGATAGAGACCCACACTTTGCCAGCGGGTTAGATGTTTTAGACATTGTGGAATAGTAGGCTTTGGGAGCAAGGATTTCATCCCTGTTTCTTGAGGAAGGTGTTCTACAGCAGTTAGATCCTGCTGTGCCTGACCCCATGTCTTCTCCTGCTCCTGTCCTTGTCCCCCCAGTGATCACTTCCCCTGCTAATATATCCCTCGCTCTTGCTGGATACTGCTTGTGCCCTGCTCTGCCCATTCCTGTTGTGAGAGGACTGTCTTGCATTTTGAACAAGTAATTTGAATTCCAGAATACAGGGAAGATACACGTTGAGAAAATGGCAGGACTGACCTTAATAACTGACCTCTCCCTACTTCATAGAATCATAGAATGTTTTTGGTTGGAAGGGACCCCTAGAGGTCATCTAGTCCAACCCCCCTGCAGTGAGCAGGGACACCGCTAACTAGATCAGGTTGCTCAGAGCCCCGTCCAACCTGGTCTTGAATGTTTCCAAGGATGGGGCCTCCACTACCTCTCTGGGCAACCTGTTCCAGTGTTTTACCACCCTCGTTGTAAAGAATTTCTTCCTTATATCTAGTCTAAACCTACCCTGGTTTAGTTTAAAACCATTACCCCTTGTCCTGACACAGCTGGCCCTACTAAAAAGATTTTCCCCATCTTTCCCATGAACGTGGTTGCGTGAAGTTCTCTGCCATGCTTTGCCAGTCTTAGTCAACTCTCACTTAAATATAAACAAAATTATTGTGATCATTAAGTATGATCCGTTTGTCATGAGGGAGGATAAAAGTTCCTAGAATTTCAGGAAGTTATAAATAATAGTTACTTCAGTTACAGCCCCTTCTGCTTGTTTCTCTAAAGCCCATAGTTTTCCCGCAGGTGCTCCAGGTCTGCCTTTCTTGAGGGCATTGAAACGTACAAGGTAAAATTTTTCCAAACCCACAGTGAACCCCACCTCCAAAATAACTAAACCACTATCAAAATACTAAGAAGTGGTGGTGGAGTAGGTGAATCCAACTTGCTATGACACTGCTGATGTGAGCAGTTTTCCAGCAAGGAACAGGCAGCTGATCTTAGTTAAGATGTGTGAATTTACTCCATTAGAAGCCATTCAAAGAGCTTCCCTTATTTTTTGATGGTATTTCCCTTTGTATACCAGCTTAGCTTTCTTTCCCTGATTAAAAAAAAAAAAAAGGCAAAAACCATTTGGCATCCCAGCCATATCATCACAATTCCTGTGTCTAGAAGTTAGGTATCTATTGCACACCAGTGATGTAGTGATGTAAGCTCTGCTTAGAGAGTTCTCTGTTAGGTGAGACATGTCTGCTGCACTATTTAACAGGAAAAACTGGTGTTTGGTAGCAGGAGGTTTCGACATCTTACTAAAATCACTGCAGGATAGAGCGGCGTCTGTGTCTGTGGCGGTATTTTCAAAATCCCACTTTGCCCAAGATGTGGAAATCTGAGCTTCTTGGTACCGTTTTGGTTCTTCTCACTTTTTCACAGTTTTCTGCTGTTTGTTGCCTGGCTTGTTGGGGCGTGAGTACCAACAGGCTGAGCTGAAATGTGAGCTGGATGTGTTAGTGTTCAGGAGCCTAGAAGATGGAATGCTGCCTGCCTTGTTCTCGAAGGTGGGAGAGATTTGCATACCTCCCTGCTGTAATTTCAGGGGAGGAGGGTGCCCCACCTCTTCCAAGGCTTGGCGGAAGCTGAGCACTATGTGGGATTGCTTGATCATTCCTTCAGCACTTTATGCAGAGCTCTAGCGTTTCTCCAGGTTATGAAAGTGCACTTTTTAAACGTGTGTGGGGCACATTTGCTTAAATGAATCCCAGGCCCTTATTTGCTTGATGAAGAACCTGTATGGAATAGTCTTACCAAACTGAAGTGATTCTTCAAGTCCTAAACTTTTAAATGTCTTTTAAAACAAACTATTACCTCTTCTTTATGTGTGGAGAGGTGATTCTTGTCTTCCTGTCCTGGCTAATTCAGATAATGATTTTACAGATTATATGAGCCATTTCATTGTCGAATATGTTTCACCTTTCTTAATCACTTACAGTACTGAGGATCCTTGCTAAGGATACCTGAACAGCTTACTTGCCACCCAAAAGTACTATTAAGTAGTAAAATATTTGCAAATAAGAATCTTCAGTGTTTAAGGAACCTGCAAGTTTCTCCCCTTTAACTGAAAGCACAGAGTTAGATATAACCTGCAACACTTCTAAATTACCTGTTTCCTCTAAAGGTCAGTAAGTGAAACCTGAATTCTGAAATTGTTCAAACGGGGATTTTTCTAGAACTCTTTGACTGCTTAAACGATTTTTTTTTCTTCTGAAGAAAAAGCAGGGGCAAACCAAAAATTGCTTAGTTTATGTCCAGAGTAATCAATGCTCAGTATTATTTCTTAGTCTCAGTGGAGTGAATTTAAATTTCTTATTGTACTATTGTCTTCCAAAGCTTCCCCCTGCTTCCAGAATCTTACCTCTAAACCAGAGTGGTGTCTTGTTCCTTGAGATGGCAAGGTTATGGTTGTGTACTTTTGATTCTGCCTTGCTCCCTCTTTTAAAAAGGTCTTAATACTTCACATTTACTGTCTGCACTTGAAGATTACCAAATACTGTCTCCACCTAGCACAAATTGTAATGGCTAATGCCTGTACTCAGGCACCTTACACAACTGTGTAAAAAGTTAAAACAAATCAGAAGGTCTGAAGCTGCATGTTGGAATTCATGCTAACTCTCTCAAGGGTAATCAAAATGTCTGTTGGTACTTGTCACTCCAGCAAAAAAACAAAAGTGCACAAGCTGTATTTCTTCATCCATGATTATAGGTGACTAATGACAAGTAATTCCTAAAATCAGTAATTCACAGTCTTCTAGTACCCTACGGTTGGAACAGTAAGTGTTAATAATTTTATTGGTGACAGCTTCAGCATCCATCCTGAGGTTTAGACACTACGATACCTTTCCTGCCCTCTACTCCTGCCTCTGTCCATCGCTTCTGATCCCTTCCCAGGTGTTTCATCTTCTCCCTCAGCAAGTGTGTGCTGCAGAAGCCTCCCTGAGTCCCTGCAACCCCAGGGAGGGGTGGGCTCAGCCACTCTCTTCATGGGGATGGCCCTGGCGCAGGGCAGCCAGCACGCTGGAAGAGCTAAAACTATGGCTATAGAAGGAAAAAGGAAACAAATTTCATGCATCTTCTCCAGATTTTTAGGTAGTGTTAAATATTCTCAGCCAAAGAGGCGTAAGGCTTATTGTAACAAGGGGAAACCTTTCATTTTCCCCTCGTTTTGATTCAGCTGAGTAATTTTAGGTGAACCTTTCTGCGTTTAGTCAATGTTCAACTACCCTGTGACACTGTATGTGTAAGTTCTCAATTCTGAATCATGATTAGCATTGTACTACATGATGCCTTTTTTTCCCCTCTTCCTTTTTTTCCCTGTGCTTTGAATTTTGTGAATTCCAGCTTAGATAGCTGTCCTCTCTGAAAGCTTCTCTTCATTGTCAGAAATGGTTGTTTATGGCTGTTGGGTTTGGTTTGAGAGAGGAATGTGGTGAATCCAGTGGCTGTGCTTACTTCTCTGTGTATCATTACATACTTGGTAAACCTGCCAAGAAGCAGGCAGGAGAATGGCAAGTAGAGCAGTTAGGACATTTTTTTTCCTAGGCATGTGACAATATTCTCTATGTCTTTGTGCCCGAGTTCAGAGTTCAGTGTTCATAGTTTTAGAGTTAAAGATTGCAACATGTACTCATACTGTATTGCACAACTGGGTTTGACTGTTTCTCTGGTCAGCACTGATTATCTAATTGAGTTTATTGCTGAAAGGAAGAGTTCTGGCTTTGCTGTTTTTTGGTTGTTTTTTTTAAAATCTGCTTTTTCAAATGGTACCTAAATGTTTTACAAGGGTGGAGTGCTATTTTGATAGTTTATCTTCACAGAATCACAGAATGGTTGGGATTGGAAGGGACCTCTGCAGATCATCTAGTCTGACCCCTCACTAAAGCAGGTTCACCTAGAGCAGGTTGCACAGGATCGTGTCCAGGCGGGTTTGAATATCGACCCCTCACTAAAGCAGGTTCACATAGAGCAGGTTGCACAGGATCGTGTCCAGGCGGGTTTGAATATCTCCAGAGAAGGAGCCTGTTCCAGTGCTCTGTCACTCTCAAAGAAGTTTTTCCTCACATTCAGATGGAACCTCCTGTTTCAGTTTGTGCCCATTGCCCCTTATCCTGTCGCTGGGCGCCACTGAAAATACTCTTAAGATATTTGTAAGCTTTGATAAGATCCCTTCTCAGTCTCCTCCAGGCTAAACAGACCCAGTTCTCTCAGCCTTTCCTCCTAAGAGAGATGCTCCCGTCCCCTAATCATCTTTGCAGCCCTTCTGCTGGACTCTCTCCAGAAGTTCCTTGTCTTTCATGAACTGCGGAGCTCAGAACTGGACTCAGTACTCCAGATGTGGCCTCCCCAGGGCAGAGTAGAGGGGGAGGATCACCTCCCTCGACCTGCTGGCCACACTCTTCCTAATGCACCCCAAGATGCCATTGGCCTTCTTGGCTGCAAGGGCACCTTGCTGGCTTATGGTTAACTTGTTGTCCACCAGGACACCTTCTCTGCAGAGCTGCTTTCCAGCAGGTAAACCCCTAACCTGTACTGGTGCATGAGGTTATTCCTGCCTTGGTGCAGGACTCTACACTTGCCTTTGTTGAACTAATCTTGATAAAGACTGAGTTGTTTCCATTTGGGGGTATTCCTCATTATTAAACAGCAGCAAGAAAATAGAGAATTCTAGTGAATTTTGCAAAACAAGTTAACATCATTTATACCAATTAATAGCCCGTGTCTTTTTCTAATGGTTACTATGCTGGTGAGGTTTAGATTGGATATTAGGAAAAAATTCTTCACTGAAAGGGTTGTCAAGCATTGGAATGGGCTGCCCAGGGAAGTGGTCGAGTCCCCACCCCGGAGGTTTTTAAAAGACAACTAGCCATGTTGCTCAGGGAGATGGTTTAGTGGTGGGATGGCAGGGTTAGGTTAATGGTCGGACTTGATGAGCTTAAAGGTCTTTTCCAACCTAAACAAATCTATGATTCTATGATGATCTGTATTTCCCTATTCCTTTCAATTGGATTTTTGCACCCCATGCACAATACTTCAAAGCTTAGCATACTTAACTGCAAACTAGTGAAAATTGGTATAGTCAACAGAAGAACTTGTACATCTGGAACAATTCATGTGAGTAAACAGGATCAGTTCGTGTGATTTGTAGTGTCTTCTCAAAAGATGCTTTCTATCATGTGTCACCTTCAGAGTTAGCAGAGATGTTTGAGGCAGCTAAAGAATATAAATATACCAAGCTGGGACTTGCATGGGCATCAGTCTCATCTCAGTTATTAGAAAACTGCTATCTTTTAATTAAATATTCAAAGGAAAAATACATGCAGTGACCCCACCAAATCTTTTACATGTTAAAATATACGAAAATTCAAGATTTTCAACTGTTGTGTTCTAGTTATCTTAATTAAGATAATAATTAGTAATAGATAATTCTGATTAATAGATTAATAACAGATAATTCTGTTTGTTTTACAGAAATCCTGTGTATTATATGACTTAGATGTTGTGGCTCTAAATGAAAGTAAGAAGAGAACCTGCTGTGCATTCTGAAATACTGTTTCTTACTCCATTTTCTCTTCAGAAAATATTAACTGTTGCAAAGGAACATAGAAGATTTTAAAAGTGAGCCTGTAATCCCAAAACACAGTGTTGAGGCATCCTTTGTATTACACAAACTTTGTTGCCAAATGTTTTGATATGTTTATATTATATTTTCATATTTTTAATGTGAAGTTAAAACAATTATCTGACTTTGGAATTATTAGATGCATCACAGGATGACTGCATTTGCATACAAATGTTTGCAGAAATGAAATCTAAGTGTACTAATTTTCTTTTATTAAAAAAAAAAAATTACCTTGACTTTTTTTTTCTGTGTTATTTATACCAGGTTTGTAATATAATGAACATTGACATCGTCACACAGGCAACCTTCTGGTATATGAAATCACTTATGCTATACCCCAGATAACATCTCTTTAAGAAGCTAATATTTACTGCCCTAAGATAATGAGGAATTTTTGGCTTTGTTTCTTTTATATCCATTTAGGAGGCATATGTTACTTGAATACCCTTGAACAGGGAGGCTGCAAAGGTGAGGGCTGAGGGAAAAGAATAAGCCATGTACGGTATCAGTATGTTGCTGAACCTCTCTCAGAAGGCAGAAAACATGGAACAACAGAATGCATCCTGTAATAATTATCTTGCTGATATAAACTTTTATCGTTCTATAAAATAATTCATGCAGGTGTTAGCAGCATACCTTCATTTTCAAATGTTCCTTTTGTCGTAAATGATCACATTATTCAAAGGGTATGCAGTGCTTGTTTGATATTATGAAGTACTTATGTTATTTTCTTAACGTATAAATACACCAGGTATCTGATTCTGCTCATTTAGATCTGTTTTGTACTGGTCTGTAATACCTCTAATTTCAGTGCAGGATATCAGATTCTATTTAAATTTAAATGAGGGCAGGATCAGGACGCCAGTTTATTGTTCTTTAATCAAAGGCAAAGAGGACACAAATAAAACCTGCAGGACCTGCACAAAGCAAACACAAGTTGGGAAATCTGAAGAATTGTGGTGATTATATTGTCTTTTTATTAATTTTTTTTTCCCCAGGAGACGTTCTTGCTGATTATTAAATTTAATTGTGTTATCACCATTTGCGAATGAATAATACTACTGTGCAAAACTGTGTTGTGAGCTATCCCAGCACATCCAGAATAAGTTACTCCACTGGCTTATTGTTCTGGAATGTCACTACCCTCCTGAAATATGCCTGCTTCTTTTTTGAGGGCTGTCTGCAGATTTGTCATAATAGGAAATGATTATTCAATTTGCTATTGAGACAGCTCAGCTGGAAAGTGCTTTCTGAAGCCCACGGGACCTAATGTGCCCAAGCACACCGCCGGATTACTGTGCCACTAGGCCATTCAGCACGCCTGCAGAAAGGGTGCAAAAGGATGGGTGGGAAGGGCGATGGTATTTACAGCCGCTCCTGACCACTCGTCATGGCCAGTCACTTAGGCCAGCATGCAGAGCAAAATCTGAAATCAAGGAAGGAAGGATAATCCCTCCCTTAGTTGCAGCCATAGCAGAGGAAGAAAATAGTGCTGGAAGGGATTTGGAGGGGCTGGCTAGGTCCTCGTCTTACCTCAGCCTCAGATCAGCCTTCCCTGCTGTACTGCAGGAAGATGTTGAGAGACCTGCAGCAATGGAGATTTCACCGTCTCTCGGCGTGGCGTACAGTCCGTCCTTACCTGGTTGGCAAGCAGGAAGTTTCCTAATACCTAACCTAACTGGTACCCATGGAAAGCAGGTTTTCCTGTTCCTCTTGATGTATGTGAACACCTCTGCCTGCCCTCTCTCCTCTTTAGGCCAGAGATCTTCTGTCCCTTCTGCCTTCCCTTGTAGTGTGGGTTTTTGGAATCCTTTGCCATTTCTGTCTCCTTCCTTTCGATAATTTTGAGTTGGTTCTCAACTGAAAACTGAGCAGACTATTTCTATGATTCTAATAACAGCTGGATAGATTAAGCTATTTTTTTTTATCTGATTTATGATACTCCTATTTATGCATTCCAGCATCAGCGTTATGCAAGGTAGCCTAGCACTGGTCGTGACCTGTAATCTCTTTTCTGAAGAACTGCTTTTTTATCCTGGTACGTAGTTGTGCAGCTGATTATTCTATGTGTAGAATCCTGCTCACTGCAGGGGGGTTGGACTAGATGACCACTAGTGGTCCCTTCCAACCCTAAACATTCTATGATTCTTGCATCAGCATCGTGCAAGGTAGCCTAGCACTGGTCGTGACCTGTAATCTCTTTTCTGAAGAACTGCTTTTTTATCCTGGTACGTAGTTGTGCAGCTGATTATTCTATGTGTAGAATCTTCTGTTTCTCCTTATTCAGTGGCATTTCAGTTTCTCCAACCTGCCAAGATCCTGAATCATAATGCTGTGCTCCAGCATAGTTGAGGCCTCTTCCTGTAGATACACGGTCTCCAAATGTGAGTAAGTCTACTCTGGTTAGTCTTTGTTGAAGTACTGAATGAAAGTACTGAATAGTTCTGAATCCAAGACAGATCTCAGTGAAATCCCATATCCTTTCAGCTTGGGAGTACTAATTATTTCCAAATAATTTTGCACTCATTTTATATACTTGTCTAGACTGTATTTTATTCCGGTTAAGAGCACATTATATGAAACCCTATGATCCTCACCCTTTCTACCCTATCCATGAAGCCTGTTACCCTCCAACAGAAGGTCTGGTATTATTTGTTACTGACAAACCCATCCTGTTACTTCTCATATCTTTACTTCTAGATTCTTGCAAAAGGTTGGATTACCTGTTGAATTTTTTTTATTATTTTTCTTGAGTAGAAATTCAGCTAACCAGTTTGTAGAGCTCTTTCCTTCCACCCTTTGCGAAAGATGCAATCTTTTTTGAGTTTTCTGGAACCTCACTCATTCGCTGTTGATCCTTAGAGATAACAAGTAGCAGCTCTAACATTGCTTGAACCATAAGGGAGTTTCATCAGGCCTGGTCTAGCCAAACATCTTGTACTTATGTGTTTTCCAGTCTATTTCTTCATTTTTCTAGCCTAAGCTCTTAGACTTTTGTCAGTGGTGCTAGTAGTGAAATCACATCCGCCGCCTTAAATTGAAGACTGAGGTTAAAGAAGGCATTAAGGATACTGGCATCTCAGCATCACCAGTTCTTAGGCGATGATTAAATAGATCTCCCCCCCCTATGGAGTAACAGACCAATTTTTTCCTTGGTCTTCTCACTGTGCATCTTTCCAACATCCTTGCTGTCTTTTAAATCCAATTTTCTAACATTTTGCGACCTTACCTTTCTTGTTTTGTCCATACATAGTCTATACATTTATTCATAATTTAGTAATTTGACCTACTTTCTACTTTCTTTCAGGTCATTGAAGATCTTATGATTCAGCCAAGTTAAGTCTTTATTTCACTTCCTCTCCTTCCTCCACATAGATCAAATTCTGCTTTCAGCAGTGGATCTTCAATGAACTTTAAGCGGTCCTGAAATTGCAGAAGTTTAGCTACTAGTTTAGACTCTAAAGTCTCCATTTAGTTCCCCCTCCTCTTCCTAACAATGAAAACAGATAAAAAAGGGTCAAATTGATTTGTAATTTTAATTTCTTCTCTATATAACTAATCAGAATTTCAAATATAGGAATTTCTTCTACAGATTTTTCCTTCTCACAGTGCTTTCTACTATTTGTGTCTTAGGCATGATCCAGTCACTAGCCCACCTTAGGGAGATGCAAATGATTGGGTTCCCATGCAATGTTTGCAGGAATCCTCACGCCTGCTAGCTGATGCAGCATGCTTCACCCAACACTCCAGGCAGCAAGAGCGCTCTCCTCTTCGCATCTTTTGCTCTCCTGGAGCAAAATAACTGCCTTTTTCTAAGCATATGCATTGTGGACTACGTTCACAGGAGCGTGCCACTGGGGAAAAACCACCACTCTCGCTAGAAAGGACCAAAAAACCTCCTACCAAACTGGAACGCTCTGTGTTTGGAGGCATTTTCCCAACTAGAAAATAGGGTATAAGTGGAGAGCATTATCTTCATTTAGTTCTCTCCAGAGCTGGCTGGCTGACAGTGTTGCCAAATTCCCACAGATGGAATTTGTAGAATAAATAAAGGCTAAATAAGGGATTTGACTGGGAAAAGGAGGACACCTCTTACAGTGAAATAGAAGATAAAAGGTGAATGTTCACATCAGACTCTCAGATCTCTTGAGAATACCTTGCATGAGCAAAGATTGCTTGGATTTTGCCAGTAAGACAGGAATAGTGTTCTCTTTCAAAACATGAGATGCACAGACATCAACTATATCAAATACATTGTTCTCTTTCCCCTTTCCCCCTCACCTCAGAGAAAGGTAGGTATTTAGGATCTGATTCCGAAATGATCACTGCATCTCCTGTTGTTTCCCATTGGACTTGTAAATATTTATTATGAAAATCAGACCTTTGATATAAAGGCAAATCACATGTAGGAGGAAGGAATGCAAATTCATGGGGGTTTTTAAAGAAATACTGACTATGATGGCTTCACATGAAACCTACTGCATAAGGCTACGAGTTTATTTGGTGTATGCATACTGCAGGGTTAAAGCATCCTACCAGATTCGTACTAAAATCCATTTGTTGCGAATGGCTCCATTTCAAATGTTAGCATAGATACGAACTGGTGATGATCTGAAATGCTAGAAGAATCATTTTATTGGCAATGGAATAAATATATGCTAGAGATTTTACAGCCTGCTGCATAAACGTGTTGTGAAATCAACATGAAAGTCAAGTCAATTCAAAATGCATTGAAGAACAATTTCAGGAACTATTCCAAGTCCCCCTGCCACTGCTTATGGCTTTATGGTGTTGCTGTTGATACATAAAGACTGTCTCTGAACGCCGCCTGAAAGGCACATACACAAAAACTGAGCTGTTGTGTGACAGAGGCCTGGGTCCCAAGGTGGATCTGCTCACAGGGATTCCTCTCGAGGTCTGATGGCTTCGCTAATGTTTTGCACCAGTAGGAGACTCTGGTAAGAGATCACACTAAGGGACTAAGGCATCGCTAGACATCAGAGAAATTACTACATCTAAAGCATTAATTATACATAAGGTGCAGTTAAAACAAATCATCTGAGATTCGTATATGCTGGTGATTTGAATACTGTGTATGTAATATTCAAATATATTTCAAGGAGGTTGAGCTACAGTACAGCTAGGACACATAACAAAGCCACCCTAAGAGCTCCAGTGAGACACTGAAATACTAAGTAAGCTTTATGATGTCTCTTTGCCTGGAAATAACTGAATGATATTTAGACAGTATCTAGAAGTTACGTTTTTAAAAAACACATCTTGTTCCAGTAGGACAGGTAAGAGTGCGCTGGGTTTCCACTGCTTGGAGAGAACACAAACGCGATTATACGAATCATAGAATCATTGAATGCTTTCAGTTGGAAGGGACCCCTAGAGGTCATCTAGTCTAGCCCCCCCTGCAGTGAGCAGGGGCATCTTCAACTAGGTCAGGTTGCTCTAACCTGGCCTTGAATGCTTCCAGGGACGGGGCCTCCACTACCTCTCTGGGCAACCTGTTCCAGTGTTTCACCACCCTCATTGTAAAGAACTTCTTCCTTATCTCTAGTCTAAACCGACCCTGTTTTAGTTTAAAACCATTACCCCTTGTCCTGTCACAGCTGACCCTATTTAAAAAGATTTTCCCCATCTTTCCTATAGGCCCCCTTTAGGTATTGAAAGGCCGTAATCAGGTCTCCCCACAGCCTTCTCTTCTCCAGGCTGAACAAGCCCAGCTCTCTCAGCCTGTCCTCATAGGAGAAATGCTCCAGCCCTCAGAAGACAGACTTAAAAGCTTTAGGACATCTAAAACGACCTGAAGAATGAAAAAATGCTTTAAAGAAAAATCAGCAGTAACTATTTCTGTGTGAAAGATGCATTTCTTCCCCGACAGCAGAAGTGCATGATGCCTGAGAGAAGCATACGCCGTGAGACGGTATCTATCCTGGCATTAATGGTACCCAAGACAGTGTTTAAAAACAATTCTTGACAGACTAGTGCTTCAAGTCCTGGTGAATCCCAGTCTGACCTGATCTGCTTTGCCTTAGACGCTGCACCCGATAACCTCGTCAAACCTGAACCAGTTAAAACCATGCTTTTTCTTTCCGTGTTTCAGCAATAACGCTCTTAGCTATTATATTGCTTTGCACTTCAATAGCTTAATTCACTTAAGTTGTTCAAAGCGTTTGGTGAACTTTGTGACAGGGAAGACACTTTGGAAAAAAAAAAAAATCCAGTGTTGTATTTTTAAAGCTAGCTATTCTAGTAGGTAGGATCTAACAGCAGCATGACTGAGTGTAGAGAACGAAGGTCTTCCATAGTGCTGGGAAACCCCAGTGCCAGACGGCGTAGCTAAAGCACGGGCCCGCATCAGGATGCAGTTCAAACCAACCCAGATCCATTTAAAGCAAGATAACTTGGGTTTTCTGTAACCCTCTGTGCCCGACTGGCTTCCACGGTCTTTGTTTCATCTTGGAGAGCATGGATACAGTCCCAGGCTCTTGTTTGCAGTGGAGCAGAACAAGAGGGTGTCTGTCTCGGCCCTCCTCGCGCCCGCGGTGCGGCTGGCACCAGCGGCGACGGAGGCACGCGGC
>NW_009259730.1:957853-958776 GCF_000687185.1 Egretta garzetta | reverse complement strand
AGAGAGACGTTAGCTGCCCGCGTTTTCAGTCGCTCTACAAATCACCGAAAGGCACTTTTATGTTTCTAGTCAACCGTACAGCCTTAGATGTAGTGAAGTTTACTGCAATGACGTAACCAGTTTTGACACACAAGCGGGCAAAATAAACTTAAGCACAGTACGGTGCAACCACCCAGGAGTTAGTTTCTTCTGGTTCAATTTCCCAGCGCTTCTGCAGTCCAGCAGCCTGGAGATAAAAATGCATAAAACCCGGTAACATTAAATATCTTACGAAGAGCATATAGAACTTCATAAGCCACTCTGAAAAGAGAACTAGTAGTTGATTATAAATTTTCCCGTGGTCTGAAGACCCTCGAAAACAACCATGTGTGTTGTACTTGCACGTGCTGTAACAACGATAGAAGTCAAAGATTTTCCTCGAACGTCTCGTGCGCTCCTCTTTGTACAGTACCCAGCCATGGTTCGCAGGTGAAAACTACAGAGAGATCTCATAGAATACCAGGTTGGAAGGGACCTCAAGGATCATCCGGTCCAACCTTAATAGGTAGGAGCACAGTCTAGACAAGATGGCCCAGCTCCCTGTCCAGCTGAGTCTTAAAAGCATCCAGTGTGGTGCTTTTCCATGGGGAGATTATTCCAGTGGTTGACTGCTCTCATTGGGAAAAATTTCCCTCTCACGTCCAGTCGGAACCTCCCCAGGAGCAACTTGTGTCCATTCCCCCTTGTCCTCTCCATGTGACTCCTTGTAAAAAGGGAGCCTAGATATAATCAAAGCTGCCGGCTGATTGGATTTTTTATTTTTTTTTTTTTTTGACGTGGGATGAGTTTCGCAGGCAGAGTTCCCGCGCTAAATCAAACAGCGAGAGGCGGCAACGCAACCCGCTCGCTCGAATTTGCTTTGATTTGCGCAGCGGGGGCATCTT
>NW_009259730.1:948858-956825 GCF_000687185.1 Egretta garzetta | reverse complement strand
CCCCCCGCCCCCCCACCCCCTCATCCGTGGGTGTCCGGGGGAGCTCGGCGCAGCCTGTTTGCTGCCAGCCCTCGCAGTCTGAAATTAAAACGCAGAAGGGCAGCCTTCGGTACTGGCGACCCAGCGTTGTGACAAAGTGATGCTACGCCAAGGCCAAAGAAGAGGGGATATTAAATAGCCGAGTGGGGCTAAATCCCGCCTGTAAAGCTTCAGCAAAAAAAGCCACGGAGCTGTAAAAAGAGGAGTAACGTAAGAAGCCTTTACAGGCTCCGGATAACTTTTTATTGCTGTTCACTTGGGTGCTCACCTGCAGTTTCCAAGTCTGCAGCTTTTTGTTTACTGCAGAAAACAAGAAACGAGCCTGACAGAATAGCTCTGACAGCAGCGTTTCACTTTTCCTCGATACGTGCCTTAGAAAGTAATGTGTCAGCACAGAGAACTGGGGAAATATGGGGAATTTTTTATAAAGGCTCAGACAGCTGCTTTATAACAGTGTGTATGCGCGTTGCGTGGTAGCTCTGTGAAAACTGTCCAGCTCTCCCGTCTCTAAGGGAATGCAGAAGGTAACTCAGGAATCAGGAAAAATATCCAGGCTTTTTAATTCATTAGCTTATGAAATCACCTTGTGCTTACACGGGGCAATAGAACAGTTCTCTTACAAAGTTTTGTATCGGTTTGGAAAGTTAAAAATGAGCACGGGCATTGTCCTCTGTTACTCCCTGGAATGCAGGTCAAGACTGGGATTGGTTTATTACTTAACTGCAGTTCCCATAATCCAGTGATGATTCAAGCCGGGGTTTTTTTGACTTTGTCCCTTGATTATGCAGTACTGTTCCTACCCCTCGTAGTGCTTCCTCGGAGCCGGCGCTCAGGAGCAGGTTAAAGAAAAGCTTCTTTCCCTTTTTAACTGCAGCGGGCTGTTTTTCGTACTGTCGAATGTGTGCTGTCCTGTGAGAATGGCAAAGCTGGTATGTTAAGGAGTTCCTCGTGGTAATACCTTCTGTCACTAGAAGCAGCTAAGATGGCCTCCAGTCACTGCACTTAAGGCTGTCAATTTACTTGAGATCCCTGGCAGTGATTCAGGCTCTAACAGAACGTATGTATCGATGACTTACTGATCTCCTTCTCTGCGCGTTATACTTCCCAGTCTCCTCGCTCCTCTGGTCTTGCTTCATTGGGAGGGACCTGAAAGAGCTTTGTGGGTAGAGAAAGCTTATGGGTTTTGAAGCAAGTACTTTTTTTTTTCTTTTTTTTTTCTTTTTTTTTTTGGTCTTGTGTCAGACCTGGTGACGGGAATATCCCGTAATTGTCAGGGAGACAAAGATGTTGCAGATTTTGTGGAAAGGCTGTTTTGTCCCATGTGTCGCCCTTAAAGCCTGTGCACAGGCACATGGATGCAAACAGACCTGAGCTTTTTTGCCCGTGCCCTGAGATGGCCAGACACGAGGCAGCTGTTGGTGTAGGCGTCTTGCGAGTAATGGTTCGGCCCCATGCTAAACCCTGCTAGGAGGCAGGCTCAGGTACAGCCTTGTGCTAAGGGCTTTGGGTTGGGGCTGATTGAGGTCTGGCCAGTTCAGCGTGCAAGCAGAGGCTCTCAGGTCTGCTTTTACCTCCTCGTACGGACATACCTTTTGACTTCTGGGACTACAGATGGCAGACAAATCAATATTTATGAAGAAAACAGACGCCGTGGTCTCAGTGGTACAAAAAGAACACTTTTTCTATTTCCAAGGGAGGTTGTCTTGCAATAAGAGAAAGCAACCATGAATCAGCACGTAGCCTCCAAATGGAGGAAAGTTGGGAATGTGCGATGTTTGTGGGCACCTGCTGTCCCGGGGTGGTTGCTCTGCAGCCCTGTCCTTGTCTTGCAAAGCTGGCAAGTGGAGCTCCGTCAGAGAGTTTCTTGATGCAGTACTGGAGAAGGTCAGCTCAGAGTCCAATCCAAATATGTGCCGTCCACTGCTCAGGGATGTCTTAAGGCTGTCTCTGTTAACGAATTAGCATCTTGTGCCCGTTTTATCAGGATGCAGCTCTTGTCTCCTCCGCACCGCTGCAGGGTAGAGCCTGCAGATACTCAGGGCAGGGTTCAGCTGCATGGAAATGGCCTCGTCTCTTCTTTAGGCGCTGAAATGCCTCTCGGGATCACGGAGAGGGAAGCTGCGTGTGTTTCGTGCTGTTGGAAATCAAACCACCTGTAGATGTCTGTCTTCAGTCACCTTTTCATTTTGTGGTTGGCTTCTGTCTGTAGCCGCGAGGTGTTTCTAGGTTGGCTGTTTCAGTCATTGTGAGGTTTTGCGAAAGCCAGAATTCGTTTCTTCTGGAGGACCAGGATGTAGAAGAGGATTGAAAAGCTGGAGATGTATTTTCTTCAGAAGATGCCTTACTGTGTTGTTTCTACATTTCTTAATGGCGTTTAGCACTTGGGTGGATAACGTTCTTAGATGATACGCACACCAGGTCTCCCGTTTTTCACTGTTGCTTCACCTTCAGGCCTTCCAGTTTGAAGGGGGAGAATGGGTATGATGAATGCAGTTTTATTCTTTGAGTTTGGATGTGCAGCTCCTGGAAGAATGCCCTTAAGTAGTTCAGTTTGATTTCTTGACAAGATGAAGTTATGAAATATTTATGCACACTAAATTTGGTCTTCTGCTAAGAAGGGAGGGGTTTTCTTGATGGTATGGGATAAAGGAGGAATCGGAGGAAGTAGTCTCGTTACATCAAGATATGGTTGGAAGTACGTAGGCAACAGCGCCTACCTTATCCATCTAGAAATGATAAATATGTCAACTTCTGTTTTTTCAGATGGAATTTTAAGACTGTTCGGTTGTGTTCCACGTTGCGCTTTTGGATGCTGTTAAGTCATAAGACAGGTTTTGTTTGTTTTAATCTGTTCATGTGTTTTAATATTCTGCTGATGAATATTGCTATATTAATTGAACAAATAGACTGGAAAAAAAAAAAGCTGTTGCTCTTGAGAGGAAGCAAATGTGTTTTCTATTATTTTTTTTTCCCCCAACATATATAATGGCTTAAATATTTCTGGAGGATAACTCAAATACAAAACTTCTAGAAGAGTGCTGAACCCCATAGCAAAGAAAATGAATGGACTTTATCTCACGCTGTGGAAGTCACTGGGTGGGCTGTTTCGGATGAAGAGAAGCAAGACTCAGAAGATTAAGAGAGGAGCAAGCTTTGTGCTGTGGTTTTTTTTCCTGTCCTTGCCCCCCTGCCATCCTGATCTGTGCTGTCACAGCTGAATCCCACCCCGGTGACACCGAAAGGCTGGTGGGTGCGTGGGTGGGTGCAGTGGGGAGCGGATTTCTCTCTGGGAACCTGCAGCAGAAAGAGATTTTACCTGTGCGTGGTTGTTGCAGCAGGGCAAAAGGTGAGCGCCGCTGGCCTCGGACGAAACACGGGTGCGCACGAGGCTTGGCTGGGCTGCCTTCGGATCATCAGCAAAAAAGGCTAAAAGCAAAGCTATGACTGTATTTCGTTTCTAATGCTGAAATGATGTTGTGCATGATGATCTCAGGGCTTTAAATTTCTGGTAATTATTTTTCTAAGGATAATTTTGGAGGGTAAAAGAGAAACGCTATCGAGGTTAAGATCTGGAAAATATCGCTATGCGCAGAGCTGACCTTCAGGCCAAGCTTTCCTTCGTAAGCTGGCTGCTCCCTTCGGACTCCGAGAGTCTGTTATTCTTTTTCTTAGCGGGACTCCCTTTCCCACAGCCACTGTGTGCTGTGTTTCCACAAGTAAAGAGCAGCAGCCTTTGCTAGAAGGTAGTTTTCACCCACTGGCTGGAAAAGTTCACAGAAATTCACAGCTTGTGTACAAAGACTGAAGTTTCTGGGATTAAGAGGGCATGTGGTCCTCTTGATTTTATTTATTTTTTTTTTTCACAAGGGATAAACCTATTTAGACGTGCTCTAAAAAAAAAAAAAAACAAAAACCTAATGTTATGGAAACCGATGCTCTCGGGATCAAACGTAGTGGCACTTGTCCTCAGCTCATAGAGAAGTGATTCCCTACTGTGCGTGGTGGGGAAACCACGCTGAACTTTCCTGGCAGGGAGACCATGGATCGTGAGGAGCCACTGCGTCTCCGAAGGAAATTCTTCTCTATGCATTGTAAATGTGTGGTTGCTGTAAGATGAAATGACAGAATTAGTGTCTATAAAGAAAGGAAAAATCTATAAAATAGGTAACAAATTTAAAGGGTGATTTCTTCTTTCTTACCCCTGAGTGAACTCCTATGAATAGCAGTGGTGGGTGAACAGTGAGTTTGTGCTGCTGTTGCTCCTGGGCATGAAGAGATTTTATTTACTTATATATATATATATTTTTTAATTTCAGGATCTCTCTTTCTCTCCCATTTCAAAACTTTTCATGGTGACGTCTGTCTACCTCAGTCATGTTCAGGGAACTGCTGTTCGCTGCAGCACATTACCGTAGGGCTTATTCCGGTTCCAAATATCTGGAAACCGAGCACCCTTGCAGCTTATCAAAGAACATCGCACTCAATAGAACAGCGTGGCCATGTACATAATGAAAATTTCATATTGCGTCACTCCACAAATGCGGGTTATCTGCGCAGCTGAACAATACTGTGAAACTACAAAGAGACTTATTCTTTTAAGGTCTGAACGCTGCTATCCGTGCTTTAATTGTCTTGAATGACCTCCTTCTTTTGAGAAGCTAGTGCAGGCCGTCTCAGTAGTCTGCTATTGAATAAATCTTTAAAAGGAATCCTGTGGGGGTAGGGCAAAGCTTTCGAGTGGACCGAGAAAGGGGTTTCAGATATGCTCAGCCCCTGGGCAATAGTGGCCGTGATCTGATTTGCCTCTCTAGGTGCGGCCGCCTGTTGCGTACAGAGGTGTGGTAGGTGACGCTTCTCCGTGTATTGGGCAGACAAGCATCTCTGATGCAAAGGCAAAAGTCCTCAAGATGTGCTGTACCCACATGGCTCGGTTTCTTCCTTACGTGCTGAGCAGCCTTTGAAACTCCAGCTGTTTATACTGTGTGTTCTGCCATTAAAGTGTAATCTCAGGAGCATCTCCTCCTTGCTTCCTCTTCTCTCCTCCTTGACCTTGTGGTCTGCTGTTTCCGTCAAGACAATTGAATGAAAAAACAATTGACAGGTTGCCACTAACCGCTGCTCCTGGGTTTTTGGGTTTGCTGGGTTTTTTGTTTTTTGTTTTTTTTCTTTGTCCCTGCTGGCAGAGATGTGTTCCAGAAACATTTTAGTGAAAAAGCTTTTAATTCATTTAAAATCTGCAGCTACTGAATGGTGTCTGTGAAGATTATAGTGCCCTCCTGGAGATGGAGGCCAGTAACTTGGCAACACCTATTCCCAGGAGTAGCACAGGTTTCCAGCGAGGCAGATGAGGAGTTCAGCAGCATACCTGTTTTACACCTAAAAAATCCATGATTTCTTTGAGCTGCTTTCGTGTTTGGCCATGATTTAATATACGGTAGTGTGTGCTGCATGTTCTTGAACCAGTATGCCATGTGCACTACCCTGGACCCTTGGTAGTGTGGTAGGGCTGCTAAGAAGCAAAATAGTTGCTTTGCTTTTATTTCTTACATATTTAATAAATGTTCTTGTTCTTTTCTGCCATACAAGGTGTGAAACTTATAGTCCTTTGTTCCAGTTCCTCAAGTTTTGACTCTGTTAGGTGAAGCCTTTGTGTGCTTACCTGGAAAAACTCTTCCTGGATAATTCTGTAGTTCAGGGATTGGACAGTGAACCACCATCAGTCTTTTCTTAACTGGAATTCAAGTGCTATAACTTTAAATCTGTGGATAAAGTCCTAGACGAAGCTTAGTGCCTTGGCCTTTTTTTCTTTTTTTTTTCTTTCCCCTCCATTTAAATTACATGTAGCTTTCAGATAAGGCAAAAGATATACATAAAATCAAACGAATTAAGGTGTCCTGAACAGTTAGTAAAACCCTTAATCTTTAAACAAATGTGGTGTGATGAATCATATGCTGCTGTTGCAAGATACGGTAGTAAGGAATGGTACAAGTCTAGCATAAGAAAGAAGGGTTTTATTGTTTTATGCTTTGTCTGGAAGGGCTGTTCTGGGACTAGGTGTTCCTGGCTTGGGTTATTATGTGAACTGGCACTCCCTGTAATAGCCCAGCAAAGGCAACTCCAGGGAGTATGCCAAGGCAAAGTGCTGGAGGATATTGGACAACGTGGTTGGGTGCTCCAGGATTCGATGGAAGTTGTGGGAAGAGCTGCAGCGTGTTCCAGTCATTCCAGCAGTGGTTTGTCAGCAGCAAAGGGCATGGGTGTTGCTGTATTTCCTTTTGGCATTAGGAGTAACAAGTTGGTTGGATTAAGGAAGCTTAAGTCTCACCCCTGTAGGAAAATATTCATCATCTTAATGTGGATTGCATATGACTCAAAACCAACCTTCATAAAACCCAGTCAGCCAATATTTCAAGTCTGAAATTCTTGCTTTTAATGGCGCTTCCCTTTGGAACAAGTTTTACGTAGTGTTTGCGGTCTGCGATTTTCATACCATTTACAGCGTGAAAAGCTGGTGGAGCTTACTTCGTGGCGGCTCCACCTGTAAGCCAGATCTGCTGATCTGAAGGGCCCAGCGCAGAGATGTAAAACTGGGGTGCATAAGCAGACTGAAGAGGGTCAGGGCCACGTCTGCTTCGTGGCGGCGCATGTCGGCGTACAACTGTTGACATCGCAGCCTTGCCAGAGCACCGGCGCGCTTGGCTGAGGCATTGCATCAGCAAGGAGAGCCGCTCTGTCGCGGTATCTCCTGCACGGCTGCTGCGCGGTGTATCGCCCCGTCAGGCTCGTGGCCGCGTGCTGGGGGCTTGAAATGTCTCCCTGCGGGGTGGGGAGGGCTTGGAGTCCAGCCTCCTCGTCCCCTAGCTTGCTTTGGTTTGCAGTTTGCGCAAAGGAGCCGTCAGAAACTCGGCCTTCAGAAAGGCGTTGGTGAGGGTAGGGGGAGGAAGGTAGCCACATTTGGCTCGTATGAGCTGTTGCCACCAACAGCTACTGCGGTGGCTGACCCTAAGTGGGAGAAATGAGCGTAGAGGTGTTGTGAAGGTTTCGGGTGAGGAGCGAGAATTGCCAAATCCTACAGGCGTTCGTGGACCCGGCCCGTTGTGCAGGGGGAGGTGCTTCCCAGCCTGCAAAACGTGCAGCGATGCAGACCCGAAGTGACCAGGGAGAGCTGCTGGAGCTCTGCGGGTTCGGGGGCCTGGGGAGCCCCGCGGCCAGGGCCACAGCATGCCCACGACAGGCAAGAGCTGGGGTGCTGCTGGAGCTCTGCAGGTTCGGGGGCCTGGGGAGCCCCGTGGCCAGGGCCACAGCATGCCCACGGCAGGCAAGAGCTGGGGTGCTCTCGGCGGGGGAGCGGATGGTGATTTTGCCATGAAAAGTAGCAAATTGTGTTGCGGCAGGGGAAGGTTACATTTTGCTTCTAGGAGGTGCAAACCTTCAGGAAATGCAGAATTGTTTGAAAAGTGCCTTTTTTGTTTGTTGGCTTTTCCTTTCCTCATCTTACCACTCGTGCTAGTCGTAATCGCGGAGAACTCGGGCTTGTGCCTGTTTCCTTGGCCTGGGAGGGTGTTGCTGGGCTCGTAAAGAGAACCAAGGATACAGATTTAAATACGGTCTCGGAGGCTGGAAGATGCCCGAGAGCTCAACCTGATGAAGTTGATACTGGAATTGCCTCATGCCAGGGCTGAACCTTAGTGACTCAAGTGTAAATATTGCGTAAAACACAACATCCTGCAATCATATTTGTGAAAGGAGCAGGGGGAACCTTTCTGGCAAAGTGGTGGCAGCGGTGTGGAAGTTGGGGAGCTTCTCCTTACCGTCAGAGCTGGGGGTGTGGGAAGAAAAGCCCACCGGGCGGCAGGTTTCCCGGGAAAGGCTTGGGAGGCTGTGGCCGCCGGCTGGGGGAGCGCTGGCCACCGGCTGGGGCACACGTC
>NW_009259730.1:933217-948725 GCF_000687185.1 Egretta garzetta | reverse complement strand
CAGCCGTGAGGCTGTGCGGGGACATTTTTCCCCTCTGCAAGAAGGAGGTGGGCTCATTGGAGAGAGTCTAGAGATTAACCACCCTAAACTGCTTGCTTGCTCTGTCCTGAAGGGCTGTGTGCCCAGGACCGACCGAGGGTACGAGCGGAGGAAGGTCCCTGTGTGTACCCTAAGCAGTCATTTCGAAATTGTGCCCGTCGGCCTTAACCTGAGCGTCCCCCCGCCTCATTGTGCTGCCCAGCCTAAATACTCAGTGACTGAATGACTTCCAGGAACTATTTCAAAGTAACCCACAAATGCTGGGATACCCCCTCCCATGTGTTTGTTTGTCAGTTTGCAGCTTTTTTTTGTTGTTGTTGCTCCAACCGGCAATTTTACTGATCTGCCCCACTAAAAGCAAGTGCTGACTATTCTTGTTGCTTCCTGGCACCTCACCATTTTGGAGATGAAAGAGGCAAGATTGGGGTGGGAAGGTGAAGGAAAGTTTTGTTTTGTTTTTTTCTGTCTAAGAGGGGGAGAAAAAAGGCACATGCACACAGATCTTTCCTTCTAGTCCTGCTTTTCTGTCGCGTCTTTTGGTGCGTCCCTTCAGGGCATGGTTGTATTTGAGGAGCCCTTGGCTCCAGCGTTCAGTCCATCCCCCAGGCTACCTGTGGGCTTCCCGTAGGTGTTGCAAGTTATCCGCAGTCGTGTCCAAGGTTGCTGCAAGGTAAAAGCACCCAGCCCTGCCTAGCAGTAGCAGAATGGAACGCTGCAAGGAGCTGCTTCTGCTTTTCTGTTACCCTTTCTTGCCTTGGGATGGGATAGTCCTTCCTTTCACCTCTTCCAGCATTACTGGCACGTTGCTGTTGTGTTCTTGTCCTGTCCTCCTAGCTTCTTACAGCTCCTGTGCAAACTCCGCTTCTGCACCCCTCCATGCCCTCTTCTTTTCCCTCAGCTTGCAGGGAATCGGGGTGTTTCTTGGGGCAGATGGCAGCATGATGTTTGGCTGTGCACGCACCAGGAGCGATAGCCATGTGTGTGCTGCCAGAGGTGAGAAAGCAAGCAGGGAAAGTTGCTTCAGACACTTCTAGAGGCTTGAAAGTTTCTGATCACTGAGACCAGAAATTGAAACTGCGACTGATTGCTGTTGGAGGGAGGCGGGTGCTCTGGGCATCACTGCAGAGATGGTATCAGTGCAGGTAACGTGGGGTCTCCCTCTGTGGAGCCTTACGCTTTGCTGTTGACGGGCTCTCTGGTTTAACTTCAGTAAAGGGAGTTTTGCTGGCAGGACTAAGCGTGAATCGGTAGGCTTTGCATCTAATGCTTCCTTTTGTCAGCCAGCACTGACTGCTTGCCTGACTTAGGGAAAGTGAGCGGAGATGCGGTGTATGTGTAAGAATAATAGCGATCCTTCTCCATTTGTTATGTGACTAGTGGGAAGGAGAATCTTGTCTGCCTGTCCTTGTTGGAAGACTGGTTTCCAAAACATTAAATTATTCCTCCTCTTTCTTAACAGTTTTGTTCAGGCTTCTATTTATTAAAAGGTCAAAAGGCCCCTTTTTCCTCTTTGAAGGGGGCCATAACCGCACACATTGGGTAATGCCCAAGATCTTATCTGAGTTGCATTTATGTAATTTCATTATGGTCAGATTTTTTCCTGTCTTCGCCTCCAGATGTGACGCTACGTTATACCCGTAGCAGGAGAATACAGAAAGCCTCGGTGCGTATGCGACTCAGAGAGATGATAGGGTTCCATGCGAAAGTACAAAATGTGACTGGTTACGCACGCGTGTTATTGCAGTCACCGAACCCAGGATGTGGCTGTAGACAAACAGCAAAGCTGCAACACCGCTGCGGCTGAATGTAGGGCAAGCTGGAGGAAATGATCATTTTGGTTGCGTTGTCAAATATCATTTGGGTTCCTGTCAATGTATAACAAAATGTCTTGGGACCAAATGGCCTGCGGGCAAAGATAAATGTGCCCTCAAGGGGAAAGTGAGGCATGATGGGCTTTTCTTCACTCCATGTTCTTCGTGCTGCTCACCAAAAGTAGAGGCTTTACTCTTCACAGGAGGGTTTGGGTTTTGGGGTTTTTTTGTGCCTTCTTAAGATGATAAACTATAATCAAAGGGATGTTATTCGCTTATCCCTTGTGGTTTATTAAAAAAAAGCCATCCTTTCTCTACTTTACAGTTTAAGTGTAGATTTCTCTGAGACAATGGAAATAAATTGCATTCAGGATTAGGGCTGCTCTTGATCAGAAAAGAATTAGGTGCAGCTCTGATTGCATTCCTCCTCTTAGTATTCCCATATTGCTCAGATACTCTTATTGTACCAGGATACGACCAAACCAAATAGGTGTCTAACTGCAGCTGAACATCCAAGATCTCTGTGCTTGTAGGTGGTCAGCCCTTGTTTGAAGAGGCAATACCCTCTTATTAGCGATACTTGATTTTTTTTTTCTGGGTTGAGCAGAAGGGGTAGGCTGGACGTAGCTGAAATGGGAAGGCAACGGCAGCCCTGACGAGCGGGTGCCATGTGTGCACAATCAATTAGTGCCTGCACGGTCTCCGAGGGCACGGGGAGATGGGCCAGGCCACTGGGCAAGCAGCCAGGTGGCAACCCGACCAGAGCAGAGCTGAACTTTCGCTTGCTTCCAGCTGTTTTTATTCCATCCTTAACCCAGGCAGGGGGGAAAAAAAAAAAAAAAAATCAGAGACATTTTAAAGTGTAATGGTGAGTTCTTTCAAAGCCAAAAAAAGCAGCTCCTGCATTTGGGCTACTTTATTTTTAATTGGGAGCTTGTCCAAGATGCCCCAAGTTCAAGCAGGGATGACTGTTGTGCAACACAAAGCAGAGTAGTGTCTCTTTAGGACCGGGGATATATAATGAGGGGACTGAGCATGTTTACTTGGGTACTATTTTAAAATATCATCTAATTATAAATAACTGTCAGTGAGAGCTCCCCAGCTCTCATGCTTTGCCCAGGAAAAGTCTGCATGAATAGGCTGCTTTTCTGCCTGCCAGGGCAATCTAGAATCAAATTCTGGGTCTTAAATCCATGAGGTTGGTAGGGTTAAAACTTTCTTCCTCGGCATCCTGAATTTGGGGAGCTTTAGCCAGACTTTCCTGACCAGACTCCCAACCATTGCATGTGGGGAGAGGTGGCTTCTGCAGCGGTTAAGGTGCGCAGCCGCCGTCAGTTCTGTCCATTAAAGCAGCCATTCAGTGTCTGTGCTTGGAAATACAAAGGAAGCCAATAAAAGCGTGTAGTGCAACGCTAAATGCTGACCTCCCACCTTGAAGTATTAAGCTTCTCCAACTAGGTACCTGATGCTAAACAGGCACTTGGAAGTGTATCCTCCAGCCGACCTCACAATATTTATAGATGCATCTGAGCAGGAGCTTTCTAGCATGAGGAATGCTTGCCTCTAATGAAAGAAAACCTCAGCTCTCTTAATGAAGTATTTAAAGGAGCTGTTTTGGATGGCAGCAGGCTGCTCAGAAGTCTCATTACTGATGTGTTTTTCTTTTGGTTGGGTAGCACTGTCATTTGCTTTTATTCGTACCTATCAGACTGCTTATGAAAGCTGCTCTTTGGCTTCCTCATTTCCAAAACTGGTGCCTTGATTGCAAAGGGCAAATAAATATTTTAATATTCCCCCCCCCCCGACTTTGGCCATGAGAATTCAAATGGAAAATAAACTAAACATGAGACTGACATAAAAATTCCTTTCTCTCCCTCTCTATGGTAACACTAAACTAGGCTGGAACCTCTCTTGCATGCAATGAAAAGTCATTTAGCTTGCTCCATCTCAATATTTCTAACCTATGATCATTTGAAGTATAGTTAAACTTGGCATTCTTTGCTCTTATTCTTAACGCTTCAGATTTGTGATCTTAGCTGACTTCAAAACCGGAAAACTTTCTTCCATAAGGATCTCAGTTTTCAATTAATTCAGTGATTCTAAGATTATTTTTTTTTTCCTCTCCAAATATAAGATACCATGATAAATAGTTGGCACTACTCAACATGTTGCAGGATATTGGAGTAGTTGTAAGAATTGCTGGGACTTTCTGGAGTGGTTTGTAAGTAACCGTGGTGATTGACTCTTCTGTTGGATCAACCTCACAGGTAAATCTGTCGGGAGGATACAGCAAATCTGCAGCTACATCTGATGATGCTCAGCATTAATAAGAAGAGTAATTATGATAGAAAGTTACTGTGTTTTGGAATGCAAATGTTAAGATGTTGTACCGAGTGGGGTTTTTTTTCCCCTGTTGTGGGGGTGGAGAGCAGTCTGTGTTGAAAGATGTGTTTTGGCTTGTTTGGCTTGAGTTCGTAAGAAGTAAGGTTTCTCATTCCAGGGTGTTTGTTCTGAAGGCTTGAAACAAACACAAACAAAGCTCAATGAAGTCTGTGTTGTTACTCTTCTTTTTTTTTTTCTTTTTTCCCCACTAGTTTTCCTATGAGCACAGAGAAAGCAAGATGCCAGGGTTCAAACTGTGAGAGTGCTAAAGTCAGCAGAGCATTTACCATCAGTGGCAGTGGCACCAGAATTCCACTTGGTGTTTATTTAAAATATTTGTGCTCCTCTTCCCTGCAGTAGGTCAAACAGTTGTTTGGTTTGTTGGGTTTTTTTTGAAGACTTGCTGAGATGCTGCCGCTGTGTATTTGCAGCTAGAGAAAAGCCTGTCTTGGAACAAACCGGATTTCTCAGCGGATTAATCTGTCCCATAGCCTTGTAACAAGATTATGGTTTATGCTGATTTGTTGCAACAGTACTGGTATATCCAGTCATTCCAATAGCAGAATGCTAATCCTAAAGAAATAAATCTGTCTTCTTGCTGGCAGGCATAAAAAGAGTAGGGAGAGGGGAGTCTCTGCTCTCTTCTTACGTGTTAGTGGGTGATTGCTTGAGTTCAGCATCACTTGGATTGAAGCAATTTGATTGTATCAGGCTTTCGCAGGGGGATTGGAAATGGCACAAATAAAGCCTTACCTCCTTTTCTCTTGATTGCGAAATATTTAATGGTCACCCAGAGCAAAGTTTGATCGCAGTACTGCGAGGCTGAAAGATTACATCAAAGGACAAAGTACGTCAGGTAGTGATGTTGGGCAGTCTGAGGGGGATGCTGTCCTCACCCCTTCGTCGCTCAGCAGGTAGGGCCAGTGAAGCAAACTGGATGCCCTGTTGTTCAGACACGACTGAAAATTGTGGCAGCATGGCCAACCATAACCAACGACGGTTGTGTTTCACCCAAGGAAAAAGGTGTACAGTGGGGAAAGGCTTGATCTTGGACAAACTATTTCTTGGGTAGATGCATCTTGCCCAGCTCTTCCTAAAGCTGTGAGAAGATTCAGTGTCCCTCCCTCCACCATCCAAGGCTGAGACAAGTGTAATTGCTGGTGACGGACCTTGCTGCAGATGAGCAGTTTCAGGCAGCTGACTGTCTCAGTCTGGGCTGGACAGGCTTGGATGATTCTCCTGGGTTTTTCCTACATGGCTTCTGCAGTGAAGAACCAAAGAGGTGGTCTGAAACTCTTGATGAGTTTGTGAGGCACAACCTGAGCTGGCTTCAATGCCTGGGCTCTCCTGTGGCTCAAAGAAATTTTTTTTTTTTAAAAAAAAAAGCACTTTTTCTTTTAAAAAAACTCTTTTGTAATGTCAAAAGCAACTCTGAAGACCAACTGGTTGAATGTTAATTTGAGAGACAGCACAGAAGATTTTTGAGTAATTTTGCCTGATCTTCCCTGCTTTAGTTGTGACTTTTTCCATTTTCTTGCTTTTGGCAAAGGAAGGAAGAATATAAGTCGTCTTAAAATCAAAATGAGTCTGAATCCTTATGCTGTCATGGGAAGCCTTTCATCCACTGAAAGATGTGGAGCCTATGCAGTTGACAGAAGGTCAAGTCGATATTACTTTGGATTTCTTTGGGGAGAGGGGTTTGGCTGAGGTTTGAATCATGACAGAAATACTGGTTGATCCAGATTATAGGAACCAGGACAAATGAATGCACTGCAGGAATGGAACAATTGAATGGAAGCGCATATTTAAAACCACTCGGGAAATTGTTCAAGAAGGAAGAAAGGAAACTGAAAAGTGAGGTTGATTATCAACAGTCCTAGATGTAACTGCAGTTTTTATTCCAGATCTTCGTGTTGCAAGCCCAAAAGGTTGTGTAGCTGGGGACAGAGCCCTCTGCTTTCATCTTTTCCACTCTGTTCAGACACAGGCAGTCAGATGAGACCGCTGTCAGGCTTTCCTAATCAATCTGCCCACTTTAAATTAAAAATTTAGTACACTACATTATATAGCCCTGAGATGTTTAAATTTTAACGTGGGTTGGGTTTGTTTTGGTTGGGTTGTTTTTGTTTTTTTTTTCCATCTTGCTCCTAGAAACTACAATATTTGCTCCTAGAAATTACAATATTTACCCTTTTAACTCACTGGCAGTCTGTATTTAGACTTCTCATGATACACCTCCATGCAAGTTGTTTTGCTTTTCTTTAAACAAGGAAGTTTGTCTGATCAGCTAGATAATTATTTTTTTTTTCAAATCAACCTTTTTTTGGGTCTGCATGGAGTGACAAAGTGAGACTGGTAACATGGAGAGGCTCTCAGAGCAGGTTTTTCTTCAGTGGTAGCAGTGTTTTCTACAATTATGTGCTCTTTTTAGTTCTGTCCTATTGGGCATTTTATGCAAGAATAACTCTTCTGAGCATCAGTCACAGTGACAAAAAAAAAACCCATAGAATTTTCAGTCCTTGTAGATCCAATGATCATTAATGTTGCTACAAGTGGGGTTCTTCACGTAACAAAACATTTTGGGGGCTTTCTTTCCTTCCTTTGTTAAGTAACGTTACAAGGATGTGAATTTTTTCCATAGAAATTCTCGTTGCTACTTCGAACTGGAAAACTCAGATGTTGTTCTCCTCCTAACAAACTCTTTTCCTCTCACCTACATCACAGACCAGTGCAAGTTTTGGTTTTGCGCAAGAAATAGCACTGGCAGGCTGAACAGCTCATTGAGATGTGACTCGGTAACCAAGTACAGTGCCAAAGCTTAAGCAAGCAAACCACCCTACTTTAATATTTATTAGTCTTTGACATTCATTGAGGTATGTCTCCACAGATAAAAACCCAACAGATACTCTAGAGTATGATGCAGCGTGCAGAAAACAAAAGGTTCGACTTCCACCGTCCCTCTGAGTTCAGAGAGAAGTTATTTGTCATGAGGAGAGGTTGCATGACCTGCTAAAAAATAATAAAATAAAATTAATTGTCCCGATTTTAACGTTCAGACTTAACAGGAACTTTGTGTTTCTTCCCCCAAAATGTAAATGCCAAACTCAGCATTATAAAAGAAGAAAGCTTTAAGTATCAGTGAAATGATCTGTAGGAGAAGAGGCACCGGTTCTGCCAGCGAAATGTTGCTGGGGTACTACGCCTGAGCGCTGGAGGTGAAGGATCGTACGCGGATAGCACTGTGGTAGATGGGAGGTCGAACGGAAGCTGCCCCGTGCACTGTTGCAGTTCCAGTCTGCCTGAAACAGCAAAACCACTCGATGACTTTAGATGCAGTCTGTGCTTCTAAGGGAAAAAGGGCGTTTGCTCCCTTCATGAGAACTGCCATCAGTCGGTCATGTACGACAGTTCTGCAGGTATTTGATTAACAGCTAGAATATAGGAGGTTTGTCTTCTACTGAGTTGTCACATATTTACTTCTTTCGTTTCTCCTCCGTTGCATGTATTAAAAGCAGAGAGGGTAATTTAGGAGCGTGGTCTTTTCCCCTAGGTGAAGGAACTCATACTGCTCTTTGAATTCAGACTCCGATAAAAAAGATGCTAAGCCTCAAAGATATTGGAAAATTGACTACTTGAATTTCTCCTCCGTTTTTGCCCATGCTAAGTTTGGTGGGGGGGTGGTGTATGGTTTTCAAAGGACTCTTACTAAGATAAAAGCAGCATACTCAGTGTAGTGCTTTTTGAGTGCTGGTGATGCTTCCACGTGTCCCTGCATCAAACGAGACCAAACTGAAGTTACCAGTGAAAAATCTTTGTGATGCAGCCTGACGTACATCTTGATCTTTTTTGGCTTACTTGTTTGGTATGGAACAAGGAGTTGCTGTGTGCTGTTTTTTTGTGGATGGTTACACCTTGGGTTTTGTTGTCTTCTATTTCAAGAGATCAGAAGCCCGAACAACCAACTGGCTGAACAAGAACCAAAGTGTTGGGAGCTCTTTGAAGACTGTGTAAAGGATGAGCCCACCAGTGAAAGGAAACGCAGATTCCCAGATTAGAATGGCCCTGAATTATGATTGATCTTTGGGTTTTGTTTTTAAGGCAGAAGGATGCTGTGGTGCCCAGCCTGATTTTAACACCTAGTGATACCTACCTATGTGAACTAGCAAATATTTGCAGAAACATAAGTTGACCTTTCCAAAAACTAGACAGTTTTTATTAGTTGTCTGGCGTACAGTGTTGTAGATTGCTTCTTTTGGAGTGGAAAAGCAGTGCTGGCATTTATTTTTGTGCTAGCAGTGTGACCTCCCTCTGACCTGAAACATCTCTTTGCACAGAGCCATGAAGTCCATAATACTGTTGTCTTTTTTTTTTTTTTTTAACAGTAGATTGTAACTTCATTTCATTCTGGCTGGGGCTGTGCTTTGTTTTTCATGATGCTGTAGGGTAATGCTGAAGTGTATCTTAACGCATGGCTTGTGTGGTCCTCAGCCAGGGAAAGTCCAGTGAAGCTGCATGCCCAGTGAAGCAGATACCATGTAAGTAAGGCTCCTCAGTGCAATGATAGTACGATAAATAAGTAAGAACCTCATGTCTTGCTTTTTTTCTGGCTTCTAATCATTCTCTTTCTCTTAGCTTCCAGTTGTTGCAAAATAAACCTTGGTTGCTCGTCTTCCCTTGTAACACTAGCCACATGCTGACAGTTCTTCATAGCTATTTCACAGCAGACATGCTCACCTGACCAGGCAGCCACTTCTTTTTGCTGTTCCACAAGTTAACCCTTCATTCCTAGCAAATGTTAGTGCAAGCTCAAGTGGGGATAAAGCTGAAGTTACTCATTTGTGTGGTTTTGTAGGTACCTGGCTGAGCACCCACTGAAATTATTTTTAATGGTGCTGAGATTTTCCTGTGTAATGATATGTTATGCGATGGTGGAACATTAGATGGAATAATTAAACTCACCACCTACTTAACTGACCAAGGCAGGCTGGGCGATGCACTTAATTATACGGCATCTGTTACCTGCATGCAGATGGTGTTCAGGCGTAATGAAAACACATGGCCCAAAGCCTCAATGAGTTTTCCCTGGGGTTTTGCAGGCATCTTCTTCACCAGCTATGTCACGAAAGCCAGCTTAAGTTTCTTGTGAGCTTCTAGATCTTTTCTGTAAGCCTTTTTGTTCCAGGAAGAGCAAATTCGGCATGCTTGAACTGATGTGCAGGGGACAGCAGTAAGCTCACTTTACAGTCTTCTGTGATGAATGAGATGAGAGGAATGTCTCCGTAACCATCTTCCTGGCAGGAGGAGATGGTATCTAGTTCATCTGGCGTGTGTAAATGGTATCTGTTACGTTGCTGGAACCTTGCATGCGACTTCTTCTCTTTCTCTGAATTGCTTGTTACCTACTATTTTAATGTCTCCAGACGCAAAGCTTATGCTTTAAGGCAGTGATGCAAACTCTTAGCCAAGATGACAAAGTGTGTGGCATTATAAAGCGTTTATATTCCTGTAGATCACTGCTTATTTTTAGCAGTGTAGTTTCTGTGAGTGAGTGAGTCATGTTGGTCTGCACATTTTGCAGTGACTTGAATGTTAGTCTCTCAGTACTAGGAGGAGAACCTTAAAAGTGTTGTCTTTTTGGTTTTGGGTTTTGTTTTTTTTTTCATTTGTTTAATGATTTTTTCTTTTGTGGTTCGTGTTGAAAAGTCATTGCTGTCTTTGGCAAAACAGGATTTGTGGAACCTGCGTGACTTTTTCATTCATGGACCGTAACAGGCCATAATTGTAGATCCAGAAGGAAGCGGGAGTGCTGAGACCCTTCAAAACCAGAGTGGTCTTCAGTTCTACTCCTGAGGCTTTACTCTGGGTATTTGGAAATTGTGAAACACTAAACTAAATAAAAGTGTGCATCTTTAGAAAGTGAGTGGTGGCAACAACCTGCAGGGAGGTCAGTGTTTATCTCAAAAGAAATGAGCTTCCTTCTGTGCCATATAGAAATGAGCTGCCTTCTGCAGCATTGCCATCTGTAAACTCAATCCCTGGTCATAGCCAGCTACTGTTTTCTCATCTGGTTCTGAAAAGCTGCATGTGAGAACAGAAATTCGTCTCTGAATGCGTAGATTGAGGTATCCTGCTCCCAGTCTTGCTACAGTTTTTAACTCTTAATTTGAGACTGGAGTGTTTACAATGACCGAGCCAAGATTTGGCAAATGTGGGTGATCCAGTTTTGGAACTGGAAAGAATTATTAAAGAAGTATTGGCATTTAATGTAGGTGGTGTTTAATAAGCAAGGGTACCTTGATTAAGCAATTACCTTTTTTTTTTTCTAACTGTATCAACATATGAACAATTTTCCTTTTGGGGTCAGTGTTCCCTCTGCAATTGCCCTTGAACAATAGCGGGCTTTGCAGTATTTGTATTTTTTTAGGAATGGTATGGAAATGGATCATGTGATTAAAAAATGGTAATACCTGTTATTTACAACAAATACATGAATAGCTGTTGCAGTGCTGCTTCGGTGAGGCACGATGAAGTAGCCCAAGTACTGGTTGTGGTCAGGGTGCTTATAGGAGGACAGCTTGCGTAGGAACATACCAGCTCACTTTCCAGTTCAGAGGTGTAAGGCTTTCATTGTCAGGCAAGGATGGGTGTTGACACTTTATTTAGGGCTTAGATGCTGTTAGCGAATCATGGGTTTCTTAGTCTCGGGCATTATTATGAATAAACTTGACTCATACTTTGGAAAGAGGTAGGCAACTTGGGGAAGGGTGGGGAATTGTGTGTGATAGTTCATTGCTTCTCTGACTTTTATTCGGGGGAAAAAAACAACGCAAGTATTTGCCTGTAGATTCTTTGTAGTGGTTTAATTATATTGCAGGCATGTGGGGCGGGGAGGAGAGGGTGGGAAGATAGAGCTAATCCATATTTGATCATAAGAGGCAAAACTGTTACTAAAGATGAGTGGCCTGTGTTCTCTGTTTTCTCATGGCGTCTGAGTTTTGGGTAAGCAGCAGTGTAGGAGTATGTTGAATAGGTGAGAACCAAGTTGCGTAGTCTGTGGCTGTGAGGACTGCCGAGTTCTCTCCCACATAGTTAAAATGTGATTAATGAAAGGCTTGCATAACTTGTGTTACTGAGGTGGGGGGGGGGAATCAGATTGGATACGTGTCGCTGTTTTGCAAGGTATGGTTGGCTGAGAAAAGCGTAAAGGGCCAAGTCTGGGCTGTGCTTGGGCCGGGAGCCGAGTCACGTAGCTGGGGTTAGAGGTGTCTCCTGCCTGGAAGGTCCTTCTCTCCAGGAGACAATGAGCCAGTCTTACAAGGGGAGACAGACTAGAGGAAAACAGAAGGAAGAAGAGAGTATGTATGGCCGTGTTTTGTTGTCCTCCATCACGTTTGACTCTTCCTTGTATCTTCCCCCCTGTAGCATGGAGGCCATCATTAGCCAGGTGTCTTTGCAAGCCCATCAATCCCTTTGGTGACAAGGAGCCTCTTCCTATGAAGCAACCTCAGGAATCCGGTTTGCCCACGGTTAGGAAAGATCAGCGTTTGGTATGGATAGACCTGCCTGTTGTGAGGGAGCCGGAGGGACTGTGATCTCCCCTTTGCATCCCCTCCACCACCTCTCCTCGGCTCAAACTCCCATAGCAAAGCACAAAATTCATTATCGGAAACGTAATCAGTTGGAGCAAATAATTGATGTAACAAGAATTGTGGTTTCCAAGGGTCTGTTTAAAAAGTACAGCTACTTCCAGCTGCAGACTTAATTACCTAGTCACTCTTGGGCCTGCCTTTGTAATCTCTTTTTACACTCACCTGTCCCACCCAGTTTTAGTGGAGTAACCACTTAAACAGATCGTGGCATGTGAGCCATGACTGGAAACACCTTTGCTTCACGGGTGGTTTTATTTTCCTGAGAATATCTTTCTCAGACTCTTCAAGGATGACCCATACTGTAATTATTTCCCTGCAATCCTGGACATAGAATCCAGCCTTCCTTTAGGTAATGTTCTGAAATTGTAACTACAAATTGTAAGGCAGAGAAAAAGCATACCAGAGATGCTTTGTATTTTCTTCAAAATTTGTTTACCACTGTCAGTGAAACTAGTAAAATACTAGTTCTTCCCTTAGGTGTCATTGATTTTTATTTTGTTGTGGGATGGAATAATTACTTGTTACCATAGATTACAGAAAGCACGAGTGTAACTCTCTGAATCAAAACATGAGTTTCAAATAATATTGTATATTATTATTATTACTGTGTTTTCCCCCAGAATTGTAACCCATAGCTGCAGCAAGCTGAAGATAATTTTTAAAGTATTAGGAGTTACCTCGTGAGCAGAGAACAGGGGATGCTCAAGGTTGGATGATTTGGTAAAATTTAGCAGGTGCATGACTCCTCTAGCAAATATATCTGAATTTCCTTCAAGATATGGATGGGAGCAAAGAGTTCTCCAGTGCTGCATGTCAGTTTTGCCACTTTTCCCTAGGCTTTCCGGAGTCCCTCCCCCCAGCACGCTGTGGGTGGAGGGGTGATGCTTCCCAGGGAGTGGGACCTGGTATTAAGCAGCCTGTCCACCTGGCTGGGCTGTCAAGGGACCTGGTCCAAGGGGTGCTTGGAAAACAGTTCTTGAAATGTCTTGCCTACCTGGAAGCTAATTTCTGTGCTGTGGAAAAGAAGGAGACCTGGAAATGATACCTTCATAGCAGCAAGAATAACCGGTGCTAAGGAGCTTTTTATACCTTTTTTTTTTCTTTTTTTTTTTTTTGTTCCCCCTCAACACCCCCATAACAGTGGTTTATCTACAGTTACAAGTTAAAGCCCCAAATGTGCAAAAACAGGAACTTTTTTTAAGGTTTAATAGGCTGTGGAACAGCAGGCCCAGCAAAGTCCATCTCTTGGACTCTGCAGGCAGGTTGGGAGGGGTCTCTCCCTTGTTGAGCCAAACCCAGGGTTCTGGAGGAAACGAGCAGAATCCTGTGGCCGGAGAGTGTTGGAGCAGGTGGTCGTAATGGTCTGTTCTGATTTAAAACCTAACAATTCTCACACGCACCAGTTGCTGCGTTTTGAATCGTGTAGGAGGGTGCTTTCTGATAGAATGGGAGCATGAAATCAGGCAGGAATGGGGTGTGTAGTAGCCATTGCCGACGGTGGAAAAGATTGCCTGGTGTGGGCAAAAAAAACCCCAAACAAACAAAAACCAACCAAACAAAAAAAAAACGCTCGATGGGAAGTATCTCTCCTCTGCAGAGATTGAACAGGTGAAATGTCCACTGCCTCAGGCTGAGGAAAATTTCATTCTTCCCCTGACTTCAGGATATCGGAGGACAGTGAAGAGAAAAGTGCAGTTTGTTGTAGTAGCTGAAGGGGATGGGGTTTGTCCCAACTTGACTCTAGGGCTAAACTACTTTATTTTTGGCTGTAATTGCAGAGGGCTGGTGGGTGAGAGGGGAAAAATGAAATTTAAGGCTTCGTTATTCTTGGCCCCTGGTTGGTGTCTGCTCAGTGTTCCTGAAAGTTCACGTGGCTGCTTTAAAGGCACCTTGAGCAAGGCTTGTTTTCTGTGTGCTTAACGCCGAAGCGTCCTGAGCAGGACTGCGGGTGTATCGGAGCAGCCTGCCGTGATGTCCCTGCTCTGTGAAGCTCTGTTCGTGCACGGTGGTGCTTGGGATGGGTCGCTGGCGCTTTGAGTAGTCTGAGGCGGCTCTTGGAATGGCTGGGAAGCCAAGCAAAGCACTCCTGTCCTGATCAGGCACTGCTGCTGGGTTCCTGATGGAAATGCAGAGGACTTGGTAGGGACGGGGGAGGAAAGGAGAGCTGGATCTCTGGCTGTGTTTGGGACGGGTTTGGCAGACACCAGAATACTACAGAGGGCTTTGCAGAGATGAGCTGGGCGTTATCTGGGGAGGCTGCTGGCTGGATTTCTCTCTGAGAGAGGACTTCAGTGTGTGTTAATGTGTTCTCCTCTGCCCCTTAAGTGTCGGGATTAAGTTTGCAGACATAGGAATGGCTAATTGAGCAGTAACTTGCAAAGGGCTAGAATGACAAAGCTGAAATCTTTGTATCTGCAACTGTGATACCCAGTTACTTCATAGCGATGAACAAGATTTGGCTTCAGGTGGCTGCCAGGATAGTGTGATGCTGATCTTTCAACATACGAAAATGTACTTCTTTCCTTTGTTTAGAAATTAAAAGAGCTTTCGAGTATTTGTCTTAAGTGAGATAGGAAGACATAAATCGAGGTATGAAAAGCCTGTTTATTCAGAAAGCTGAAAAAGGAGCCCCAGAGCCACTGCTGAGTAATGTGGATTGCATCTATGTGGTATCGTATTCAGACACTGAGTTGTTTTGGATTATGTCTGTTTTCTGTAAGGTAAAGTGCTTACATTGCAAAATGAATACTGTTTAGCGTTGAAACTTACTTAATTGGTGTTTTAAATGTCAAAATCTCTGAAAAAATAACCAGTAATAAGAATAAAATGCTTATTATGAACTTTTCCTAATTCTTCATGCAATAAGTGTGATTTTTTTTTTTTAATTTTTTTAATTTTTTTCTTTTTTTTTAAAACCTACATCTGTTTTGCAGGAGAAACTGTAGAAGGCCTTCGAGAGAGTGATTACCTTCTGATTCATTCATGTCGGCAGTGGACAACAATTACAGCTCACAGTCTGGAGGAGGGTCACTACGTCATCGGGCCAAAGATAGAAATCCCCGTACATTATGCAGGTAAAGCTATTGTTGACCTGAAATACAAGTTCAAAGAGAATGAATTGCCTACCACTTAGGTTGATCATTTTATTTGACAGAGTGAAGCTAAGCCTCTGATGTTGGTGCCTGTGACTTAATGTTTTAATAATGTTGCAGAGCATGAGAGATACCGGCTTACTCCCAGGGCTGCTAAATAGATGTATGTCATTGGGCAGCACACTGACAGAACACGTAGCTACATAGAAGAATAGGTTTCAATTTGAGTATAATGAATTGCCAGTGTTTCTCATCTGTGAATGTGGTGGCAAAAGTGTGAAAGTTTGAAAATGCCTTGAAATGTTCGGTCAAAGATGGAATGGGTTTTACACTTTGTTGCATACTCAAGCTGGAGGGGATTTTTTAATATTTCTGTGTTAAAAGCCAGGGACCCTTTGTAATAATACTGCAGTTCTACACTAATGCTCCTCGGTAGTTCCTTGTCACTGTCTGCCTTTTTGGATGATGCAGTAATACTGTTCTTCCAAGTAGATACGATGCAACTAACCCATATTTATTTTACGATTTCAAATTT
>NW_009259730.1:931023-933177 GCF_000687185.1 Egretta garzetta | reverse complement strand
AATGTCCTTATTCACAAGCTGAATAGAACAATATTATACGAGTGGGAAGTGCTTATCTTGCTGCAGTATGTATGAAAATTTTAAAAGCTGGGAAGCGTGAACTGTAAGAGCCATGGCTACAAAGCAAAGATGTGGGCTTAGTGTTTTACTTGGTCTTCTGCACATAGCCAATTGTCAGTTGAGTAATCTACTCAGCTCTCTTACAGTCTCCTTTAAAATGTTGGTGCAGTGAGGGTGTGCTAGGTTGTACAAGAGCTGACTGAAATGTTTTGTTTCAAAGACACATTCAAAAGCTTTGGTGTGATGACATATAGTGTCATAATATACATGGCTTTGAAATTATCTGAATTCAAGCTTTTTCAGTATGAAACAATTTCTAGTGTTTGTGTAACATCGTGGGTCTTTGGTTTGGGTTTTTTGTTGCTTTTTTTTTTTTTTTTTTTTAATCCTAGCTGCATAAGCTTCAATGTTGTGGCCAGATAAACACTTCACTTCCTTCAAACTGAATGGTGTATTTTAAAATCCTCGCTGTGATTCCTGCAAGAAGGAGAATAGAAAATAAACTGGTTATTGACATGAAAGAAGATTGGATCTTAAAGGGTTTATTAAACCTTTGTTCTTAATTTTTAAAGGAATTAACAAAGATCTGCTAAGCAGGGGTTTCCTAACTCTTCATACATCCATTCATTCATAGCTTAGATTTACATAGATGCTAGCAAAATCAAAATCTGTCCCTGAAGATACTGCCAAAGTGTCAATGTGTTTTTCTTTCTGGCTTGTGTTAATGTAGGACAAGTGTGCGTTTAGTTGGCAGAACACATTTTGCTGCCAAACAATCTCCAGAAAGTTCCCTGACGTTAAACCCCTTGTTAATGAGTTGAAAATACAGGAAAGTTCAGAAACTGCCAGGTAGTGAGGGCACTTACTGGGTATGTGATAGGCTCCAATGCTGCCAAAGGAACTTCACAAAAATGGTTGGTGCTATCTTGCAGTACCAGAGCACATCTGCTGGGCTTGCCTACAAGAAAGGAGAGATGTGTCTAAGCATGTGAAGGTTTGGTTAGCAAAACATTGCTGTCGGGTGCTTGGATGGTAGCATCTAAATGCATTTAGAAACATCTTCCATCCGCAAAAGATGAATTTATGCTGCTGTGGAGCACCACATGGAAATCTATAAGCTAACACTGAGTGTGCCTCAGCACTGCATTGTGCAGTGCCCCATGGCATCACTGCTCTTGGGATCCAGAACCCTGCGCTGAAGAGGTAAAGTTGAACGTAGCTGCCTAAGAAGACTTGCTGGGATGGGTCCAGACCAGACGCGGTTATGGTGCCGGCTCTGGAGCTGGCCGGAGCGTCTGCTCTGCAGTGAGCTCTGGGAGGTGGGAGTGCTCCAGAATCATTACCGTTCTAAGGGGGATGTGCTGCTACCGAAAGGCCGTGCCGTCGGGTGTTGACTGCCGTGTGCGCTGGCTGGCACGACCCCCCGTCTGCGTGCGAGAACACCCCATCTTCACAGAAAGCGTGACTGGGACAGTTGGCAGAGTTTTTATATGGGGCTCAGCCATTAGTTTTTGTTTTCAGAGGAGGGGATTTGTGTCCTCGTAGGCAAATGTTTGTAAACTGTATTGCTGTATAAGTTTTTTGATTACAGGACTGACTTTCTGCATGCTGTAGCTTTAAAGTTCTGTCAAGGAAGACATGTGCTATGAACGCGCACCTGACAGTACTGCTTATGCTGCCTACCAGAATGACCCTTAGAGGTGCAATATTGGAGTTCATTAAAATGACTTTTCAGGTTTATTTCTGCTTTAATGGAATAACTGGGGTTTGGGCTTTTTTTTTTTAACCACTAGAAAAATTTTAATGTAGCAAATTGTAGCATGATTTTGGTTGCAACAGTTGAGCAGGAAGGGAAGTTGAAACTGATGTTATTCCCCTGAGATCGTGGATTTAAGTACCACAAAGTCATCACTCGCATATATAAATACGAGTATAAAGTAAATCTTATTTTGCTAGTTGCTAAATCAGGTTTTGATACGCTTATTAAGCCTAAATACAATAAAACCTTATTAAAGAAGGAAAACGCTGTATTTTATGTTTAAGTGAAATCTCATTAACAGAACCCGAGTTCTGCAGCCCTGCCGATGGTCCTTT
>NW_009259730.1:922751-931013 GCF_000687185.1 Egretta garzetta | reverse complement strand
CTACCCTGGTTGTTTCTGTTGGGGAAGGCTGACAGGGTTATTTTTTGCTGTTGCTGTCAAAGAACGGTCATATATGACAGCTGTTAGTCTAACCATTCCCTCTTGAATACTCTTTCCAGTCTGCTTCTCTTTAGAGCAAAAGCTAAAGTTAATGTAGCATCGAGTTCAATTCTCATGTAATTAAAACCAAATGGCTAATGTGTTTCTGGCACCTAAAACAAAAGAGGTCTTCACGTGCATGTGGAATGGAGAGCAGATCAAAATTACTGTCCTGATAGTGCCCTGTCTTGGTGTGAGAGAGTGGACTTCCCAAGAGTCCCAGGTAAACCATCACAGCAGATGGACGTTGTTTTGGCGTCCATTGCTTTCCTCAGGTACACAATTCACACTTGATACTTAAAGGAATGTCTTACCAACTTTCTGTCTGAACTAGTTTTATATCATTTCTGGTACTATGTCCTTAATACTAAATTTCAGCTCTAAAAGTGAGTTTGTATCATCCATACCCTCCAGCGGATGACAAATGTTACTAGTTTGGGCTTAGGCAGCACTATAATCTTCCCCTTGATAAATGTCTCCCTTAGTAGCCTCTGGAAAATATCTTTTTATGGTCTGAATTTGGAAGATGCAGGGCACATTGGTGTCTTGCAGAATCAGTCTTCACTGTGCCACTGCTGGTCAAGAGGAATGCCTCTCATTCCTCCACAGGAGGAATCCTTCCTGCGTGGGAAGATGTGTCCCAGGGGTGCTGATGGCCACCTCTCAAACGTATGCTGTGATGACTGAAAGGCATTGAAGATGCTGTCTGGGGGTTTGAACACTGCGGACCTTGGGTGTTGTCTGACCCTTCTTGTGTTACCTTCCAGGGCTGTAATAGCTCAAAACTATCAGAAGCGGTTTTGAGGTTTCATCAGCTCAAGCTGCAGAGGTCTTCTGCTCTGACTCTACAGACAGCCCAGGTTCAGTCTGTTGTAAGTGCCTTTGCTATGTGGCCGCAATTCCTTACGTGTGCAGATTACCGATTTGGAAGTTGCTAGAGTTGGATGTGGTTGCTTAAAAACTTGCTGTATGGGAAAAGCGGCAGAGAGGGCTGTGGAGTGACCCACGTGTGCGTGCGTACCCCCACCTACACGGTGTAGCCTTTTCTTTCAAAGGCCATGCTAATACCGGTGAGTGTATGCAATGAAAGAAGTAGTACTTTGGGATGGATTGGCAGCAGCTAGGTTATTTTGCCCCAAATACTCACTCCCATGTTCAATCAAATCATAACAGAACCTTTACTGTTGTTTTTAGGGCCTTATCTCTGTTGTTGCAACTGATGGTTCATTTGCTCTCCTGGCTGTTTGAGTTTTTTCACTTTTTCTGAGAGCAAAGCTGTTCCCTTGAGATGATGTTTTAAAAAAACCCCTATAAGAATCCAAACCCCTACCTTTGCTTTTTCTTTGAGCTTCTACTCAGTTTTGCCCAGGGTTTGGAGGGAATACCTATTGTGTCGCTGCTGCCATCTGTGTGCTCACAGGAGACAACTAATAAAGAAAATACTTTCATGGAGACATTGGGAAGCAACACCCTGTTCCAGGGTGTGCCAGACTGTAAGGCATCCAGGGTGTTGGAAATACTCTTCCTGTCAACTCCCACCGCCCCACCACGCAGCGAAGGTGTGCAGTTGGTGGTACGGCGTAATCGCCAGTGCCCTGTCCGGTTGCTTACCTAAGTGCGTGGATAGCTTTCTTAAGCTATTTCTTTGAAATGAGGCATGTCTTTTAAATGAGGAAATGTAAAACCTTGTCACGTGAACCTTCCCCAGGTGGGATGCTGGGTGGGAATGAGTCAGAATTCCCTTCTCCAGTGTTAGAACTGGTGCACAACGAACGTCCTTCTGAAACCTGTTTCTACTGGTTTGATTTGTTTATGGCGGAGCAGTGCCTGATGGGCCTGTTCCTTGCTGTGTCCTGCTAGCACGGAGGAGTATGCTCTCTGCAGGCCTTCTCAAGAGTCAACTTGCCTTGGCAGTGCTGGAGCAGGAGAGCTCCCTGAGGTGTTGCAACGCGCAGCTGAAGAAGTTTCCCTCTCCTGTCCAAAGGCATGCCTGCCTTCTAAGACACAATTTTTCAGCCCCAGTAGGCCTACTGCTGCCTGCTCTGGGACGGTCAGACCTCGGACGCTGAGGGGCTGAAGTACGGTGTGAGTTAGGCATCTCCGAGCTCCCTTGAGATGGTGACAGCAGCCGCTGTTGCTCAGTACCCACCCTGAACCTGATGCATCCAAGATCCAAAAGAGCTTGGATTTTTATTTTGGTGATACTGAGCGCTCTTATAGTATGCTGGGTCTTCTGTAAGTATGCTCTACAGCTCTCGTCATGGCCCTGGAGAGAAGAGCAAACATTAGACTGGCAAATGTCCTTTGCTTGATGGCTTTATGGTATCTGCTGCCAACATGTGTTATTTTTGGGATGGGGGCGGGGGGGGGGGTTCCTTCTCTTACATTCAGCTTAGGCTCTTCACTCCCTCAAGAGCAATTTAATGCTGTCTGCTGGTCAAGGAAGGTGGTGGTTGGACAAAGAGCCCCTTGTCCCGGGCTTTGCCTCCCTGGGAACAGTGGGTGCTGTCAGGGAGAGCTGCGCCTGTTCTCCTGCGTAAGGGGAGCGGTGCAGCCCTGATGGGGCAATTCTGAAGTTCAAAGAGGTGGGTGAGATCTAAGACAGGGAGGGACACTGCTCTGGAGTAGGGAACTTAGGTGAGTCCTTTCCAGCCAACAGGTACACCACTCCCTGATATGAAATGCATTTTGCATTTTAATTAGTGTTTTGCTTTGAACTTAACTTGGCACCTGACTATCACATAGTTCTCCTGGGGCTTTTGTGCTGTACAACTTGAATATAACTTCTAGAGAGCAGGGCCCGAATGCAGCGCTGCTGAGAGAGGCAGGCTGCTGTGTGTCTATAGGCTGGTAAGTGATTAATGAACATATGTCCTCAGGAGAAAACCAAGAAAAAAAACAACCCACATGTTTAACCCCCCAGTACCCAAGTTTTGGGGGGTTTTTGGGGGGTTGTTTGGGTTTTTTTTCTTAAAAAAGGTGGTATGATCTGAAAAGCATTCAGAGGTTTGAAAACTCTTCCTCACAGCTACTGCTAATGAAAGCATTGCCACCAGCATGTAGTCTTCATGCTTTTAAAAGAGAAGTATGACTTCTGTAGCTCTGAATACTTGGCTGTGTGAAGTTTCCTGAGAATTGCAACCCTTTTCTCCCCATAAACAAGCAGATGAAAGTCTATTTGCTATTCATTTAAAAGTCTGATGGTAGAGTAGTGCCTGGGTGTGGTAGGGGACTGGTTTTCATGAGCAGTGCATGCCTCTTCAGCTGTAAGTCCGAGATTGGTAACATCTGAAACACTTGTAATTGCCCATATAGCATCATTCCATGTTTTTCTGTCAGAAAAATGATTATGCCTTAAAATATATTTGTCTACTTGGTTTTGGTTTAATTGCTATCTCCTTTTTCCCCACCAAAGACTGAGTTTTTCTATTCTAGGCAATCACAGCTTTGTAGTCTGGAAACTGTCTTCATATTCCTGGATTTTTCAAACCTGTCACCTTGAAATAATGGATGAGCTGTTCTTCCATACATGAGCAAATATCTATATTCTTGATCTTTTTTTTTTTTTTTTTTTTTTTTTTTTTTAAGAGAGTTACATTCAACAACTTCAGTTGCTCTTGGATTCCCCTATGGTCCTGTCTGTTTGTTATTCCACTTTTCTGTGCCTGTTTAAATTTTGGCAAATGCCTCTCCATTGATCTACAGTGCAATATCAAATTGCAAGATCAAAATGCAGGTACTGAAGTTGCTGGCAAAATTGCTTATTTCTTTTGCACCTGTGGGTCCATGTGTTCTTCATATTCCTTCATCTCTCCCTCCATTAGCCAGTCTGGTGAAGTAGCAGCGTTTTACCTAAGTTTACTGAAATATTCTTCTTTTGTCTGACCACCTGTATTGGAGAACCTCTTCTACTTTGCATTTTGTTTTATAACTATTAAGGAATGTATACGTATGACTTCCCATATTTTTTTTTGTTTGCTTGCTTGCTTGCTTACTTGATTTTTGATTGAGCAGCTTGTCCTGAGCCCAATGAGTTTGTTCTGAGTGTATACGGTACGTGCTTTCTAGTACCATATGCCCTGGCAGCTTCCCAGAATGCAAGCTATGGATCAGAAATACCTTTTCAGTGTAGGGAGATGGTTCAGATTTAGCTTCTAGTGAAACGGTGGTGTGCAATTCTTAATCAGGTTGCACTGCTGAGAATCTTTCACTCTCAACTTCATCTCTCTGTAGTCAGCCACACTTTTTTAGAGTGTCTCGTTTCCTTAAAGTTATCATCCTCGTTAATTAAAATCAGCGGACTCTCAGACTGCTTCTCTCTTTGTATATATACAACCTTCTCTCTATGAGAGATTTCTGGAGTCACCTACAGAATTTCTAGAATTTGCTTGACGGTCAGTTTGGTGGCTGCATATATCGAAGTTTGTATTCAGCCTTCTGGTGAAACCCCATTCAACTCTGTTTTAGCTCCCATCCACCTTCCAGGTATGCTGCCTGGCCCACCTGAAACGCCTCAATCTGCTGTAGAGTCTGCAGCTCCCAAAGTCTGCTGCTCTTCGGTGTAATGAGAGCAGTGGGGTTAGTTTACAGGGTGGTATTATTCCAAGCAGTGGAGGAGGAGTCTGATTATGTTCATGGAAAGAAAATACCTGTATTTTTCTCTCTTGCTTTTTCCAACCCAGAATAAGAGTTTGTGGTTTGTAGGCACCAGTTTCTACTATAAAATTTGTTTGGTTTCACGGGATTTGCTTGGTGCCTTGTGATGATAGTGGGATTTTTCAGTACTATCTTAGTGAGGTATAAGATGGAAAGATGTGTATGCTTTTAGCTACAGACGTCTTGCTCTCCTCTGCTTTGACTTCAGCACAAGTATAATCCTATACTTGTTTAAAAAACCTAAGATTTGCCTTAGCATTGAACTTTCTGTGGTTTATTTGTGAGAAGGGAAAAGGGAGTAGGAGAAGAGAAGGAAAACTTGCAGCTTTTACAGCTGATGATTCGAAGTATCACCTGTTCCCCTCAGATTTTCACAGTTCTTGGCTGTTACTCGAAGTCTGCAAACTTGCAACTTCCTGAAATTCAGCTGCGACCTTATGCGCATTCACCATAAGGTGGGTTTTTTGGTTTTGTTTGCTTGTTTCAGATCTCTGTGAGCAGCAAAGAAGCTGATCGGAGTTGCATCAATTAGGGAAGAGCTCTAGAGGCTTGTACAAAAGAAATTAACTGGGGAGGATGACTTTTTGAAAGATTGCAGTTGAGGGAAGGGTAGAATAGCAGCCAGGAAACTGGTTCCTAGGGGACTGGGAGATGGGCTAAATCACACCGGCTTTGCTTGGCTTTGCTTGAATTACTTTGCCTTAGCTCTTGGCTGGTACAGGGGAGCGCTGGGCTTGTTTGCATGATGCTGGAAAGACTTAAGTGCTTGGGAGAAGGGTCTTAAAAGCTGCCTAACTTAACCACCAGGAAGCTGAGGGGGAAAGGCTGATCCCCACTGGGAATTTGAGGTGTATTTAGGGCTGCACTCGAGGTTCCGGTCCGATCCCGTGTTTCCGACCACTTGAGGCTGCCCTAAGTGCTAGAGCTATAACGAAATTGGGAATGTGGCTCCTGAGTTCCCAAGAGGAGGCTGTTCTCTTTCCTGAGGCATAACTTAAGGATTTAAAAGGGAAGAGGTGGGTGAACACTACAGCCTATCTAGTTGGTAAGCTCCTGCCGGCAAGGTTGGGGTAGGGATGAGCGGCCTGTTTCTAGGCACTGAACACGACATGAATGAAGTGTGAAGCTGCTTCACCCTTTCCTACCCTGAAGTAGATGTCCAGGCATACAGAAAACCATACAGTTAAAAAACTTCAAGGGTAGTTAGAAGCTCAAAGAGGGTGTGTTAGCCAGTAGTCTGTCACTGCAAATCTGGAACTTTACACCCATTTTCCTAAAGTAGGAATGTTACAGATTTAATGCCACCCATCTGGCCTCAAAGTTGACCCTTGATGGGAGAAGAGAATAAGGAGAAGGCAGTTGTATAGGCCGTGGTCACTGTTTAATCAGTAAAAAAGTATATGCTTTCCCTTCTGTGCAAACCTGGAGGAAGAATTTTTATAAAATCTGTTTCAGCTGAAAAGTGGTATGCTTTGAGTTGGTAGTTCCTATGGATAATGATGCCTTTTAAGACAATCTCTTACTTAGCTCTGGTGCATGAAGTTGGGGATTGTGTTTTCATGTGACCAGAGTAGCAGGTGCAGAAGAAAGCAAGCACGCGTCACTGCTATGAAGCCTTTACAAAGAACGATGCGGTCACCAATGCAACTGTCCCATGGCGCTTACTCTTACTTGGATCGTAGTGCATGCCAGTAGCAGACAGAGGCTTTTGCAGAGAAGTGCAATCCTTAATACTTAGGGGATTTGGGTATGGTTTACTGCATGCTGCTTGGTTTTTTTTTTACTTCATTTGCCTGTCTCTTCTGCCTTTGATTTCACTTTGTCTCAAGTTTGTCCCCTCTTTTTCCTTTGCTGATATTCTGACTTGTTACATGGTCTAAATCTGCATGGGAATTTGGGAGGGAAGAAATTGCCATGACCTTCCTATGATTAGCCTAAGAAATCTCTTTTAGACTGTCCCTTTTGCTCCTTGGGGCTGGAGGGGGAAGTGTTACAACTGAGCTAACATGGAAAACAAGCAAGGCAAAAACCTTGAATGTCTCTCCCTTCTGTAAATACAGAACCCAGCTGGCAGGAATGTAGGGCAGGGTTTTGGATAGGTCGTGTGTGTTTGGGGCGGGAGTTGCAGAGAAATCTGTCGCACAGGATGATGTCATCTTGTGAATTTTTGGATGCCCAAACAGACTTTGTTGTTGTTTGGGTTGTTTTTGGTTTGTTTTTTTTTTTTTCCCTGGAGCCAGTGTTTGCTGCTCAAAACAACTGATAGGAAGTGCGGTAAGAATTCTTCGGTCAGCATCCTCCCCATGGAAACCAGCACACTTCACGTCTGGGAACGAGAGCCGGTCACGTCAGTGCTGCCTATTAAAGCAACTGACATCACGGATGTCTTAAGCTTTGACTGAACTACTGTACCAATTGGTGCCAATAGGAAAATAAAACCATGCTATTTAAGCCATGTATAACTCTGTTTATATGGAGAATGCAATTTGTGTGTTTAATTTAGCCTGTGACCCAAGGCAGTAATTCTGCTGCGTCAGGGAAAGGCACTTCTGTGAGCTTTGAAACTTCGAGGAGTGGAAAAACTGGCTTTTTTTCTCTGTCGTGAGCTGTTGTACCGAGATTTTCCTATTCTCGGTTGGCAGAGATTAACTTGTTTCGGGGGAGGGGGAGAGCCATTAACGCTAATAGCAAAGGTGACCATTTTTAACTGGGTAGGAGAAACATGGGTATTTAACTTCCCATTCTTGAAGGACCTAAGCATTAGAGGGACACGAAGCCTGTACTTAACTTCCCTCGCAGCTTTATGTACCGACGTGAAGCTCTGTTTCTTCCGCTTGTTCCCTTCACTGCAGGTGAGACTGAACTCTCCTTTTGAACCAAAGGCGGGCAGAGCAGGGGCAAAGAAGGGGAATACAGTGTGCATGTGTATACCGCATGGGGGCTCTTATGAGCGTCCTCAAATTAGGAATGCCTGTCTGGTGGGCCACCTGCCACAAAATCTGCAACGCTGACAGATGCTACTGTCATCTTGGATGGTTGATAGCCTATGTGGAGTAAGAAAAACCTTTTAAATCTAAACGCGAAGGAGGTTATGTTTTTCGGGGGAGTCACCTTCACAGCATGCTCTTTAAATATTTGTCACCGGTTCAACCTTTTCCAGTTCATCTCACATGAATTCGGTATTGCCGTAGACTGGGAATAGCCAGCCAAGGCTGGCTGCGTTTGGGTGGCTGAAATAATTCAAGCCAGCTGCATCTGTTCCTTGTTGCCGTGTTTCGTGGTGCTCACCTGATCCCTCGTTTAGTGTGTGGTGTGCGGACCAGCTCATCATGTGAAAGGTCCCGTTTTTGTCACGATGGCTGCACGTGTGCATGAAAAAGGAAGAGGGACATGTGATTAGGATGCACGATCACATCTGAAGGTTTCTGAAGGACTTCGTCAAAATGATGGCAAGTGCATTTGTTGTCTTCTGCCATGAGAATAGGCTTGTTGGGGTTTTTCGGGGGG
>NW_009259730.1:898911-922661 GCF_000687185.1 Egretta garzetta | reverse complement strand
GCAGCAGAAAGTACTGATTGGGGAAAGACAACTCTGATAGAATCCTGCATGGGCCTCTGCGTTTCCAAGCTCAAAAAAATAAAGGCTGTGTAGGCCAAGTGGGACTCCTGTGAAACTTGACAGGAAAAGTGAAACCTTGGTGAGATGGATGGACAACCCTTTCACTGAAAGGGTTGTCAGGCTCTGGAATGGGCTGCCCAGGGAGGTGGTCGAGTCCCCATCCTTGGAGGTATTTAAAAGAAGGATAGATGAGGTGCTTAGGGATATGGTTTAGTGGTGGGATGGCAGGGTTAGGTTAATGGTTGGACTCGATGATCTTAAAGGTCTTTTCCAACCAAAGTGATTCTATGATTCTATGATTCTATGACAAGGGTGGCTTGCATAATCCAGTTCTTTAGCTACTGTGTCCCTGCTAATTTAACTAGTAGGGTTCAAAGTGGGAGGGGGGGACAGACAATTAAGATATTTGCTACACAAATGGCATTACAGAAAAAAAAAAAAAAGAAGAAAAACAAAGTAGTGCTGTGTTTAAGATTCATGGGTCTGAGTTGAGAGCTTCTTACGAAGTGTGACTTGGAAACCCAGAACCAGCTGCTGAGGAGGATGCGTCCCTCGGAGTCAGTATAGGGGAAGGGCTACAGCACATCCCGGGGTATGGAGTGAGAAATACTCTGAGAAGCAACTAGAGTTGCAGTGTGATAGTAAATCAGCTTTAGCCTTCTCTAGGCGTTGTTGGGGTATTGGATGTGGGGAATGGTCATTACTTGTAACTGTTCATGGTATCAGTTTTTTCCCTGTGAAGTGCTTTTGGATCCTCCAGGAGGACAGTTGCTATAGAAACACAACATGTGAATCTAGACAAACTTTCTAACTAAAATTAATGGAGAACCTGAGTTTGACTTCTGACTGGTAGCATCTTAAAACAGTATGTAAATAGAAGAGAGACTGACATTTATAAGAACTAGTATGCATATGTTCCTATCTGAACAACTGCTTTATCTGATTCTAAAAAAGAGGCTGAGAGGATGCGCTTGAAATCCGAAGGGGTTGAGGCTTTTTGGCTGCTCAGTTGTTTTCCTTTTTGTCAGTTTGATTCCTGCTGCTGCCTCGCTGCAGGGAAGGCTGCAGATGCCTCCTGGGTTACCTGTGTTTGCCTACTGGTGTGGTAGTACCTGCAGTGCTTATAGACAGGCAGCACGGACCCAAAGGTCTGCAGGAGCTGCTGGAGAAAGGATGCTGTAGCGAGGTGGGGGTCGGCCTCTTCTCCCTGGTAATGGGTGATAGGACGAGGGGGAATGGTTTGAAGTTGCGTCAGGGCAGGTTTAGGCTAGACATTAGGAAAAACTTCTTCACAGAAAGGGTTGTTAGGCTCTGGAATGGGCTGTCCAGGGAGGTGTTCGAGTCCCCATCCCTGGAGGTATTTAAAAGAAGGAGAGATGAGGTGCTTAGGGACATGGTTTAATGGTTGGGATGGCAGGGTTTGGTTAAAGGTTGGACTTGATGATCTTAAAGGTCTTTTCCAACCAAAGCAATTCTATGGTTCTATGAGATAGGTGGTTGGGAGCAGATGTGCTTGGGCTGCCTTCCAAAGCGCACAGACTTTGCAATGGCAGAGGAGCTTGGCTGGTTGTGTCAGCTTATACTCCTGTAGTCATCCTGCTGGGTGCGGGAAGGAGGGGGGAAAACATTAATGGCAGTAGCAGGGAGGTAGAGGAACGAGGAAGGGAGATGGTGCTGGTGGGAGGGGGAGGTGGGAGAGAAGAGTGGCAGCAGCCTGGGTGGCGGCGGAGGGCAGGAGCAGGAAGGGGTGGCAGGACTGGGGGTCCCCTACGGGAGGTTGGGAAATGCCAGGCTTGCCAGGATGAGGTCCTCTTGCCAGTCCTGCTTTGGGATCGGTGCTCTCCTTTCTAACCGGTAACTCGCTCTGAGCACCGAGTGGTTCTCGGTTCCCTGGTGCTTAGGAACATTTCTGGTACCATTTTAAGAAAAAGTTGGTCTGCTAATCTGCATTTCTGGTTAAAACTCTAATGACTAGAATTAGTCTGTCTAGAAGAAAGAGACATATGGCAAGCAAATGGCCCTTTTTAATGAGCCTCCCACTCAGCAGTTGGCTGCTCATCCAGTTTGTGTGTGGCACAGTGTTCGAGCAGCATCTTATTGCCAGGAAAAAAAAAATAAAAAATCCTGCAACCTTTTGGTGGGTTTTCTTTCAGGGAGAGGGAGAGCAGATCAGAATGTAAGTATTAGAGGAAGACAAAGCCTCATGTTGGCTTCTTCAACAATTCGTTACCAAAACTAAAAGAAAATGTTCCAGAGCCTAGTTTAGAAAGCTGTCGAGCACCCAGTTCTTTACCTCTCAGTGATGGTTGGGTACATATAGTACCCAACCAGCATGTGGGGTTTTATAATGATAAATAAAATAAGTAACATAATGCCTGACTTCTGAAAGTCACAGTAGTCTAAAAGGCTGCAGTAAGTGATTGCAGCTGGTCTAGAAAATCCCATTAAAATTAATTTCATTAAATACTTGATGGAAAATACTGTATTTGGTAGCCAGTGGTGGGTCTGGAGGATTGATGGGACCATTGTTCCTAAACTGTAGGTGCCACCAGTATGGAGGCATAAAATTTATGATGACCAGTTTCTGCTGTTAGTAACAGCTGCATGACTGATCTGAGAGAAATCCATTCCTGAGGTGTAGCTGTGTAAGGAGTCATGCAAGTAAAAACATACTTATTTATGCCCAACCTCCTCATTCGGCTGTATGACTTCAGAGGAACTTGTCAGGCTGTCCTTCAGCACGTAACCTTGCCTGCTGAAGAACATTCTGTGCTATGGCAATGACTTTTAATATTGGATCTGACGTTGATGTTTGTTCTCGTGTTGGAGTTGGTTTGCATATAGCAAATGGAGAACACCTTGCTCTCCGTCATCCGGCCACTGACCCCCTCTGAAGCCCTGCCTTGCCTGATGTGCCCTTCTCCCTGCCGCTCAGTGATCGCTTTGAAAGGCCAAAACACTTTGCCACCCTCTGCGAGCAGTTGGGAGTACCCAGTCCCCAGCTAAAGCGAGAGGGCTGCTCGTGCACGGTGGTTTTGCCCGGTCCTTTGTCACTGTAAGAAGAAAGTTAGGTATTTCTACAGGAAAGAGATGTGGTTCAAACCTGTTCCAGCGGGACTGCCCGCAAGAAGAGCAGGAGGTACGGGACTTCTCTGGGGTGGTTGCAGCAGCAGAGTGCACCCGACCCTTCACCTGGCACTATTTACGCTATCTTTAGTTGCGGTGAATCAAATCTCTGTTGCTCTTTCAGAAGAGGAAGGGAAGCCATTAGCAGCAAGATTGGGCGCATCCAGCTCTTTTGATAAGATACGAACTAGTAATTGCAACTTAAAATACCTTCTCCCCATGTCCATCCTGTTAGCTGCGCAGTTGTTATCTTAGCAGCCTGGAAACAGAGCTGTGCCGCTAGCCTCAGACGCTCCCGGCTCTGTCTGTCACGCTGGTTCGAAATCTGGGGACAAGCTTTTCAGCTGGCCAACACAGTCTGGGTGAGGTTTTTTCGTAGACTGTTAATGTGCAGTCTCGCAGGCTTTCTTCCAACTGTGCGCGTCTAGCAGCGACTCTCCCCAAAGTCCTCCCTCCCCAGACCTTGTCGGGACGCGTGCCAGCTGAACACGGACGTACAAACCTTGTCTATGACAGATTGCCAGTGACCCATTATAGCAGTACAATATGGAAGGGAGGGAGGGGGAAGGCATTTGACTCTCCGTATTTGCCAAGTCATATTATCACAGCAAGGTGTGAGTAGTAGCCACCGTATATATGTATATACACACTAATGCCAGACCTTGCTTTGATTCGATTTCCAAGTTATCTGTATGCCAGAAAGCAGACTACTTCCAGATACCTTTTCTTTGTGTGCGAGGAGTAAAAAAAACATTCACTGTGAGTGGGTTGAACTTTTTTGGGGAGAAAATTGTAAATATATTTTAAGGAAGTTATACTCTGATGGGCAAGTAACTAAAAAAGCAAGGCAGCAAAATAGTCTACCTAATTGTACCAATGTGGCTGAGCTAAACTGTGTTCTTTGCTGTTGGGATGCATATAGGGGGATTTTTAAATTATTTATTATTTTTTAAAAAATCTAGGTTTTCCATTGTAGAGTATAAAGGGAGTGTACACTTTTATAGCATGGAGAATTAAATAGGATCGATCAGGAGTTGGTAGGTCCCATGGGCTGTGCAGTAAGTAGTAGAAAGTTTTCCCAGTGACTGATCCTTTCCTGGGAATAAACTTGTATTTAGTTTATTTCCATTGTCTTAAATTCATCTGAGAAAGGGTAGGGTAAATTTAATGCAACCCAAAAGCAGGCTTTTGAATTTTCCATGTCTCTGGTTACTCAAAAAATAGCCAAACAAATTCTCTTTCATACACAGTTTTCAACTGAACTACGGTGCTTCAGACACTTGGAGCTAAATGAAATACCGAAATACATTAATGTCACAAATTTAAGAACATAGAATAAAGTTAACTAGTGTGCCTGTGGGAGATGGGGAAAGAAGTCTGGGATGCTGTGAAATTCCTGTATGACAAATTGCCACAGCTTGTAGACATCTGAGTGGGTGTGCAAGGAAGTTGGTGTTTCCATTAGAAAGTTTCTGCAAAAGAAGTTGCAGCCGGTCCTTTCCATTTTGAAAAAGCTCTAAAGGGAGTGGGGAAGGGGGTTGAGTCCTAGAATTAGAAACCTAGTAAGTGCTTAAGGCCTGTGAAAATCAAATTTCTCTTCCTCGAGTTTGGAAAACAAAACCACTATATGAACACTTCTGAGCGGCTTGCTCTGCCCGCGCAAAGTGTCTGCTGCCTTGTGTAGTACAAGGCTACGTTGTCAGGGTAAGAACATTTTCAGCTTTAAACGCCCGTTGTGCTCCTAAGCTGCTATGATGGATAGGAGCTGTGCTGCCTGTAAATAGAGACCCTCACTTTGAAGGACCCATCTCATAGGAACCATATGTGTGCTTTATGTGTGGAGTTATAACGCTTGCCGTTGTGCGTGGTGGTGAATGGGTATTGATTGTTTTTCATAGTTCAACTTACCGGTCCAGTCACAGTGATCTTTAGATGCATTTATAAAATAAAATAGAGGAGAAAATAAGCATTACTGCCCAGGGCCTCACCTTGAGGAACAGCAAGTCCAGCTCTTCCCAGTCTGAGTCGGAAGTTTCAAATGTTGCGTTTTGGAAGGCAGCACTTGAGCAATACTTGATCGTGTTCATAGCTGGGTTGGATCAGTTTTAAACAGCCTCTCTTTTTTTAAAGGCTGATTTAGTTGTTTGTAAAGCTCAAAACCTTGTGTGGATAGCTATTTGGAAAACTAAAATGCAGGACCTGGTTGGTTAGCATTTGCCCTAGGCTTCAGTATCATTGACTTCAAAAGAAATCAACAATAGAAATGACTTGGGCTGGTTTTGGCAGATGAGGCTTTTTGTTTCTTGCTTTCCTTAGTTGGAGGGATGATCCTGGGAACGGAGACAGAATACTTAGACTAGCATTGCTATAAATGTTAGTCTCTCCTCCAGGAATTCTTTGTACTGAACAAATAAATAAACAAAAAAACCTGTTTAAAAAATTTGTCCTTTTATGTAAGGAACCATTAAAACGAACAGAAACGCACCCTCTTACCTATGTCCTCAAACAGTTTCTCTGAAACAGATTTAAAAATAACCTTGTGTGCTCATTTCTTACGTCTGTGGTCTGTTGGCGGTATGTGGCCACGCCTCCATGGTGGTGCATGCTAGAGCATGTCATATCGTGGCTCCTTAGGCCAGATGGGTTTCACAAGTCAATTATGCTGAAAATTAACAAATGCTATTACTCAGAAATTTGTCTTGAATGAGCCATTGGGTTTGTAGTTCTGGGGCTTAGTAACCCTCATCAGGTAATTCTTCGCCAAGTAAAGTCTTTGTTCGAAAAGCTCATCGGTCATTCATCTTGGTGATTCCTCACCGGAGGAGAAAATTCTTCTTTCTCTGCTGTAGAAGGAGAGTGGTTATGGCACGTGGGTCATGTCAGAACTTTTGGGTAACCTAAGCAAGAAAAGGAACAGCATCAGGGAGGGATTCAATGAAGCCCTTCTTAACTAGCCTCTCAGGTCAGAGAAAAACTCTGTACTCTCTCTGTTATAAGTAAATTTGCAGAAGTATGTAACATTTCCTGAGTTGAGCCATGGATGGGTTTGGGTTTTGTTTTTTTTTCCAAGAGAGTAATAAAAGTCCCACTAATTTCAATGGGAGCAGAGCTAGATTACTGATAAGGGCTCTTGAGAAGAGCCCAGTTCTGAGTATTTGAAAATTACTTGTATTCTCTGGTATTCTGCTGATACTGCCATGGTTCAAAAAGTGAGAAATGCAAGGAAGAAATGTGGGTGACTTCTAGCTCTTTGATCGCAATGCCCTGGATCTAGGGGCTCGCTTCCGTCAGAGGAGGAGAAGGCTACGGATAGCAAGGTTTTCAAATCTTCCTTACAAACAACTAACATCCCAAAGCATGCTGTCTTAAACTTTGAAGCTTAACTTAGAGGCTATAAAAGACTGTCCATCTATATCTGTATAGAAATACATTATAGCAAAAGTGGTTTAATGCCCAAGGGTGGATGGAGCTAATGCAGATAGGACGCTTATATTTGTTTAGCTGATACCATATTAAATGTAGTTCAGATGTAATGGCAGCAACAACAACAACGTTATTCCATATTAAAGGTTGTTTGGTTATAATAGCAACAACAACAAGAAAAAAGGTGTACATACAAACTCAGAGCATGTAACTACAGTTATTAATTTTAAATGCCCTGAATTAGTCACTCCCAACCACCCACAGCAATGGATTTATAAGTGTTGTGTTTTGGAGAACCAAATCTAGGTTCCTTACTCTTAGCTGCTATGGGTCAGAAACATCATAGGAGCAAAGAACAGTATAAATGCGGTTTCCACGGAAAAGAGCAGGTGCAAGACCATGCGCAAAGGACTTGTACTATTTAATGAGAGCACCTCTTCTTGTAAGAGTTAGGCTGCAGACTGTTTGAACCATATCCAATCAAATATTTGGAAACAGATGCACTCGACTGTTTCTCCTCTCTTCCTTCCAGTGGATACAGTTGCACATATTAAAACTAGCTGATAAAGATAAGTTCTGTATAATAACTTTTTAGTTTTAAAAAAAAAAACCAACAAACCAAAACACACCCAAACTGTTGCTTTCCATACGTACTCAAATCTACTTATTTTCATGGCCGTGTACATTTATAGAATTTTTCAACGTGAATGGAACGTATACGATGCAAAGGTCAGTAAATGTAAAATCCCAGTGTGCTGTTTCCATGGATGTCTTTCAGTCTGGTGGTAGATGTTTTGGTGGAGCTTTTGGTTTTATCTTTTCAGTTTGTTTTACAGACTTTTCTACATGGGAGGTATCAGTTATGATTTGTGGAGACCTAATAACTACAATGTTTGACTGTTGCAGAATGTCCAACTAATAGAGATGACAAAATTTTGTCTGCAAATAGTTACAGATGCAAGAGTTCAGACCAACATGGAAATCAAGCTTTGGGTGTCGACACCAGTATTCTTTTAAATAGGGTAAACAACCAGACAGATTATTCTTAGCAATGATTTACAAACCCACCAGAGATTTGATTGCATCCAGATTATAATGCAACATTTCCCTCTGAGCTGTAAAGTCAGAGTTACTTCGTCCGTAGAAGTTGTTAGGTATTTTTGGTTGCCCTTTTTTTTTTTTTTTTTTTTCTGTCATTTTGAGCCTGTATGTGGTATCACCTTAATGTTTTTGACTGGTCAACAATCTCATGTTAACTAACACAAAATTAAAGTAAATGTGTGAAGAACAGGTAAGAGATTGCTAAACTTGTATATAGATTTAGTAAATTCCCCCAAAAGAAAGAACGAAAGCATTTCTTCTGTGCTTGACAAATCCTTTTATTGGAATTTTTTTCCCCTTACGCTATCAGACTGATTTATCTATTTATTTATTTATTTACTTTTTGCAGATGTATTGGCTTCAGGCATTGGCGACTGACCCAAGTTATATTTTTGGAGTTGATGTCTGTATTGTATTGATTGTGCTAGTCCTAAATATAGCAAAGTCACTTTTAGACTGTTCTCTCCCTCTTGTTTTGCAGTCGTTCTGTGTTCTTCTGTGAGCTACTAAGCACCCCTGCCCTGCAAGTTCAGTACCTCAGTGTTTACGTTTTGAGTAAAAGCTTTCTGATCTTGAGAACTGTGGAAAGTAGTAGTTTAAAAATTATCTTTATGCTGTAATTGACTTGCCGAAGTTTTTCATGATCTTTATGAACAGCTGTTAACTGTGAGAGTAGATTTTAGGCCATTTAAATAACTGAACACTTCCCTCTTTCATTGTGCAATTAGCAAGACCTATATATTATTTGGCAAAAGTCATTATTACTTTTCTAAAAAGTTACTGGTATATGGTCTTAAAGGCTGCTTTGTGTTAGAATAAATCTTGCTCAGGTCCAAAATGTTGGCAAGAGGTTTTTTGTGGTTTCTTCAGTTCTGTAAAGGTTTCCAGTAAGAAACTACTTGCTGTTGTAATCTTGCAGGATAGGACAGTGGGGCCATCCTGGTTGTGCTTTGTGAGACGAAATGCTTTCCTGACTACATACGTGCTATTGGAGGTTTTCTTCTGGATGTGTCGCAACCATTAGATCCAGCCAGGAGAAAAAGAACTTCCCAGGTGAAGTAGGAACATGGACGAGACTGAAGTTCCCCAGGCTGGATGTGTAGGGAGAGTCATAACCCATATCTATATATAAGGTGCTCCTCTAAATCTCATAGAGACTTAGAGATAAGTTTCCTCTAAGACACTCTATGTTTTTGTATACGAAATGGTGCAGGCTGAGACAATGGAGGATGAGGAGGAATTCCGGACTCAGGGGTAAAATATTCATATGGGCTTGTGCTAGAGAGACCCTGAATTAAGGATAGTAACTAAACTAGCCTGATCCTGAACAGAGACCGGCTTTAAAAATACTTGGTACCTGGCTAGAGAGGAATACTAGTGAGAGCAGTTGTAATACGGCACCCAGTTGCAGGGCGTTCATGAACACAGTTGCAAACTCAAGAGCATCATATAAGTTGCAACGGCAAATGTTTGTCCAACTACTAACATCTCAAAAGCAGTAGCAGCTTTTGGTTACATAGCACCGGAGTCCAAATCTGGGTTCCATTCGTGTGCCCCAGCTGTGCCTCGACTCCGTAGCTGTCCTGTGGGCTGGAGCATCGGCTCCGCAGAGGTGCCCCACTGCTGGCACTTGGCCGGCGGTGGCCGAGTGGGACGCTGCTGGCTCCGAGTGAAGGGAGACACCTGCTACAAACTCCTTGCATGCTATTTCTGTTTGGTAAACAGAATGTAAAGCACTAGAGGAAGTAGTAAGGACAATAATTTATAATCTTAAATTCATGATGTAATCAGGACGCTTACAAGAGGGGATTTTGTAACCATCTTTCCTGTTTTATTAGTATTATCTTGTGTTGCAAAACTCTTCCTATTACCGGATCTGTTTGTAGGTGTGTTTATTCTTAGAGGTTGGGACTTTTCTTTCATCTACAAATTGAACTGTTAATGTCTGGTGTGTTTATGTTACACCCATTTTGCCATTTTTGAGTTCTTGAAAGATTGGGGCTTGCAGTTTAACATTCTCCACTGGCCATACAGAACTGATTTGAGTCCGATTTAGGTGACCACCTTCTTTCAAAAGAACTACTAACCTGGATAGTCCATTTCCTCAAAAAATGCTTAATTCCATACCCTTTCCTAGTCCTTTCTTCATCCTGCTAACTGGCACAAATCCTTTCATTTTGTCTGCATGTTGACTGCCTGCACAGAAATGTGGATTTGACAAAGCAGTTAGTGGCAGCCTGCTCTGTGTCTAACAAATTGACAAAGGTTTTAAGCAGGACTGAAATCTAGCTACCAAGGGCTTAAATCATACAGCTGAAGGATACGAATGCAAATTTGTCAAGTCTTGCAGCCATGATATCTAAATGGTCCTTCAAAAAAATCGGTTGCTGATTTGTCGCCAAGATTTGCTTGGGGAGTTTTTTGTTTCTATTTCTTTAACAGAGATGGGAAAGGTGCTTGGGTTGTATTTTTTTTCCCCTCATCTTGGAACCTAATACACCCAGAAGAACAAAAGTGTAATTCCAGCAACTATCATGTCTTCAAAAATGTAGCGCTTAAAAAAAATTCTAACCTCGTGCTGCAGAACATTATAGATGCTGAGGAAAAAAAATGGGTTTGTAAGTTCAGAAGCCTCTTACTTGAATTAAACTGCAGCTGGTCTTAAGCCCTGTTTAGTGGCTCCTTCCATATTAAAATAACACTTGCACAAGCTGGGCAGAACACAGAGCTATGAAACAATTTATTATTATGTGCCTAGTCCATGCATGGCTGACACGATTGCAAGAAACGTGCTTCCCCATGTTCGTGCGTGCGCGCACACAGCGGTACCAGTGATCAATCAGCAGGCTACAGCTCATTTTCTTACGTCTAGTTCTTTTTAAAGAAAAGTGAGTCTCTGTATGACATGTTTGATTTCAAACTTGGTTTAACTGGAGAGTTTGACAGTCCTTCATTCGTCTCTGTAGAGCAGCTATAGTATCTTAAGCACCATTCAGATACTCAGGCAAATAGTCCTTGAGGTGGGAAACTTTCATCCTGCTAAAGGCAAGCGACAGAGGAGAGTGGAAGGGGAGATGGCAGCAGAGAATATATACATTTAGGGCTCTCTCTGGAGCTGCACGGATCTTATTTGAACGTCTGTGTTTAATTTTTTTTTTTTTTTTTTTTTTTTTAAGCTGGCAACCTCTTCCGCAAGTGAGTGATGCTTCCTGCCTCCTTTTCTTGGTCGGGAGCCTGCGTGTTCTGCCAGAAAGCAGCTGTCACTTGACACAATCTGTTCTGTGCTCCCGCGTAGGCTGGCTGCTCAAAGGGGAGCTCTGTTGATTCTTACACATTAGGAGATTAGAGAGTGACTTCAACCTCCCTTGGTTATTAGGGCTTAAAGACCAGCTGCAGAATGAAATATTTGGAGCCTGGTTTTGCTGGCTTTCCACAGTGAAGTGGGTCAGGGTTATGTGTTGAAGGAGGGAGGGGCGTGCTATTCCGGCAGCTACAGATGCTGTAAGAGTGGTGTGGTAGATGTGGAGAAATCGGGGGGAAAATTTTTTTAAGAGTTTATGAAGTGGGATTTTTGGTTTTGTCTGTTTCTTCGCAGGGGTTGAAAGGTAAGGTCCATGTTTTTAAAAACTGATACACCTACATGTATTATGTATGTATGTGTGCATGTCCATATATAAAAAAACATACACATGTATACACACACACATATATCTATATATTTATATATGAAACTATGATTACTAATTACTGCCACCTCTTTTAGTGACTCTTAGCAATTCAGTGTTGTACAACGCTGCTGCTGAAGGCCAATTTCTGGTTACATGAGAACAGAAAAATAACAAGGTAGTGATACCAAGCTTCCTTAAAAGTCACAAGTGAAGGAAAAAAAAACATTTCTGCAGAACAATAAGCCTGTTTGGTAATGAAGGTAATGAAGAATCACACAGAATCACACACCAAGGCCTAGTTGCGAGGAGTTTCTGAGTTACAAGAGACAACTGTATGTGAGCTGAATTCTCTAAAATAAGCCTTAATTAATAAATGGCAGTACAGTGAATTTTGTCATCTACTAAGTTGCCTGAGAGTCCTGTCTGAACTGTTTCCTCAGGACAATTTTGAGAGAGCCAGTAGTGCTTACCTTATTTATACATAATTATTTTACTTAGTGCTCTGTTTCAGTGGTTACTTTACAGACAGTCTGATATGAAAGTAACACCTTTTGGGGTATATTGATTAGATTTTACTGAAAGGCAGCATAGCTGAAGGATATAAGAAGAACTGATTACCCTTTGGCATTTTTTCTGTTCCTAAAGCTGAATCAAGAAAGACTATTTCTGTGTAATCTTAAGGCATCCTTACATTTGCAGTGTATATAGTCTTAAATTTAGGAGAATTTGTGATAAAGACATCCTTTTTTGTGGTTAACATTCATGTTTCTCTGCAGAGAAAGTGCAGTTTAAGCCTACTAGTTAAACTACGGTGATTTGAGAAGGTAATGTGAAAAAAATCAAACTTTAGTGTATATTTAGGGTTCTCCAGTGATCTTACAGGAAAGGCGATTGTATAATATTTGATCCACTTATGCTATTAGAAAAGCTGTTATAGACAATGTGTGAATGACTCCTGTCTTGGAAGAAGATGGAAAATTTATCAAAGAATGCAAATGGCTCAACAAAAACCAAGCCGTCTGTTTAATTACAGCCTCGTGTTTAAACGACAAACTGTGGCGCTTTCTTGGTTTCTTAAAGAAGTGGTCTTCATCTCCTTTGAGTTGAAGTTTGTCACAATAATTCAGAAAACTCGTGAGTTCCACAGACATTGTCCGTGAACGTTTCAGCTGTTCAACTTTGTTAGAGATCGTGAGATCAAATCTTTCTCGCCTCTCTCCCACCCCCTCCCCTCTCTTCTATCTGTAAAGACTGTTTTGTTTGTACAGTTTCTTGGAACAAAATCCACTGACAGCAGTCTGTGCAGTAGATTTATTAAGCAAATACAGTAGCTCCTTCTGTAGCTTCCTTTCCTGTATCATGCCTGTGACCCTTGGAGTTTTTCCAAGATAATGTCATTCTTATGCATGATAGTTGGATACATTAATTATGCTTATGTGGAACCGAGCGTCTTAGACTTCATTCATGCATCACTACTCTTCACAAATCTTGCTGAGTTAACTAGTTCCTAGAGGTGTTTGGTTCCAAAGCAGAAGGTTTGTAAGTTCTGGCCTACGGGACCACCTACTAGTTGGTCTTTGGAGAGCTAGCAGGGTGGTGACGCTGTGCTGCTCCTTGTTTCCAACTTTGACCTAGCAGTTGAAAGTTGAAAATCGGGACTACCCCAGAGGCTGTCTCAGCACAGGAAATGTGTTATGTTGGTGGACAGACTTGTGGAGTTGGAGACGGTCATTGTAAGTTCACTGGAGCGGTTGGACCGCTTACCTGCTGCTGAAGCTCTACAGGGATCTCCTTTTATCCTTCTCCTTTGAGCCATCTGAGTATTTTTTTTCAGTGGAGATCCTGATACTTCTACGGCCAGTGTAAGCCTAATAACAAAAAACCCTTGCTTTTTGCAGTCATGTTAAAATGTAGTCAATGAACCATTAAGACCCATTACTGCAGAGGGAAAAAACTTGGAAATCTTCCTTTTCCCTCAAAACTCTTGTGTACTGAACTGTGCATACTCTTAACATATCTTCTCTAAGCCCCTGCAGGAAAATATAAGGCAATCGGTAGAAAAGGAAATGCAAAGCAAAAATGAAGGGTCACACCTCGCTGATCAAACATACTCAAAACAAGTACTTTCTCTTCAAGTAATACGATTATCACCAACCCGTCCTCAAGCTGATTAAAAGACATAGGTGTGGTACTTCTCACCCTGTAGGTGTGAGCTGCTTGGTGCTAGACAGCCCTAAAAATCTTCCCCAGAGGTGTCCATTGGGTACCTTTTCACTTAAGCGCTGTATTGAAGTAAGAGCTTAGATGAAAATGGAGTTGGAATAGTGACAGAGATGGGAGCAAACCTGGCAACAGCAGATGTTGACGCCTTTCATGTGATGATGAGAATAGGAAGCATGGCAGAGTAGGAGGACAGAACCGGGTTTTGGTTACTAAGTATGTTGATTGCTGTCAGTTCTCTGCTAGTCTGATTCTTCCCCGGTGGGTGAGTAGGACGTACAGGATTTGCTCCTCTGTAGGTTATTTTATATATAAAAACTGTAGCTGCTGTGCAGGCTGAAGTGTGCTTACATCAAGAAAAGGGCTATGCTGTTCTAACTTAGATGATGCAACTTCTGTTGATGAGGATTCTTGATTGCATATTGGTTCAGTTATGCCGAGCTGATTGAGATGACGCTGTACCAAATTAAAGTGCATTAATTTGCATATTACTTCCAGACTAATCAAGAATAGCTATAACTACCAAGCACTTTGTTTTGTAATGTCTTTACTCTGAAGCATAAACTTTTCTGTAGTGTGTGTGTGTGTTACCTTTTACTTAACAAGAATGGAGAAGGATACATTTCCTAGCTCAGTTTTTCTGGAAACTTGGTTTGAATGGAGTGTTTGCTTAAGGTGGTATTTGGAGCTAATGGGTTGGCCTCATGATTTAATTTAAAAGTAGCTGATGACAAATCGGAGTCTGTGGTGGATGTCGATTGCTACCAGTAAGGGGAATTGTTGGGGGCCTGCCAAAACATTCGGTTATCTAGCTTTTTCCAGGTGTGTTTTTGTTTGTGAAGTCTCTTACTTTACTAAATGCTTCCTAAGGGCTTTCCTGGAGATTCAGACGCTGTCTGTAATCTTATAAATCAGTTTATAAACACATTTAATTAAAATCTGTATAAAGATCTAAGGTTTATAGATAATTATGACTGTCCTGCTGCGAAATGAGAAAGGTGCCTGGCAATTTTGCATGGGTGGATAAATGTAAGTAGTCTTGTTAAAGCATCCAAAAGAAGCTTAAACTCACTGCTTCTCCTCTGGCTGAATTGAAACTTGAAGCTCATGGCTTCTGTGTGATGCATCAGTTCACATTCTGAGGCTGGAAATCCTGCACAGATCAGCCAAACCAAGGAATATGCCCCATAGGGGGGTTGGACTAGATGACCTCTAGGGGTCCCTTCCAACCCAAAACATTCTATGATTCTATGATTCTATGATAGTGCGTGTTAACAGGAAAACCAGCTTTTGATGGGTGGCCACCACTTCCTTGGAAGAGGTGAGGCAGTTTTGACTTTCTGTGATCACAACAGAAACTCCAGCCCTAGGCACAGGGCTGAGACTTCCAGATGGTGAGGGATTACTAGTATTTGGCCTAACTGTAGATGGGGAGGGAGTTCAGGATGAAAATCCTACCGGAGTGAATCTTGCCTGGTAGCAGTGGTAGAGACCCTCCTCAGAGCTACGGCTGCCGACCGCCTCTTCCACAGAACGGTGCAGGGGAGTGAGAAGCCCACGTGGCCCTGCAGGGAGGGTGCTCTCGTCTCTGGGAAGTGAAAGGGTTGCTTGGGAGAAGATGGGGGCCTACGCTGTTAAAATTCAGGTGTGTAAACCTGAGCCACTTTCTTGATAAGACCGTTCGAGAGCTACACCCTCCAGTTGTGTCTATGGAAAACAGAGGTTGGTAGCACTTTCCGATTGAATGAATCCTCTTGTAGAAGAATTGCTTTGGTCTTTCTGTAAACTATAAAGTAGTCCTCCTTTACTGGTCATGGGGAGGCCAATGCAAAATCCTCTGGAGCCTGAGTCCAAAATGGGACAATCGGTGGGAGTTGGTTATCCTGGAAGTCTCAGTGGACTACAGAGGTGTTACTGTGATGCTCTGTGGTCAATCAAAAATCCAAACTTAATGGCCCAGGTGACCCTTTCCAGTCCCACGTTTCTGTGGATGCTGCATCTAACTAGTGCCAAAACACCAGAGGATGTTGGAGGTACCAGAGGGCAGAAGGTCTTTAGGTAGCACTCTGAGCAGTTTTGGTCCTTTCTCTGTAAATCAAATAACTGACCTCTTTTTGCATAGCTGTCTGAGCCCTGACTTTAAACCTTAGCTAAAGGCTTAAAACCCAGATACCCTGGAATGGCTTATTTCTTTTTTCTCTCTGGAAAAAATTGAGGAAGAAGGAAAAATGCAGGCAGAGAGGGACGGTAGCTGTAGTGTTTGTAGGTATGTTGTTTCTCTGCAACAACAAGTTATATAGGGAGGCATAATATTTTCATTAGACCAGCTGGAATTTCATAAAATAGAATTGGAAAAGGCAGGCAGACTTTTGGGCACGCAGTCCTTAGGGAGGAACAGCTATTTTTGCACTGCACGGGAGGAATGAGACACATGGAGTCCTTGGCAAGAGGGTAAAATGGAGGACATGAGTGTTGAAGTAGGAGGGCAAAACCACGGTTTGACGTACAGCAGAAAATGAAGATGTTTGCAGCACGTCGCCTCTGATCTCAGCCTGAGGGGGTGGGACTTTACGCTTTGTTTTCTGTGTGACTGGGCATTGTTGTTACTCAATGGATAAGCAGTGTGGGAAGAGCCCGTTTGAGTGCTCTGTGGGGACCACATTGGTTTTGGAGTGGTGCATCGAGCTAAGACCTCTCCTGATTCTTGATGCTCCAACACTTGGGAAATTTGTCTTCTGTGGGAAGGAGCAAGTGAGGAGAGGAGGCTTTCTTGTTATACGGGGAGAAGAAAAAGCCGCATTAAGAGACCTTCTTACAGAGTAGCCAGCAGGGCTCATCTGAACACAAGTCATCTCCACTTCAGTCCCTGGTCTAGCAGACTGGAAAGCTGGACCCCTTGTGTTGCAGGTGAGCCTGCTGGCTGCCTAGTTTTTGAGGCATGTAAGAGAGTGGCAGCCTGTAGTTCCAAATCTCAGAAGTGAAATACGACAAAGGATGTTGTAGGATCTGAAGTCCAGTGGCTGTAGTAGAAAAATCCAGTGAAGATTTCTCAGAAATAATGATTTTTTTTTGTTTGTTTATACAGTTAAAATAGAGATTTTTTTATGGAGTCTAATAGTATTAAAAAAAAAAAAACAAAACAGAAAAACATTAATGTATCTCTGCGCTATAATATGTCACTGTCTAACTGCATGTGCCTTCCTAACCTCTAATCTCAATCGGTTCTCCTTTAGAAGATTGAAGATGGCTTTTTACTATGTAATTTTACGCTTACCTGATTGAGAATGGGTGAAAGGGGACTTTTGTTCTGTATGTCCTTCTCAAAAGCATTTGTTTACTAGCTACCGATAGAAGAAGGGTTCAGAGAGTGAGCTAGGTACATGGGTTTATACTGTGTGTGTTCACCATCTGTGATTAATCTGGATTAAAGAGGCCACACAAGCAAGAATTTGATTTAGGCATCTTAACCACGTGAAAAGACCCTATTGCTGTTTTCTAATAGGTCTGAACTCAAAGCTATTGTAAGAAAATTTTGATTCTGTAAATAACATCCCAGCACTGTTTTTCTTCTGATGTAATTCAGATCCTAAACATTATAGTCACTATAAGCATCAGGTGGGAGGCAATAAAGGCAAGTATGATATACTAGGCATGTAGTAGAAGATCAGTGTGTAAAGATGACTTACATGCGTTTAGAGTTGCTTAATATGTCTATATAGTGAAAAGTACAGCGTTGTATCTATTTAAGAAAGCAAGTGATTGACCTTTCACGATTTCTTACATTAGTTTTTATTGGGATAAGTAGGTTTAGTAGTATTGAAGCTTACACAGCATCCTGAAAAATCAGATGAGCCAAGACGTTCTTAAAGATGCTTGCTGTCGTTGATGGGTAGGGGATGGAGGGAGGTAATGGCTTGATTTAAAGGAATCCATTGGCTGGTCACCTAGAAATATTTCTAGAACTCAGAACACTTTCATATGCTGTTACCAGACAAGACTGTTGTTGAAATGTTAATAGTGTTTATCTTGGTATTCTTAGTAAAATAATGTTGCTTCTATAAAAGACTTTGAAATCTTGGCTAAAGGTAGGTGTCTTCTATCCTACAGCTGAGAATGGGAGCACAGCAGGCAAACTGGTAAAATTATGTTTGTAGTACAAAACACTGTTTAGTATAATGCGGAAAAATATATTTGAAGGAAAGGATAAACTACGTTCCTTCAGAAAATGCAATTCATGTCCGTTGGTGTCTTGTAAGACAGTAACATCTTTCATTATGAATGAGGATGGTTCTAATGGTATTAACTGCAGTTTAAAAGTACTTCCCTCCCCTGTCAGACTTGAACGTTGTTATAAAATGCTGTATCAATAAAATCTACCTTAATTAGCGATTCAGAAATCAGCCAGGCAGAACTGTTTCTTAAATGATGTCCCTTTCCAGAATCCCGAGGACCAGCGCTATGTAACTGCAAATACTTGAAAGCAGCTTTTGAGATTCAAGCTGGTTTAAGGATGGCCCCCGCACTCAGTGTACAAAGCACAGGAGCTGGCTCGCTTAAACTCCTTCATGCTACTCTGGTTTACAGCTTTTGAAAGAGAAATCCAAGGATTTTTATTTCTTTCTGGAAGAAGGGTCTAGCCGGGCACATAGCAGCTTCCAAAACTTGTACAGATATATGAGGCAAGGAAAATATTAATCATTACTTGGGAGGCATCATCGAGATGTCACATTTTGTAGTTCTTAATTTTATGGCTCATTTCTGCCTTTTATGGTATTACTTCACTGTTTATTTCTGTAAACTCTTACGTATTCTTAATGCTTCTTCTGACTTCTTTCCTTAGGAGGGGAAAAAATAATATGTTCGCCTGACACCTTTCAGAAGGAGGATATTCAACAGAAGCTTCTTTGTTTTCTTTGTTTCTTGGACCAATTTACTTTGAGGAATTCAAAGCCCATGTCAGAACTTTTAAGTGTATCTTAGGAAGTGACGAGTAAAGACATAAATTTAATTGCTTCAAGCAACAGATTGTTTAATTCACTGCCAGTCTGTGTGTCCAGCAGCATTTAGAAAAAATAGAAATCTTTTTTTTATTAAAACTAAGACTTCTGTAGTTGTTTCATAGTGTTTGTTCATCTCTCTTCATGAGGAACTGTTGGAGCTTAAGACACTCAGACTTATATATGCATAATATCGCTCCTACCCGTTACTTGACGTATTTAAAGTGCTTCTTTTGACTCTTCCTCACCTCACTGCCCATCTTGCACTGCCCTCGCTGCTCTTGCACATCAGCACCCCATTTGGAAAACTATTGTAGTGATATTTGATACAAACATCATTGATTCTATCAAGTGTTCTAACTCAGTAAAGTTTTGGAGTGCATTTTATTTACAGGCCTTTCTAAAACATGGTGAGTACATGTGTGAAGAAAACAGTTGTTTATATATAAGGAACAGAAGCTGTCTGAACTCGGGAATGTTTTAGAAGGTTGTAGCCTGAGTGCTCCCTTGCTGGGTTTTTATAGTCTTTTTCTGTACTGCCACAAAGACAGAAATCTCTGTGTGCGACTGAATGCTTTGCTTGTCTATCTTGGCGATCATTGCAGGTGCCTCTCTTTCTTAACTGTGGTCCAGTTCTCTAAGATGTTCTACCTCACTGGAATTTTAAAGAGCGGGGCAGATAAAGAACATGTTTCTTTTCCTGTTCCACATGACACTTGAGTTTGTTTTTCAAATATTGTATTTGCCATCAGTAGCTCTTTTTCATAGAATCATAGAATGTTTTGGGTTGGAAGGGACCCCTAGAGGTCATCTAGCCCAACCCCCCTGCAGGAGCAGGGACACCGCTAACTACATCAGGTTGCTCAGAGCCCCGTCCAACCTGGCCTTGAATGTTTCCAGGGATGGGGCCTCCACTACCTCTCTGGGCAACCCATTCCAGTGTTTCACTACCCTTTTGCCTGTTCTTTGATTGGTTTGGCGGGTTTTTTTATGATAGATTTTCTTTTTCATGAAGAAATAGCAAAGATATTGACCGTGCTGAGTTGGTACGTTGGAGCGTGGTTGCGGGTAACCAAAATGAATGCATTCGCTTTCACCCGTACAGAGAACTGAGATTCAAGCAAGTAGTATTAATGGTCTGCATCTACCACTCTGCTGTGGTTTCGTTTATTTATTAAGAAAGCAGCCTTCTGATATGTCTGAAAATCAACTGTCCAAGCTACTGATGGCTGCAGTTTGAGAACTGTTGACAGCTGAAAGGGAATCCACTTTAGAATGAGAGCATGAAAAAAGGTTAAAAGGCAGGCGTCAAGCACGTTGCTGGCAACAGACATCAAAGGCCTTATTTTCAGCTGGATATTTAGATAAGGAAAACAAATTCAGTAACAGTTTACTTCTGTTTATAAATCTGAACATGAGTCAACAGTGTCATGATGTTGCCTCAAGGAAAGGGGAGGGGTGAACTGTCTGAGATGAAACTTCTAGTTTGTGGGATGATACGCTTCTGCTCTCTCGGCTGTTGGTACGGCATCAGCTGAGCAGCACGTTCCCGTTCGACACTGAGCTTTGAGAAAAATGCAGACAACTGAAAATCCACGTTACAGCAGCAAGAATAATCAAGATCTAGAAAACACAACCTCCGAAGGAAACAGTTCTAGCAAGGGAGATTTAAAGGAGAAATTCCAAGTATCCCAAAAAACTTTGCCGAATGTGAGGTTGCTATATATTGGCACGAATTGCCTAGACAGTTAGAGAAGTCTCGTATGTTGGAAGTTTTTAGGAACAGGTCGGATATTTGCCAGAATTGGTTTAGAGACAATAAATTCTGCACCAGAAGCAAGAGAAGGGAGGGAAGAGGGAACCTTTGGATGTTTCTTCTTATTTTCTGTGAATTAAGAACTGAGATTGTATAAAGCTGCATTCATATCCATTCTTTCTCATCTGTGTGGTTTTTAGTATTTTTACTAATGAATTAAAGGGCTGGGAAACAGAAGGTCAGACATATGTAGTAAATGAAGCCAGGTTACAATACTGATGATGTTAAAACAGTATTTATTTCCGTACAGACAGATAAAAAAGTCATATATGTAGGAGCAAAGGAACAGAAGTTACATTTGCAGGATAGTGGAACACTATTTTAAGAAGCACCATTTCTGAAAAGGAGTTGATTATTCACTGTGAGATGTTTGTCTGATTCCTGTGGGAAATGGGCCTAATGTAATCAATGGGTATGTAAAACAGGCCTGTACAAATCTCCCTGTCTCTTTGGGACTGATGTGACTGCAGCTGGGATACAACTTATGGCTGGTTTTCACAGTGGAAGAGATACTGGGAGAAAAGCAGAGTCCCTAGAAGAGGCATAAACATGATAGGCTGGAAAATAATATTGCTTGCGAACGCTGGGGGGTTGGAAGGGAAGTTCATTTTATTCGGCTGTAGTCTCTAAGAGCTTTTCCTTATCAAAGTAGTGAAATTAAGCTATGTAATGTTAAAGCTGAAATAGCCTGCCAGGCCAAGTCACAACAAAACTGGAATTGAAAATAAACAAAATGGTAGCAATGAGCATGAGGAAAAATACAAATCTGAGGGTAGAACTTCCTTCCCTGGAAACATTTCAATCAAGATTGATGGAGGACTATTTTTCTCCCCTTTGGAAAAAGCAAAAACCCAAAAGAAAATTCATTGCAACCCTCTGTCTTGTGCTATCAAAGAGATAAGACTTAGATGATTACATTGGCTCCTTCTGGCTTCATAATTTATTTTGCACAATGGTGGGGGGTTAAATGAGAGATTAGCAGCTCTCATGGGAGTAGAAGGAGGGTTTTCCCATGACTGGCATTTTGTAATCCCTCTCTGAAAGTGTCTTTGTGCCTGTTCTTTTTAGGTCATTAATATTTTTATCAATTTTGATGGCAGAGGAGCATCTTTTAGCTTTTTTTTTTTTTTTCTTCTCATAGCAGGGAGGGGACCGCTCAGTTACCATCAAGTGAATTCCTCTCAACCCTTGATTTTAATTTAATTTTTTTTTTTTACTTCAGTAATTTTTTCATTTGTTGTTTTGTCTAACACCGCAGCTTCTGGAGTCACATAATTACTGACGCAAGTTTCTTTCATTCTTTGTAAAGAAAAACTAGAAAATACTATTCAAATGTATCCTGAAAGCTGCAAAATCTGAGGAAAAAGTGGAACCAACCAGTTGGTGGTGTGGATATTTTTTGTGTTAAATATGTCATGAGTTTATTTTGGGGTAGAGGAGGCTTGGCTTACATTTCCAGTGTTTGTTAACCCTTTATAGATAGAATTGTGAAACAATACATAATGTTGAAGGAAATGGCAACAACATACTCTATAAAGGGAAATAGGTAATGTCAAAGAAGGAAGATTGCTGACTTCAAAATGATCTTGCTGGCAAGCTTATTTAGCCGTGAAGAGCTCTCCGCAAATTTTAATGTGTCTGGAATTAGTAATCGACAGCAAAAAGTCACTGGAATGGTTGGGGGCTGTAACACATGGCATATGAGGAAAGCTGGAGGAAGTTAGGCTTGTTCAGCCTGGAGAAGAGACACATGATGGGGGGTGGTCTTCCACTAGTTCAAGGGGGTTGTAGAGAAGACAAGTTGGACTCTCTGAGGTGCACAATGAAAGGGCAATGTACACAACGTCCAGTAGGGAACGTTCCACTTGGATGTAAGGAAAAGCTTTGTCACCATGATTGTGGTTAAAGCCTGGAAGGGATTGCCTAGAGATGCCGTGGAGTCTCCATCCTTGGGCACCTTCAAAACTTGATGGAACGGGGTGCTGGGATCCCCCTTTCAGGGGAGTCTAGCTTTGAGCAGATTAGACTTCGTGACCTCCAGAGGTCCCTTCCAAATTAAATTCTATGATTTGTTAAGGACATTACAGATTTGTCCTGTAAGGATAGAAATCCCTTCCCTTCATTTCCTGCTTATTACTAAAGGCTGAACCTGTAGTACTGAAACCTTAGCTTAAAATGGACAATTTTATTCTGACATTCCTCTCGCTTTATGAGATGCTGTTAAGAGTTGGGCAGCAAGATGAGGTAAGGAATGAACCTGTCTTTATCACCTACAGTACACTGGTGAAATTTCTTTTTTTTTTTTTTTTTCCTTGGAAAGGAAGCTCTGTGGGGTAGTAAAAGGTGTAGTGGTAAGGGTTATAGCCGCCATCTAGTTTCTCATGTGTGTCTGGTTCCCTGCTTTCTGAATTATGGTATGAAATTTGGAGCTGATGTTCAGATTCACTTTTTTCTCACTTTCTGCTAGGAGCTGGGGATGTGTGTGGGAGGGTTTTTTCCCCCCTGCCTTTTCTTCCTTGTATCCTTCCAAAATAGTTTTTCTAAACTTTACAAATACTGCCAGGAGAAAATCTGGCATATGCATATAATTTAACTGTTCACTTATTCCTAATTGATGAGAATATGCCTTCAAAAATTGTAAGAATATTCTTATTTTGCAGTTTGTTGTAAGGTTTATTTTGTATCTAACTTGTGACTAATTGGCTGTAGCATATGGTAACACTATTTTGAAATAAGATGCATCAATTTTTTTCATTTTTCTTGATTGAAAGGAATTTTTCTGCTTAGTTGTTGGTGTTTTCTGGACACTTCTATTAATGTTTGAGCCTAGTAACGGCAGGTCTTGAGTTCATAGCTGAGGTTCACTTAACAGATGGCCTTCCTTGGCTAACTTGCTGGTCCTCCTCCCCCTCTCTTCCCTTCTCCTGAGAGAGGAGGTCTCAGTGCTCATGGCTGTTAACTTGTGAAAACTGGATCCTACTGGTTTAAGCCCTTATGCATCCAAGTTGGGAAGACTCGTGCTCATCTGCGCAGTTGTCCTGATGCACACAATTTTCTTCCTTCTTCAGCCTCCTTGTTTTCTTCCTTCCAGGAAATTTTCCCCACCTTTCCAGGTTGCCTCATAGGCTAGTCAAACATCCATGCAGTTTTTCAAGAGGTGACCAGGTAGGAACAGAAAGCAAGCTCTGCATTTTAGGACTTTTTTTTTTTTTTTTTTTTTTTTTTTTTTTTTAAGAAAACAGCCTTTTGCCTATTTTTCATGTCATGTCCCCGAAATTATCTGTGCACTCAAACTTTCTTGCTGTCAGACGCAATGAACCTGACATACTTGAGCCACAC
>NW_009259730.1:866664-898899 GCF_000687185.1 Egretta garzetta | reverse complement strand
ACTCTTTCCTTTTCTGTATATGCAGTTCCAGATTTCCCTTAAACCAGGGCATAATTCAGTTCCTTGGAAGCTCCTCTTTGCGATCTGGTGGATTGGGACTTTGGGCAGGGATGAAAGGAGAGGGCTTAGTGGCTCTTTGGGACAGGTGCCAAATAGCTTCCTCTGAATCCTCACCTCTCTTTCCCCCCCATTCCTAGGGGTACAATGGATATACTGCCACTGTGCTAACTAGGGTAGAGTTTCCTTTTTGTAGCTGAAGGACCATGATTTCTAAGCTTCATAATTGTATACTTTTATGTGAATTTAGTTCCTTGCCAGGTATAACCATTAATATCACCAATCTTTTTTTTTTTTTCGTTCCCTTTTCCATCTTCCACAGTTTCTTCGTGGCAGTACTCGTAATGACACTTGCCAAAAATTGCTTATAAAAGATAAAATAAAATCCTCCTCAGTGCAGAATTCCCCACAAGAGTGAATCCTGAAGTCCTGACCCCTGTCTCATAGCTCAGCATAGGTATCCTTAAAGGTAGGTTAAGGCATATGTTCCCCTCAGGGGCGAGCGTGTGAAGTGCCGATACTGTGCTCGGGCACATTTGGGTTCAGAAGCCCAAAGCTGGCAAGTACCGCTTTAAGATGACAGACTTGTTAAATGAAGCCTTAGCATTCTGGAGGAGTATGCAGGACGTGCTTGCTTTAGCATGCTTGAACAACTCTTTCACCACGTCACACCTGCTTCTCACACCAATGTCCAGCTTTGCAGCAAATGGCAAAAATCTGACATCCTGAACTTTCTTATTGAGCAATAAATTCCATCCTGCTTAATGAAGTATGAACAGAGATCTCCTGCTGATCATGGTTTTCTTTGCTTGAAATTAAGGGGTTTTTTTCTGTTTATTGTACAATACTTGAAAGCAGTGTTATTTGAGTGAGCCAACAATCTCAACTACTTTATCCTTTACCAGGCTGAAGTGCTCCAAACTATTTAGTATTAACCAAACCATTTTACGAAAAGTGCTATCTCAAAACAAATTCAAATATAGCTTTACCAAGGAAAGCCATGGAAACCCATTTATTTGTCTGTTCTTCAGCTGGAAACAAATGTTCTGTTCTCATACCATGTGAAACTGGAATAGATTCAGGTCAGGCAATGCATATTCATTCCTTGAGACTCCTTGACAGTTTTAACTACAGTCACTTCCCTCTCCAGCCCACTCCTTTCACTTCTAACTGTAAGAATGGGAATTCCTTCGTCTTTTGGGAATTGTGCTTGCATTTCTCTGAACCTTGATGGATAAAAATCTGTTAAAACTTTAAGTGGAACACATTTAGCATGTGAATTGTATTCTTCGGTGTTGCAATATAAAAATATCAGCATTCACCAAAAATGGCTTTTGGTGGGAAATTTTTTATTCTGGGCTATTGTGGGCAGTTTGATACTTCTTTCTGGATTACTACATTTGTTATGGGAAATGCTAATCCATGTGAGTCATGGTAGATCAGCAAGCCTTCCTCGGCTATGATCTAAAATGTCACTGATAAAGCCTAAAACCTTTTCCTTAGGCAAATGCAGCTCTCCCCACTAGTCTGCAGTGGATGCTAATCAGTCATGTGCAAGCAGACAGTTAATGCCTTCCTCTCCGACCTTCACCAGACGTCTGATTGGAAATCTGTTCGGTCTGTTATCAACTGCCTCTTTTCCTGGAAAGCCAAGAAATACCCATAAGGTGTGTTTGCATAAGCTACCAAGTGTGGAAAATACTATGTAAAAGTTTTCACCAGCCCTTAGTCGGGATGTGGCATTACACGCAAAGGAGACTAAAATCAATTATTCATTTCAAAATTGTCCTTCTCTCGCCTGTGTACGATTTGAGGGTTCAAGTGGCAGTGTAAGAGTTGAGAAGGCTGTATTGTACTGAACAAAATGAGGGCTGTTCTCCAAAACCCTGTTCCCTGCTACACAGGGTCCATCTATACTGAAGGAAAAAGAATAAGTAACAACAGATTAGTTGTGCAGGGAACCACAAAACACATTGCCTGTATGGAAGATTTAGGCCTCTTCTCAACATTGAATTCATCTGCTGCTGAAAAAGTCTCCCTTCCCGCCCCCCCTCCGCCCCCCGCCAGTGTTGTGTGAACCAACACCTTATATTTTTTCCCCTTTATAATGTCTGTTACAGAGGTTTAATGTGCTGGAGGTGATTGGTTATTTTTCTCATTAAAAATCTGTGTTTTGAATAGTTACCAGGTCAGCAAACTGGCTAAATAAAAAGGAGGGGGATTTAGCAGAGTCTGAGCCAGCCATTTACAAATAAATCTCTTGGGGTCTCTAATCACTAGTGAATGTAGCCATCACTTTGATTTGAAGGGAGATTAAGGATTACGAGTATTTTATAAATCTATTTTTAACTTCAGCACCGTTATATGGAAGCAAAGGATTCAGTGCTACTTTTTCACCCTTTCTTACCTCCTGCAGCAATCTGGAATGATTTAGTCGGGCAGACTGAAAAACATTAAGTGTTTCTACTCTGTCCATACCCAGCACGTGAAAAAGCTGTCAGTGGTGGGGCCAGTAATGCATTGGTACAGAAGTACAGGAATTTTGCTATTGCAAAATGGGGCTGTGGAAAGAAAGGGGTTTCCCGGTAAACTTCTAATTCGTACACATTGTGGATGGATATTTTCAACTTTTGTGGCTCTTTGTCTTAAAGCGAGTATGAGTACTTCTGCCCTGATTCCTACTGAGGATATCCATGGGATGCTGCAAGTCCTTGGTACATCGCTCCTGGCAATGTACCAAGGTATCTGGTAAGGAAACATCCCTTGCTGTCGTTTTCCATCGTCCTCCCAGACACAGGGATTTCAAATGACACTAGAAGTTGCCAGGGTGAGTCTATGTAGGAAGAATTAAGTGTTTTGGATACAAGGTAATGGACCTGCTTTCTCCTACTGTATGTGTGTTCTGCCTTTTCCAACACCCTGGCAGTGAGTAACTTGGCAGGAGCTCTGTGAAACTCTGCCACAGAAAAGCCCTGTGGGAGCACAAGCAGCATCCTTTAATTCCCCAGGTCATTACTCCTCCTCCTCCATTCCCCTCTTTGTCATCTGCACCAGTTGCTCGAACCATTTTGCTCTGCCACGTGGATTTAATTCAGTCACAAAGCACAGTCAGGGGAAAGGATGACTCCCATTTCTCTGAAACCGTCATAATTTGGTGCTTTTTAAATATCAGAAGTAAAATCCTGAAATGATACGTAAGTGTTAATGAAACTTAGCTGGGCTAAAGGTGTTGAGGTTTGCCTACAGATGCCATCTGGATATCTGTCAGCACCGTGCTTGTTCTTTGTACTGTTCTTTCAACCTGCTGTAAACAATTTCAATGGCTTCTGGATTTCCCCTTGATACACAAATACATCTTTGCGCTCATCTTGCCTTTGATTCTCTGTATCAGTTCTGATGCCAAATGAACACAAAACTCCCTTCCATGTAAGAGCGTAACCGCGCCTGCTCCCGTGGGACTGGTCCTGGCAGGGAAGGAAGCGCAGCCCCGGCCCTCCCTCTGCCACCAGCCTTCAGGAGAGTTTGTTGTCGAGTCAGAAGAGCGCAGAAAGTCAAGGCGGAGACCTGCTCCTCGAAACCTGTCTCCAGGGCATCATCTCTGGCACCCCAGGCAAGGAGGACCAGCAGGGCAGGGGATGAATTGCAGCTTGCCCCTTCCACTGCTTTGTACAAAGCCTTTGAACCCGTGCCCTAAGGGGAGCCAGGGTGCCCCTGCAAGGCAGGGGGCTTCTAACAATGCACCCCTTGTGCTGGCTGGCTTCTCTGAACGCTGCAGCAATCTGGGATTATCCTCTAAATTGCCTGGTGAGAAGGAACCCCCTTCTGGTGTGAGAATGATTTCCTACTCTTGGTGGTGGATGAAGCTGAAATAAGGCAGTTTAATTTTTAGAAAACCATCGACCCTGAAAGGACCGAGCTATTATTTTAATTACTGTAATGAACAGGCACTACTTGGAAATCATTAAAAGAACATATATACAGCTCCAGATCCTGCTGTCTGACGCGTATTGATGAAACTTTTCTTGAACCAGAGGGATGCAGGTTAATTTTTTTCTGCTAAATTGACGACAACGTGGGCAAGACGGTTTGCTGTTGCTTTGTATTGCATTTCCGTCACCAGGAAATTTGCAGTCAAATACAGGCTATTAGTGCAAGTGTGGGTGAATGTTGTGAGCGAACATTCATAATGGTCTCTTCATAGCAGTTTGAAATTAGAGTTGGCAGAATGAATTTTCAGCTATACCACTTTTCCTTGGGAATGCTGACCTGTTAAAACTATTGCAGGACCACGTTCAGTTCAATCTGAAGGGTTTGGGCTTTTTTTTTTTTTTACTGAAAGGCTTCTCAGATCCACATGGAAATAGAAAATTGTATCATACAGTAAATGGTGATTTAAAACTTTATCAGATAACATAAGATGTTCATGCATTTCCTTCCCTGCTGGATTTGAAGCAGTAGCTTGAAATTTTCTTCCTGTGTTCACGGTTCCCTGACCATAAGGGTATATAATCAGCTGCTCTGCCCCAAGGATTATATCTGGAGCAGTTCAATTTTTTTTTTTGTTTTAATGTATATACAGTTTGACTGCAGCAGAAAGATTGATTTTGTAGCTGGGATGTGAGAGACTGGAGTCAAATCGCTAGCTCAAGTGAAACAAAAGAGGGGCAGCGTGAACTCAAGTTGCTCACCAAGATGTAGGGTTGTCCAACCCTAGTTGGTGGCACTGAGTGAGCGTGCATGCGAGCATCCCTTCTGTGGGCAGCAAAGCGCTGGGAAAGCATCTCAGATTAGTTCTGCTGCAGAAAAGAAAGAAATAGCTCTAAAACTTCAGGTCTGTATGAGGGGTGGAAAAGTTTAACCAAGTTTCTGAATACAGAACTACTCTGTTGTGGTGGTTTGACCCTGGCTGGATGCCAGGGGCCCACCAAAGCTGCTCTATTGCTCCCCTCTAACCAGACAGAGGAGAGAAGAGTAAATCAAAGAGCTCGTGGGTCGAGATAAAGGCAGTTTAATAAAGGGAAAAAAAAAAAGGCAAAGGCCGTGTGCGGTAGCAAAAGGAAAGAAAACAAGATTTTATTCTCTACTTCCCATTAGCAGGCCATGTCCAGCCACTTCCGGGGAAGTAGGGCTTCAGTATACATAGTATTTCCTTCCCAAAGACAAAATGTCAAAAAAGACGAATGTCCCCCCCTCCTCTTCCTTTTCCCTTAGTTTTTATATCTTAGCTGATGTCACAACCAACCCTTTGGTTGGTTTGGGTCAGGTGTCTTGGCTACGTCCCCTCCCAAGATCTTGCCCCCTTCCAGCCCACTGGTGGTGGTGGGGGAAAATATTGGAGGCACAGCCTTGATGCTGTTCAAGCGCTGCTCAGCAGTAGCCAAAACTTGGTGTGTTATCAACCCCTTTCTACATACCAATAGAAAGCTGTTCGACCCAATACATCTGTACACTCAGTGAAATTAAGTTTTCATAGAAAATTTAAGATCCTTTGGAAAGTGACTGCTGGAAAAAAATGGGTAAGTAAATAAGGTAAAATACATAAGGTAAAGTACAGGTGGAATATGGAGGCTTTCATTCTTCCTTCAGAAAAGCACTTTTTATTGGTGTAACAACTTTGTAAAGTAACACAGCAAGCATTTGGAGGGTTAAAATCCTTATTCACATGGTTCTCCTTAGTATATTGTTCAGCTGATAGGAGCTGAAGCACCGTGCATTGCCCAGATCCTCATGGTGGGTCGGTTTCCAAAGCTCACCATGCTTCACGTTGCTCCGTGACAGCAGGTGGCAGGTGATGAAGATGGCAGATGAGCTGATCCAGCAGACGCCTTGTTGTCATTTCTTTGTCTTTACATTGCACACACGCAGTCTTTCTACGTGTTTCTCTCAAGGAGATGGCCAAAACTAGTGAGATAGCACTACAATGTCAGAGGAATTGTTTAGTGAGGAATGAGACCCTAACTAATTGTGGACCTGAAGGAAGAAACTGAAGAAAACTTAGGATATATTTTTGGGGGAAAGAAATTCTGATTATTTTTGCGTTGCCCTATTGCCTTCACCTGTAAAGAAAGAGTTGTCATATTCTAAGATTTTTATTATTTAGAGGTTGAACTCTTCCATAAGGCTCAGTCAGATGACCCAACACTTGCGCTTTTTCCCCTCACTTCTTTCCATCAACACTGCTTGAGTTCAGCCATGGAGGTGGAATCAGGTTTCACAAGGGAAACAAAAATCTCATTTTCAGACAGATGTTGGATATCAAGAGCAGAAACATGTTAGAAAGCTTGATCTGATGAGCTATACATACGGTTCAATTTTTCAGTAAAAAGTGTTAAGTAAATTGTCTAGAGTTCCTGGATTAGCCCATAGTGCTTTGTGCTATGGTCTTGCACAAAGATCTGAAGTGTATGTTTTTGATATTTCTGGTATATGCAAGCTGCTAATATTGTAGGTTTTCTGTTATGAAGGACTCATGTGACTTAATTTATTGACTAATTAACCTTCCTTTTTTCGCTGATGGTTAGAGTCGTGTATTATATGGTCCTACATAAACTCATCTGTTACTACTCTGGGGAGAATGTGTTTTAACTTTCATTTCTCTCAATATTAATGCTAATTCTAAAGCTTTTTTTTTTAATGGAAAAAGGAAAAAAGGTCATTTTAAGTAGCATATAGAATTTTTTTACTGTACACATAATACATTTACTATGAAATTTGGGTCATACAGATTCCTGGCTATGCTGCTTCCTAGAGGAGAATCACAGAAGACGTTTTTAACATACACGTTTGCTTGCTTTTTTTTTCGTGGGAGGGAAATAATTCTGAGGGAGAGAGAGGGGGAGTAGGGAGGAATTGGCACATGTGACATTTGCCAGGCAAGAAGCGAGTAAGTAAAACATAAAGGGCCGTGCTAAACCTTCAGCTCTGCATGAAGGCGTGCGCAGGCTTCACAGATCAGCTGTCTGCCATGGCCTTAGACTCTCCCCTAGAAGCCCTGGAAGGGAGGTGTGTGGGGGCTGCCCACGCAGCACCGTGGACGCGCAAGATCACAGCGTGTCCTGGCTCGCCCGCTTAACAATAGTGGGAAGCAGCAGCAGCCCAGCACCTGGTGGCAACCAAGGTCTGCCTGATGGGAGTCCCTGGAGGACGTCCTGCCCTGCCGAGGATCAAACCCAGCGCTGCCATATCTGCCGTCAGGCGTGCTGGCTCAAGGAAGCAGATGCATCTGGTGGCGTACGTGACACTTGGGTGCCTTCATTCTGCTTAGCTGCACCACTCGCCTTCTCTGCTGTGGAAAAAAAAAAAAAATAGCCACCTCTTTATCATATTGCAGATGTTTGTCGCTTCGTGGTGTTTGGGTATCATAAGGCTCGTTTAACGTGAATCAGATGGAAAGCGTGCAGAGTGGTTTGCTGACTCCTGTCCAAAAAAAAAACCTTGGGTCAGCTGGCACACAGCTTTCCAAGTGGTGGCTCAGCTGAGTCTTCCTGGAGCTGGCAGCTGAGCTGCCTGGTCAGCCACGAGGAGCCTGTAGCAGGCAGGAGTGCAATGCTAGGGTATGGTGAAGAGTAACCCACAGGTAAGATGTTAAGTAACTTCTATAGGTATTCAGGCTCCCAGCCACTTGGGCAGTTCAGACTGAAGAGTGGCTGGGGAAGCCCACATGTTGTGCTCAAAGAAAGCAGTGACTGCAGGGAAGAAAGGTGAGGACCCTGGAATTTCCCACATTGACATCCCTCAGTCAGAGAGCCCCCAGCAGATAAAATGACGCAGATTGTAAACCTGGTTGTATCTGGCTTAGCTTGTCATGGTCTTTCCAGTGATTTAACTAAACACGTTTTATACTAATTTAGTTAAGCAGGCATTGGAACTGTCTGTAGATAAGCCTGTTAGCCGTGGTGCCGTATGTCCAGTCAGAGTCAGCCATGCCTGTGGCTACTTTGTATGAACCCAGCACGTACTGTTGGCCACGTTTACTGGTGGTGAAGACAGTCACTTTCAGTGGCAGGGTTTTGGCAGGATAGACATTCCATCCCCTCAAGGCAGCTCGGGATGGTAGAAGAAGGTGGCAGACTGAAGGGGTGAGGAAAGTGTTGGGGTGCTTCCTTGGAGCAGGGGACCCTTCTCCAAGTGATCTTCTGCACGGTAATGACTATGCCACTCTCTCTCTGTGGAGGCTCAGTGTGTAGGCGGCCATGTATGATGTTGGGTTTTGCTCTTGCTGGGTATGCAGTAGGGCAGTTGAAAAAGGAAGGAGAGGGCTTTTTTTTTAGGAAATTGCTGCTTCAAGGAGATCAATTCATGTGATTTTGAACGCGGGTTTCTTAACTGTGTCTTTGCCTTTCTGCTCCCTGTGTTCAGAAATCTCGACTGAAGTAATCATTTTCCTGAAAGACACATTAGGCCGTTGGGAAAACTTTTTCAATACTTCGTGATAACTCTAGCAAAAACTGATCTTTTGGCGGTTTTGGGGGTTGAGTTGCTTTTAGCTTGGGATGTCCCACTTTTTCTGGTCCCTAAGCATCATCTGTCTCTCTAAATAGCTACCGTTACCAATTCTAAGTGTCTGAAACCCTAATATCCTTTTTTTTCCATTCATGGCATCTTCACGTTAAATCTGTGTGCTAACACGAATTGCCCGGTATTGATTTAGGGGTGTTGGGTTTTTTTGAACCAAAATTATTAATAGCATTTCTCTTGATCCCAGAGGTAGGTTTAAGACAACCTTGTTTTAAGGCTAAAGTTTTAAATTTCTTTCACAGAAATTTAAAGCACAGAATTTCTCCAGAGCATTTGCAGCTGCTAATGTTAGCTTGTGTACTTAGAAATCAGTGTGTAATAACACATCTCATGATAATCTAGCAGCTGGGGAAGTCCGTGTGCATTCAAAGAGAAATAGGCGGCCAGCCACTCTGATAATTACCACTTCACAGCCCTTTCTGTGAAAGGCTACAAAATGGAATTGGTGCAAAAATGGCTTTCAACCGGAGATGCCCCAGACCAATATTAGCGAGAGGTTTCACTAGGAACACGTATAGGATAAAATATTCAATAGCATTTCAGAAAGCATTAGCAAGGCATAGTACAACTCTTTAAATCATAAATTATCATTTACGTGGAGAAAACAAAATCCCCTAAGTGGTCTTCTAAAGACCAGTTTGAAATTAAACCACCCCATGGGTAGTCTATAGCATGTCTTTTCTGTCGAGCTGTTTTAGGCTAGGCTACCCCCACTAGCTGGTTTTGTTTGGCTCTCAGCAAGCTGGCAGACATCTTACAAGAGGGAAAAACTGGCCAGGCATTCTGTTTCTTTGTACCTTTTGGATTCAGCTATGATCATTTGAACTGCCAGAGAGGGGTTTAGATGGTACCCACCTTGTTTAAGGTAATGAAACAAAATGCGTGTGACAGAATGCATTCAAGAGAACTGAGGCAGGTGCGTGTCTTGCTTAGATCTGAATTTCAGATTTATCATCTTCGTTGCCTTTATAGCAGCAATGAAAATGAAATGAAGTGGCAGTGCTGAAGCAGTGTGCTCTTGCTCACCATCTCTATTCACCCACCTTTTCAGCTCATCTCCTCTCTTCCTTTTTTTTTTTTTTCATTTTTTGGGGGACACTTTAGCACATGCTGTGAACATATGCCAAAACACTCATTCTTAAAAGCTGCCTTCATTCATCTTGAGCTGTTATCAAGAGCTTTGTCTGCCTCGTAGATAAATTGCACAACGCTGAATCAGTGTCCTCTTGTGCTGGAAACGAGACAAACGGTTCTGACAGAAACTCCGTTGCGTTCATACAGACTGCGTGAAGAGCTGGCTTACCTCATGCAGAATACGGGTATCAACACACCTCCTGCTTCTCAGCTGAGACAATGATATAAACGTGGCTGCCGATCCTAAAGCAAAACAATCAGAAATGTTTGCTTGCTGCAGGTTACTTTGCATGCTTGAGAGATAACTCCAGGGTTACGGGTGACAACTTCTGGAGCGTAAGTTCCTACATGTATTTCATTAAGGTGATTTTCAGATCGTGTGTTATTTTGGCTCTACACTTGTTTTAAATTCTCTTCAGTATAGTTTTAGCTGTAGCATAGATGTTCTTGATACTCAGTACTCTCCTTGACAGGAGACTTAAGCTGAATAAACAAGATCTATTGTGTAATTAAGGAGTTTCTTTAGAAATTGGCTTAATTTCAATTTTAAATATGTTGTCTAATTTGTTCCAGAAGTAAAATGAACATGTTTTTCAGAACTTGCTCGTGATCGCTAGTGGTGAGAGCTATAGTAAATTGAAATCTTCCTAATTTAAACACTTTGTAAATACATAAGCTAAACTATAGTCTCTGCTGGGCATTGACGATATGAAGCGATAGGACCTTTTCTAAGAAAATTGCCTTTTTAAGCACATGGAAGAACAACCACCTCTCCTTTCTGTTACTGGTACCCAAATGTTGGGAACTATTTGAGCAACAGGTTCTCCAGTAATTTGAGTGCAATACTTCAGTAGATGGAAGTTGAGAGAGAGAGGAGGAGGAGGAGGAGGAGGAGGAGTAAAAAGATACAGAGAATCTGCTAGAGATTGTAAACCACATGTATATTCATCTCGTAAATTAGATACGAGCTTTGAAACAATCAGCCACTCTATAATGCACAGACGGTCTTTCAGGCTGCCAAGCCCAAGCTCTGAAGTCTCTCTACACATTGATAAAAATGTCTTAACTCTGAATGAAATACGTTTATTCTGTCTCATGTAAAGCCCTGTAAGCTACGAAGGACTGACTGAGCTGCTGACTCAGTCATTGTTCCTGGTTTTTACAACTCCTCCCATTCAGTTAATTAAAAAAACCTGTTCCTGAACAGGAAACAAAAGCACTTTTTATACGGAATTGATCTGCGTACATTTTCAAGATTTCTGCTCCCTGAATGCACTTTTTCTTTAGCTTTGTTTGTAGCGGCGCAAGTGCCTGCCAGAGGCAGTGCTGTCAGCATGACTGTCCTTCCCGGGTGGAATATTTCACTGCACACCGTCCTACACTTGTGCTGGGGCCCGTTGAGCCGGGGACGGGGTCAAGAACCTGAAAGGCACAAAAGGCCGCTCACGAGCAAGCAAGCGATGAATGGTGCTAAAGTCAGGCCAGAGAAATGGGGATACTCACGTGGGAGTAGCAGGAGGAAAGAGATCTGTCAGCAAAAGCATCAAGGGCGGTGGGTTTGCGATTGAAGAAAGTGTCTTTGCACTGTGGCAGAAACTCCGGGCTTGAGTTATGGTGAGTGTTGACTTTGAAGCTTTTGCAAAATAAATAAGTAAAAGCTGTTACTCAGTAAGGCAAAGTTAACGATTAAGCTCAGTTGCTGCTGTTACTTCAGCAAAAGCTTCCACATGCCAAGAAATAGAAGACTATGTATGGAATTGTTTGGAAAAGCCACTTTCATTCTGTCAAATCTATTTTTAAGAGATGGCTACCAAATCCAAAAAGTTGTGGCTGCTGTAAATCCACAAGTCACTCGTGGCTAGAATCCCTGAAATCCATGTTATGACCAAAAATAAGCTGCTCCACATCTTAACTGCTTCCCTGTAATTGCGATTCTCTCCAGTTTTTGTAATCAACAAAGTGAAGTAATACAATTCAGAGCTGGCCTGACACAGAGGTTGGGACCTGGTAGTTTCTAAATTGCAAAGGTTTGCTTTCTTCAATGCAATCAGATTTTGGTCCCCTAAAACGATTAGACCTCTTTCCAAACTCAGCTGCTCCTCTTAAGAATGAAGCCTCTTTCATCTGTCAGTGTAAGATTTCTCTGTTGCCACTGGTGGACAAGATTTCTTTTTTGAATGCTGTCTGGTTTTTATCTTAACCTCAAATAAATATCATCATTTACTAGCATCCACAGGTAATGAGGAGATATAGTGAACTCCTCTCTGTAAGTACAGTCTATGTTTAAAATACTTTTTATCAGTGCAAAAATCCTCCTCACCTTTTTGAACAAATTTAGACACTGAAAGTAAAAGAATCTGTTCAACTAGAGCTGCACTGAAGTCGGGTCCTGAAATATTGCAGCCCTTTGAAAATACTCTTAGTTTCTTTCATTGGCACTTGAGTTGTGCAAGAAACTGAAGTTCAGTATTTGGCAACCAAAATGGGGAGAGTGAAAGGGAAGAAAGGTTTCTTTCCCACGTGGGTTTCCCATGAGGAGGCCTTCTCTGAAGGCAAGGATGGAGTTTGGGCTTCTGTACTCATTCAGTACTTGGAGTCACTCAGGTGATGAACTCCAGCTGCACCATTGCTGGGGGGTGGTGGTGGTGGTGTGTGGCATTGGCCCAAACAGAACAAATTTGTGTTGCTGGTTTTCTTGAAACTAATGATCACAACTTTTGTTTAAATTAAAAAATGGGATTTTGCTCTTTCTGCATTAAAGAGGAAATCTTACATGTTCATAATTTCTACTGAAATAAGTGTTAATGAGGTGAGGGAATCCATGGTGTAAAGGCAGAATTTTTTGATGCAGCTGCGATATAAAACCCCAGAGCGCTTGGCTCACCTTTAACAGGTATTCTAATACAGTCTGTTTGAGCCTGCTTGAAACTAGTAATACTAATTTCAAATGTTAACCGGGAGGTTATTCTGTTACTCTCATCTCAACTTTCTTCTGTGCTTTAATTAATTCTTAATCTATTGTAGACAACCCTGTTCTTTTCATGTATGTATGTCTTGGGACGAGTGTATACTGATGATTTGGGAGGCGGAGATCACCTAGTTAAGAATAGATCCAAAGGCAGATTGCGTCTGTGCCGCCTCTTAATTTTAAATGTATGTGATGTCTGTCACTAGAATAGGAAAATCTACCTGGGCAGTGTAACAGTGTAAGATGCTGTTAAGGGACTTGTCTGCCAACCAGTGCAAGGTTTGATGTTCAGTTTGCATTGACATATCTAAGCTGTGTCTCCACTCCTTAGGATCGATTTTTAGCCCTGAGTCAGTGTTAACATATAAATAAATGAAAGCAATGTATTTTCTTAGTAAGAAAAGTGATTCAAGGTACAGTAAGAACAATAATCAGGTATTTTTTCACCTTTGGTTCTACCTCATTTCCTTTTCCACCTCTTCATACAAAGGATGGCAGGTTTTGCTAGAGGCTTCTGTGAAGTGAGGGGTAAGTTGGCTTTACCTTCTTACCAAATCTTCCTCTTTGGTGGCAGGCAGTTCCAGCAAGCATTCTCTTACCATTTTCATAACTGAGGTCTACGTGGGCCCCCAGTCTGGTACCAAGGGAAGGGTGCTAGTAGTCGCATAAGAAAAGCTCTTGTCATCAGGCAGCTGCAGTTAAACATCTCAGCACTGTTTTGGGCAAGCTCTGGGTTGGTTTAGTTGGGCTTTCTGTAACTTTTTTCCCTGTCCCTTGGTGCCTTTTTGTGCTGTGATCTGGATAAGCTCTGATATTCACCACGGGAGCATGCCATCTTCATGTGCGTGCCTTTATACTCTTACCGTTCAACAGGCAACTAGCAACAGCTTTTGTTAATAGTAATTAGGAAAGTCAGACGGTGCAGTAGTCTTCAGAGTCCTCTGCATGGCCACATGAGCGTGTGAACTAACATGCCGCCTATGGAATATTCTTGGTGTCTGTTGGCAGCGCTTGGGAAAGGAATAAATGATGTTAATTACATGTTAGATTGATGATAACCCAGTGAGTAAGTTAAATCTAGTTAACTTACAGTCCAGACAAACATGTGACCCGTAAAATGGAACATTTCATTGTGGTAATCTTGTATTTGTGATGATAATAACTTATGAAACAAAGGTTAGAGGTTAGGCTTGTTTTCCCTGTCTTTTTACATCGTCTGTAACCTAAAATCCCCTCTCATGCAGTATCTGTGAGTTAAATCTGCTTTAAGCTATCATCAGTCACCATTTGAACTGATTTTTCTTTGTTACGCTGCCAGCAGAATCAAATCTTTTTTTTTTTTTTTGTTATGCTACTTAGGAGTCATAAAAGTAAGATAAGACAAAAGAGAATGCTAGGCTGTGCCATCCCCTTTGCTTTGCCAGCATAGGATTAGAGGTTCTGATTAGCAAGCGTTGCGTTGCTGTGTGGGCAACTTGGTTGGGTTCCCTTCCTTGATCTCCCCAACGGTGTGTACGCATACGCGCAGGTGATGTGTCAGCGTGCTGATGCTCTGCTTCGACATGTCTCACCAGGCTGTGATGCCTGACTCATTCTCTCTTGGTTGAATGGGTATTTGTACCGCAGACATAACACAGAGAGGAATAAAGGCGTTTAAGGCTTCAAAATCTTCATAATACTTCCGAGAAGTAAAGCTATTCATTCTGAAGGGCTCCTTCCCCATGAAATGTTGCACAATCTCTACTGACTGAATGTGCCATTGTGCCTTGCCCTCTGCTTTGCAGGGCCATAAGTTTAGCTCCAGTACACTCGATGAATTCTAATTGTATTATGTTTACTTAGATATGTCTCAAGTTCGTGTTTCATCTGTTTTTCAATACATTCCCCAAATTTCCAGAAGATTGGGTACAGGCGGGGACATGGGAGGTCCTCTTCTTCCCCCTCTCCCTCCCATCAAGAAAAAGTACTGACAGGCAGCTCTTAAAAAACAGAAGCAGTATTTCAAAGTCTGTGTAATAGCTGTTTCATGGTGATTATAATGTAAGAATCAGTCGCAGCTTTTCTAGTTTGTGGCCCACTCGTTCTCCTTTGGAAGCTGTGTACCTATGACTCTTGTTGCGTGTTTTCCTGCTGTATTCTCCACCCTTTTATAGGTTCCTGGATGCTTTCAGCAGGCTACAATATGAAAATAAACAAAGAAAGTCTTATGAATAAGTCAGAAAAACCTCCCTCTCTGCCCACCCCCCCTTTTTTTTCTTTTTTTTTTTTTTTTTCAAATGTAGCTGGCAGAAGCTGTCAGCGTAGCAGATAGGGATGAACCTGTACCTCTGAGTTGTCTTGCTCTTTCTTTGACGGAGGGGATGAACTTACCATAGCATTGCACCCACGTTAGTATGCTGCCAGGTCCCAACCTGAGGCGAAGTCAGTAGCTCCGTCAGTGGGGAACCCAGAGGTGGTTTGCAGGTGATTTGCTTTCCCGTCCTCTCCGTGGGCAGTGGGGCTGTGAGCCTGTCTGCACTAGTTCCGTTGGCGGATGTCTGTCTGCTCCCCTTATTGAAAACAGTGTTCTGTAATTCCCTTTATACTTGCAGTTTCTCTCTGCGATGAGTCTTCCCCCCCGCCCCCCACCCAATCACTGTCCCCTCTGCAGCGGGGACCCGGCAGTCCTGCTGCTCCAGAGGACCTGGGCATGCAGGGTGCTCTTCTCTCCTCTGGAGCCCTGTGAACAAACGCTAAGTTTCAACGAGCTGGAAGACGACAGAGGCAAAGCGAGGCGTTTATTTCCCACCCGCCGTTACTTCTGCACGTCTGCCAAACCTCTTCACATTTACTTAGTGATAGGTCCCCGAAAGAGCTGCAGTATTAACTTCACGCCGTGGTTCCAGTTAGTCACATAATAGCTGTATCGGAGATTGTGACGGATTCTTTTTTGTTCTCCCCTTTTTCAGGTCTAGACACCTACAGCTACTGCCATGACAACACTTCTTGCAACAACAAAATGCCACATGTAGGTTCTATGCAGAGACGTTTTGGAAAATGTCAAATTAAACAAAAAACTGATTTAAAAAAAATTACATGTAGGCTGGAGTGGCAGAAGTGTTAGGATTATGTCTTAATCTATTATTTTACAGTCTGGTTTGCCGTGCTCTCTCTTGACTGGATGCCTTGTCTTAGGTAGGGACAAAATAGCTCTACCGTATGATCTAGTTGATGGGATGACAAGTGAGGTCATAAACTGAGATTTCCTTCCGTCATCCCCCACTGAGACAAATTTAATTCTGCATCGGGCGCTGAGGGCAGTTGTGTGCACTGTCAGCTGAAGACTATACAGGTCCATCTAAGAACGAGGCCCGCTGAAGGGTACTTTCCAATGCATGTAACTGCGTTCTCCCTCATATCTAGCAAGCCACCTCTCCGTGCACTTCTTTATTATGTGTTATTTATGCTTTAGGTTTACGCTCTTCACCTCCGCTCAGTTATATCAAGGATCATCTTCCTGAAGAGGAAAACAAAGTTCTTTCCTATAAGCTTGATGCACGGGAATGCTGAAAACTGCAGACAGAGATAGTCTTTTTCCAAAATGGTGGCATTCTGGCAGGTAGAGAGCCTTTTCTTTTTGAGTCAGCTCTGCTGTTCTTTGAAATACTGAAATGCAGTCAGTAGTCAACAAATAATATGAAGCATAAACCTCTGCGGTACTTTTGCTACCCTGCTGTGCCGTCTGTGCTTTCTTGAGAAGCGCTGGGCTTTGCATACAGTCTCGCATAGACGTGAGACTTGCTAAACAATCAAAGCTGCTGAAAGACAATACAGCTCCTGCCTCCTTGGAGAAACATTTAACAGCTAACACAACTGGGCAAATGTTTCAGTGACCTTCCATGTTTCCTACTGATGACGTGCAGCTACTGGGGGGGGTTTTGTTGTTTGGGGGCGGGTTACAGAATTTCTTTTTTCAGATTTTCTTTTTGGTATAGGAGCATATATAAGCTCTTACCCTTTTATAGCCATGAAAACTTGTCTGTTCAGTCTGTGAACCCTTGCCATAGATGAGGACTCCCTTGGTCTAGGCACAGTACAGACACAGTACAAAATGAGTATTTCTGTCTTGGAAATGTTCTGAGTTCTTGGAAATGGCTGGACTATTTGGAGGTGAGGGGTAAGTTGCTGTGAAAACCATTACAGAAATAACCTGTATGAGGCGGGCTGGAGTTGTGAATGTATGTAAGCCTGCAAAAACCAAAGCAGTGGAAGCAGGAGAAGCAACCCAAAGGCTGGGACAGAAAGCACTGGTTAATGCCCTTGCTCACAGATGTTGCAGAGCTGACTTCTGGCAAGAAGGAAGATGGACTGATCTTCCTGCTCCGACTGGGCTTTAAGAAATGCCTCCATAAACTGGAGCATAAGCCCTGGTTTTGGTCTTTCCCTGCCTTTTTATCTTTCCGGAGTGATTTCCAGCAGCAGTGGATTTACTGTCTTTGCTCTAAGTACCTGCACAGGGAAATAAGAATTCATAATCTGCAGAGATAATATATACTAGAATGAAACTGTTCCAATACTGTACCTGCCAGAGGCCAGACTGAAAGATAAAGAGATATAAAGCTTGCAGTAGTTGTTCGTTACTGCCTTGCATTTGGCTGCAAAGGAGTAACGACACCTGCTCGGTGGACCGCGTAGGTGTTACAAATCTTTGATCTTTCTGAACCCGCACTGATTTACTAGAGAAACATTTCATTATTCTTTTTGTACTAGTGAGAGAGAGATGGGCGTACTTCTATTAAAGCATAGGTTTAGCTTTAGATTTTCTTTTATGTTTTTTGTTAAACTCCTAATTAACACACAATTAAATTGCGTTGTGATTTGTTTAAGCTCGCGCTCACTTTTGTAAAGTCTCCCAGTCAAGTCTTGCCTCCTGCAACGTGTAATAAAATTCCACTTTAACTTGCAGTCAAGCCAGACTTAAGTCCATTTAACTTGTATTTCAGCCATGCTGTCTTTTTTTTGTGGCAGCTTGAGTAGAGACCAGGGAGAAACATAACAAGAAATTGTCTCCTCCTTCCCCATGAGTTAGTTACTTGACATCTGGCTCAAATGTGTGTTGCAGGCCCCTCTTCAGCCCTTCTTTCCCTCCTTCCCATAAAAAAGTCTGCCCTTTTCAATGAGGAAATAAATTTCAAAAAACTGTCTGTAGAAAATCTTGAGTTATAAACCATCTTTTCCAAAGAAGAGGCATTTTAACATCCATCCGTGACAGCTTCCATGCACAGCATACTTCTTGATTTCGTAACAGGGGGAGATTAATGCTGCCCTTCTATTATATACTTGGGATCTGCGTGGTTTCCATGGCTCAGCTGAAGGAAGGGGACGATGGCACAGACAGCGACGTAGACGGTTCTGAGCATCTCTTTGTACCGAAGCAATGCTCCAGCTGATTTTTCTTTTTCTTTTTTTTTTCCCCTCAGAAACGTGTGTAAGTCTACAATAGATAGCAGACCCTGCTCCCAGTTGCACGGAGCCTAAAGCATTTGTTCTGTGCTGAGGAATTTGGGACTCTTTTTGTGGAAGTTTGGATTGCAATGGGTAACTGGCCCTTTCTTGCCACCAGACTGTCTATTGTTAAATACGTGACAGTCATAGTAAAATAGTATTATTATGCTTCCAAACAGAGTAACTGGAGAACCTAGAATTAAAGACTGCTGTCTCATTCAAAGTGCTGGGTGAATATTGTTCATATAATGTGTTATTATTCGATATATTGTTTTCCTTCCTCGTTCATGTGAATTTCTGCCTTGTTACTGTGCCCAACTCAATTCCTGCCCTGAACTCTCAGGGTTCTTGACTGCTTTCTGAACTAGCAAAATCATATCACTGTGGCATCTCACAGTTTCAAAAAACTGTGTAGCTTCCATGCAGTATCATATTCAACTCTGTTCTGTATGTAAAGGGGGAGTGTTAAATCAGAAGTAACCCCCCCTGGATTTGGATCTCTCTGAGGTCACTCAAACTTGCTGTGGTTTTCAGGTTTGTTTTTTTTTTCTTCAGGGAACTTAAAGTATGAAATGCCATTATAGATTTTAATCACAGCTTGCCTCAAATAGTAACCACAGCTGGGAATCCTGCAAATCAGACTCTTGGATCCCAAATTGGGCAGTCAGTTAGGGTTGCATCCAGGTGGCTGTGTCAGTAGTTGAAGAGGACAGCAGTGCTCCCTGAGGAGCAGTCAGAGGTAAGCTGGAGAGAGCAACAGCCTCAAGTCAGCCCATGGAGAACGAGCGCTGTGTGATGACTTTCTGTAAAATTTAAGAACATCTCACCCTGGAGTGACACTCTCACTGGCTCAGGAGCTCTGGAGTAGCAGTTTTTCTGTGCTGTCAGGTGTTCCCTGGTGCAACTCAGTCCCTGCTGCCGCCTGACATCCTGGCACATCCTGACTCCACACGGGAGGAGGTCTGGCTTCACTCTGTTCCCCCACACACCTGAATTTCTTTTGCAGGAAAGCGGGATGCCTGCAGGGGGAAGGACCTGTGGAGCTGGGGAGCGCATCCGCCTCTTGGTCAGGATGCGGCTGACGGGGCAATCCTGAAACTAGGACTTAAGTGATCTATGCGGTGGACCGGGGATTAAAAAGCACACTTCTCCTCTCTTCATCTCTCCCTGTCTGCACCTTGGGCTTCAGTCACAACACGCTTTTCAGCTTTGGCTAACTGAGCAGCTCCCTGCTTACTGTCCGGATTCCCTGAGCCCAGAGGTGCCGGCTGCCTGGCCCCTCTATTGCTTTGCACCAAAAGGGGCTCGGAGCAAACAGGTTGAGGAATTCAGCTTCAGGACGCTGGCACACTATTACTGAGCACATGAAGTGTTTTTCCAAATGCTTGTCCACTGTCAGGTTTCCTCGTAGTGTCTGCCAGATGTAGCTTTGTCACTCGCTAAAATTTCTACTTCTAATCCTGGAGGCAGTGCAGAGCCTGTGGAAGAAGAGGTTGCCAGAATTTTTCAAGATAGAGGGTATGTCTACAATGAAAGTTTTGGATACCTTCAGTAAGCAATTAAACAAATTTACAGGGGAAAAAAACCTCTGGAGCTACTGTGCCCAAAGATCTCTTCCCTGCTCTGATCCTTGAGTCATGAGTTCCTCCTAGAGGTGTGGAGGAGACTCTGGGGGATATTGCTAATTGTAATTGCTAATTGTGCTTAAAGTCCTCCTTACACAGCTGTCGTTGACTCCTGTCTAAGGGAGAATCCTGCACGGGGCAGACCTTTGGTGTGACCTGGAGAAGCCATTCCCATAGTCAGCTACATTGCTGCAGTGCACTACAGGAATGGCTTCAGCAGCTCAGGCCAAAGGTCCTGCTGCTTCTACCCCTGTGTTGGTCTTTGAAGCACTTGAGTTGTCTTGGCTGAACTTCAAATAATAGTGTGTCCTGAAGCAGACACAGAGTTAGCAAAACTCCAAGGCAACTGATATTTGAAGTGCAGTGAAGTTTATGAAAAAGTTGCAAAATACAGTCCTGTGGTGGGAATCATAGAATCATTTGGGTTGGAAAAGACCTTTAAGATCATCGAGTCCAACCATTAACCTAACACTGCCATCCCACCACTAAACCATGTCCCTAAGCACCATGCTGGTGGTGGAAGTACCAGCATCTTTAGTTACCCTGCTGATAATACTTCACTTACCGTGGTCGCTTTAGGAAGACAAAACGTATGGAAGGCAATAAAAGGAGCTCTTATATCTTGTAAGTTGATGTTTAGGCTACTTGAGCATACAGATTAAAAGAGTGCGCCTCTGTCAGTGTACAGGGGTGCTGTGGTTGGGTGGAGGAGCTCTTGGTCTCACACCTCTCTTGGGGTGCTGTGTGTGCATACACACGGTGGGATGGGTCCTTCTCATGGGGCATTGGGACTTGCTGAGCTTGTGTTTGTTTCCTCCTCTGCTGCCAGGTGGCCTGAAATAGTTTAGTGTGGGTGAATTCTCCGAACATGTCACAAAAGTATGGAGTCTGATGGGATGTATAAGGGCAGCGGGGTGTTGCACACAAAAATGCTGAAGGAGTGAGAAAATATTTCTGTAGGTGGCTGACATTCTGATGTATTGGATTTTAATGAAGTTGAGCACTGTTTCAGAACAATAATCCAGTGCGTTGCTGATTTTAAAATAGGATTTACAGGAGATGCACTAACCACTGATTTTACTCAGCCTTTTACTCGTTTTCTTGAGTTGTTTCTTACATCGAGTCTTGCTGTGCTATTCTCTTGCTGAAATCAGCCTTTAACTTCATAGTAGTTAATGTTTCTAAATTTGGGAAGATGGCTCCACTGATTTAAAGTCAAGTCATACAAGCAGCAAATGTGCCCATCTAAGCTTTCATTATTGCTGTATTTATAAAAGAAAGCTTCTAAACTTTGTGTTTGTAGTGCACGGAGGCGGTTGATGTGCCTGGGTGTCCCTGGCAGGTCTGCCCAGGGCGGCTGCCTCCCTGTTAGTTCTTGCCTTTTACAAGACTTAGAAAATAGCCAAGGTTTTCCTGCTGGGGGGAGGTAAAGTCAGCAAGAAACACTTCTTTCCAATGCTCTTCTGAAGGTGACCACCTTCAAAAGGGTTTTAAATGTGTATGGTTTTAATTTCTTACTAGCTAAAGTTCTCAAAGGGCTTAGTTTATGATTAAGGAAAACTAGGTGCTATTCCACTCTTAGGGAAGCCTAGGGGGAAACGGGTTTCAGCCTAGCATTTTTTAATAGCTGTTTGATTATAATAAAAACAAAACTAAGCCCCCTATGTTTATTGTTTTGGGGTTTTGTAGTGATGGGTGTGTTTTCTTTCTGTAAAGCTTTGAATATTAAGGGCCAAAAAGTGCTGTCTGTACAGATACTGTTCACCAAATTAAGTGCACAAACACAAATGCCTCCGTAGTTATTTACTATTTCTAGAGAGCATGTGACAAAAGGATCTTTTTTAATTTAACTTCGGCTTCCACACGTTCTTTTCCGTTCCGACCTGGTGAAACTGGGTGTCTTTCACGGCAGGTTCAGGAGACTCACTGCAGTCTTTGGTCTTCTTGGTTGGCTGCTATTAACCGGAAAAATTGACCGAGCAAAACGGTGAAGAAGTTGAGCCAGCAGTTGCCACAGTGACAGTCGTCCAATATAAATATCTTACAACTCTTCTGTTTATCATCTGTTTTCAGGGCAGTTTAAGCTGCTGGAACAAGACCGAGATATTAAGGAGCCAGTGCAGTATTTTAACAGTGTGGAGGAGGTGGCTAAAGCATTTCCTGAACGAGTTTACGTCATGGAGGAAATAACATTCAACGTTAAGGTAGTCCCTGAATAAATATTTATCCCTGTCTAAATGATTAACTGTTACAACCTTTATATACATGGCAAGTGAGCAACGGCACTGTGTGGGAAGTGTGATTTTTGAGACAAACGAGCCTTTAGTGTTCTGCGTTCAGTGATGGTGCTCTCGGGATCGTTTTAGCAGTCTTAAATCAACATGTCCACTAAGGGCTCTCCTCTCCTATGGCACTTTGGGGAGCAGTCCTGATGATCCATCCAATAATTCATCTAATTAGGATGCTCCTGCCAGATTTTAAACAAATGTTGTTTGTTGCCCCCTTTCCCTTCCCCCTCCAGCAGCCTGAATTTTATTCTCTGCTAAGCAGCAGCTGCTCAAATCCCTGTCCAGAAAGTCTTATTCTCAGAGAGCACGCAGGGTGAAATGATGGGGTTGCTTGTCTCAAAATTACTGCAGCTAAACAGCATTGTGAATAGAACAAAAAAAAAAAAAGACATGCTTGTTCTCTGTGTGTGTGTGTGTGTGCGTGTTTGCATGTGCATGCCTCTTGGGCTTATCAAAGGGTCAGCAATCCCCTGAGTCTAAGAGGGCTTGCTATCAGCAAACACACCGCAGTGCAGTAGCATGGCACGATGAAGACAAAACTTGTTCGTCCTTGTCCTACCTATATATGTGACTCTAGACAAGGTAGGTCAGCTCTGCCAACAGAGCAGAGTCATCTTCGGGCTCATCTGGTTGCCTTCAGTTGATACACCACCTAAGATTGGTTGAAGAGCATCCTAGATGCTCTTCATGCAATGCAATGATGCATTACCCACGTTACATACTCTACAGGAGAAACTGGCTGATATTGCTGGTGCAAAACCAGTGTAGTGTTTCCTGGTCCCATGTGTAGCGATGTGGGGTTTTTATAACAGTCTTTTAATGGCTTTTTCTCCTTCTTGCACCTCTAGAGCTGGGGGATACCAGCTAGTCTGCAGTTTTTATAGGTGTGAGACAAGATTGCTGAAGACTGCTGTAAGTGTGAGAGCTCATCAGTTAAGTAATTCAGAGGCACAGGCTCATGCCTTTCAAGACAATAGATTGTTTTCATTTATGTTCTCCATTAAGCTGAACCCATAAAACAGAGCCTTTCACAAATGAAGGCTATGTGAGGAAGTTGAAACACTTCTGTATGTTTAGGATGTAGTTAGGCAAATCAAGGCAACAAGAAAACTTCATTTCTACCCAGGAAAATCAGTCTTATCTTGGGACTGATAGCTTTATCCAGTGCTGTGCCATTATTTCTCAGTTGATCGATGACCAAATCAAGAGAGTGGCACAATGAAATGTGCAGCTTTGATTTTTACAGACAGAAAAGTATTCATCTGCAGGCTTGTTTAAATGGAAAATGTTGTGTCTTGAGTTTAATACGAGGGTTCTTAAAACTCTGTCACATTTAGCAAACTGAGAAATAAACATAGCTTAATGTTAGATATCAAATCCATTTTTAAAAGATGATATTGTGATACTCCTTAATGTAAATAACAGTAATAATAAACCAGGTTTAACCTAGTTTCACAGTTATCTTGGCAGTATTTCTCTTGGCAGTTTTTCCAGTTTCATAGAAGTCTATTCCAAGGTTATCATATTCCAAAAAATAAATGAAGTTAACAGGATTTATTAAAGTGTCTAATAACCCTTTATATGCAAGATAATTTTGTAGGCTAAAATTTTAGTATAGGGGAGATCCTATCAAACTGCTTAGAGCAAAGGGAGGAATACTAAGTACGGTTGACTTCTGTCCAATGCAGTGCAGTGTGCCCATTTAAATTCAGAAGAGAGTATCAGAAGATAGCTAATCAGATACTAAAAAAGAAAGCCTAAAATACCTGATGAAGTGTTTAAGATGAGGAAGAACTCAGAAGTCTGGGAATTCTTTCTTATTCCAAACACTTAAGTCTTTCATGGATAATTTTTGAAAAAAGAGCCTGTAGAGTGATCCCAGACAGTCACTGCAAGGTTTTGTCTGTGCTTGTTGAAGTCTGCCTGGATGAGCCAATATGCCATGGTTACAGTTCAATTTGGTGCAAACCTTACTCCTCCGTATAAATCCTTTTCTGCTCTGACAGGATTTTGCAGCTAGTGCTGCCATTCAGAGAGCTGCCCTCTGGCTGTGATGGGCTGTGGGATCTTCTCCAAGGAGGGAGTTGCTTTATTTTTACTTCATGTACTAGTTGTTAAAGGGAGAAATGAGCCACCTTGTGCTGGGGGAGGCAAGGGAGATGGGTCTCCCTTTCTTCCTTCCCCATGGTTTTGCAGCTAGGCAGGCTTTTTGGGCAGCACACTGAGACAGGTGGTTTGGGACCTGCTGAATATTTGAAGGAGGGCTGTAACACATGCCATCAAGCAGAGCTGGGAGTGGAAGGTGGTGTCACTTTTCACAGAATAGCAAAGAAAAATTTTGGACAAAACCAAGTTTCTGTAATGGCTAAAATTACTTCTGGTAACTTCTTTGGGTGTGCGTATGTGTCTGTACTGTGCTTGGATACCCAGTCGGTTGCCTCGGGTATCTGGTGGCCAGCAGCATCTACGGGCACAGCAGTTTAGTGTGGTCTGGGGATAAACTAATTTCACTCAGTCAATAGGTATTTAATCTGTTCCTGACTGAAAATTGTGATAGAATCCTAGGTTGGAAGGGACCTCAAGGATCATCTGGTCCAACCTTTCTAGGTAAGAGCACAGTCTAGACAAGATGGCCCAGCACCCTGTCCAGCTGCGTCTTCAAAGTGTCCAGTGTAGCGGAGTCAACCACATCCCTGGGGAGATTATTCCAATGGTTGACTGTTATTGTGAAAAATTTCCCCCTTATGTCCAATCAGAATTTCCCCAACAGTAACTCATATCCATTCCCCCTTGTCCTCTCCATGTAAATTAGAGGCATTCTGTCTTTTCTTCGTTGACCAGATAGGTGATAACCTTTTTTGTATTAATATTCAATACACAACTGCAGAGAATTTTGCTTATGTAGCAGCATTACACTACGAAGATGAGGATTTTTTTGATTTTCTATGCTAGGAAGAAAAATGTTAAGAAAGTTGAGCTGCACCAGGGCCCTAGGTTTTGCTGAAGCAACAGCAATAGATTTCTGCAGTCGGCTGTTGTGGTCCCATAGAGCTGGCAGTCTTGTGCAAATACCCAGGAAGCTATTTGCATTACGGCTTAAAAACAAAACCAGGAACCCCCACATCATACCGAGAACGATTCACAAAAAGTTCTCTTAAAAAGCAACAATACTGTCTGATAGATTGAACATTGGACAAGCCATGAATTCCTGCGCTCTAAAAGCCAGCCCACTTAATGTTGCAGGACCCCTCAAATCTTCTGGGATACAATTTTTGTCCTGAAGTTATCACTCAGCCTCCCTAAAGAGGCTGTGAAGCTCTTTGCGGAGCCTTTCCAGGATGGAGAGGTGGGTTAGTTAATTAGTCCGACAATGATTCTTTTCTTTCCTATCACAGACGTTGTTTGGCTGGTGCGAACTTTTGATACCTGGTTTATTTGGGGGATTTTAATGTAAACCTCTTTTCACAGTGGTTTAACCGTAGCAGTTAACAGTGTGCATTTTGGCAGAAGTAAATCTATAGTGAAAACTCTGCTTTTTTTTTTTTTTTTTTTTATAAATGTTAATGCAGTAGAGTGAAGCAAAATTGATCTCCTGATTTGATTGCAATTCTGTTGGCTCTGATAAACTCGCCTTGAGTTTCCAAAAAGCACTTGTATAGAAGGTTGTAACCTACAGTGGCATTTTTAAATGCTGCAATAATGACTTCCTTGAAATCAGTTCGTGTGTAGGTTTTAGCTCCAAACTTGCAGGCAATTCATAGTACTTCACCTTGAGAACTGGTGCTTTAGTCCCCTCATTGCCTTGTGGCTTGATGCCAGCCTTATGAGGCTGCAAGCCTCGGCTCCAAGAAGGTTTTTCTTCTCCTCTCCCCCCTCGGTCCCTTGCGTTGGCAGCACACGGCTGTGGCTGCCTCTTTCCTCCAGCGCATGGTGCGCGGCTTGAGTGAGAGAGAAGCAGACCTGCTGCTTGGTGCCTACGTTGATGTGCCTGCTGGAGGCTTTCTGCTCTGAAAGGAGCCCTGGGCAGCCAGCGCCGTTGCCTTGCAGTGGCTTCGTGAGCTGGCCTTCCTGACATCCCACGTGGAGAGACGCTTCGTGTTTGAGCTCTGCGGTATTACCTGTCATGTTTTGGGTCATTTTTGGAACACTTTGATTTATCTGAGACATCCTTAAATGGCACTGAAGACAGCTTTTAATGTAGCAATCAGGGCAAAGTCCCTCTCAGCTGAGAGGGAAATGCGCGTGTGCTGACATGAAAAGTTGGACTTGCTGATTCTCTGTCTTGGGAGACAGATAAAGAAAAATGGGATACTGTCTCATTGAATTTAGTCAGCTTCCTTGAAAAAAGTTTGCTTTTTTTTTCTGCTAACAGCTCTTCAGAAGACTCTTTGTTTTATATTTTAAGAATATTTATCCATTTTTTGTGACCTGTTAAAAAAAAATTAATATATATGGTGCATATTCTATATTTCTATATATATATGTAGTGCTGTGACTGGTCCCTTGGCTTTAATAGCAAAAACTGTATGTAGTTACTATGAATCAGAGACCTCATGGTTAAAAAGAGCTCTACCAAAAAAAAAAAATCCTAACTGTCTATTTTGAAAGTGAATGCAATGCTTGCATTACTCTAATAAAATCTAGCAGGTATAGCAAGCAATATAAAGCCACAAATCATTTTTAAAGGAGTTCATAAGTCTTCAAGTGATTAAAGAATCGTACTTGAAACTATAACAAATTAGAACGATTGGCGTCCAAGATAGGATATCGACTCAGGTGTTATCAAAACCTATTTTTCTGACTTAACCTTTCCTTAAGAAAAAGAAACAATATACTTGAGCTTTCCCAAAAGAGCATGTTTCCGAACTAGTCATTCATCACCTTCCTGATGCCTGTCTTCTGCAGTAGATATAATCGGCTCCTGAATGTTACTGAATCGCGGGAGTCTTAAATTTTGAAGTATTTATAGTGACTTAACCCGCTGCTGTTTTGCAGTGTGTTTGCTAAGGTGTCTGTAAGCCAGTACCCTTTCTGGTCAGCATCCTGGCATCAGTAGCGAAGGGCTAGCACGGATCAACGCCTGGCAGCAGGGAGGTGGAGGGCAAGTACAGCCTGGAGTAGGTTCTGGTTCTCTGGGTCCTCTGCATTAGGAGTTGTTCAACTTGAACATCTACCAGTGATTTCTAGATGGCTTTGGAGTACAGTATGGCAAACACTGCCTCTTCCACAGAGCTGGGAGCACTGGTTATTCTCACCTATTACCAGAAAGTGAAAACCAGCTGGGAAGGGCAAAAGAGGAGCGAAGTGGAAGTAAAACTGCAGGAGTCATTGTTAAAATGTGTAAACCGTTATTGTTATAATGCATAAAGCATTGCTGTTATAACGTATAAAACCGAGAGAGCAACTGTGAAGGTAAGTGTGTTTGGGGAAGGAGTTATTTCAGGATGCTCCCAAGGCGAGTAGTTTAATAACTGGAGGAGACTTTGTGTTTATCAGGTAATGATGGCAACTGGAGGTATGGTGGCTACTACTGCAAGTTTCTGCACTGGAATTGTCCAGTGAAGGATTCCTGTTTTAAATAGATGTGAGCAGGGAGCACGCACAAAAATATAAAACACGAGGGCACAATCCCACTGTGGAGGTGTTTGAGGAAAATGTATAATCCTACCTTCCTTCCCCCTGTTCCTTCAGCTGGTCTTTTGAGCAGAGAATGGGGAGATTGAGTGGTACACGCACAGAGCTCCCTGCGTGTCCTCAGTCCTCACCAGCTCCCCCGAAGGCAGGGCTGTGTGGCTGGCCGCAGCTCCGTGGTGGTTTTGAGAGAGGAGAAACCAGCAAGGAGCATCCCACCGGTTCTATCAGCAAAAAACCTGAGCAGTTTCCTTTCATGTCGCAGTGTTTCAAAACGTTGTCTGGCCAGTGGCGTGAACTGTGAATGAGTATTGCATACCGTAAAACCTAGTAGTTTCCTGGATTAGACCAATTAGTGTTTGTTTAGATAGCTGAGGGCTTGAATGACTTCCTCTCCGGAAGCCCCGAGACTGAAGTGCTAAGGCGGCACACCTCGGCTGGGCCACCTCTGCCCTCGCGCTGAAAGGCTTACAGAAGATAATCACAACTTTGCAAAAAGGGGGGAACTGCAGATTGCGTCTTACAAGAGGAAGCGTTATTCACAGCACTTCCCAGTTATTAACTGATTGGAGTTACAGCCTTGATTTCATGCGGTGGCTATTCTGTGACGATACCTGAATTTGAAGCCCGGAATTTGAACTTCACACAGCTCCGTGAAGTCTTTAGGCGTTGCGGAGGTGAGGAAGGGATATACTATTTTAGTGTATGTTTTCATTTGCAATTTTTTTAATATGTTCCATATTTCTAAATAAAATGGTCTGTAACAGACCAGTTAGCATTTACCTCATGCACCTTCCTTTAGGAGTAGGTTGCTGCTGCTGCTGCTGAGGAAGCGCTGGGTGGCTTCTGTTAGGTCCCTGAGAAGGGCTTTTCACTCAAATACGAAGCAGGGCAATCTTGTCTATACAGAGTTATTCCAGTCTTAAGGAAATAACTTCAGGAACAAATGAGCCTTGGACATCTGTTTTGCCTTTTTTTTTTTTTTTTTTTTTTTTCTTTCCAATACAATTTCCATACTAGTAAAGCGCACACATGGCTGTGCATATGTTGTTTAATCTCTTAATTGCATTTGTGATCAAAAAATGAGGAAGGAAGTCTATGACTAGGAGAGCAAGGCAGAGGGGGAGTTAGGCATATGGGACAGACCGATATTCTTGACTTCTCCTTCAGGGAATAGATGTCATCTGTCATTCCCCCTAGCCTGGAAGAGATTCTATTAAAGGGATATGCTTCATCCATAACGATGAGATCACCTATTCTGCTCCTCAGGGAGCTGAATATGGTGAAAGAAGAAGTTTGCTTCCCTCAAGAGCCTGGCAAATAAGTTCTAGCAAACAGCAAAAACAAGGGGGCGGGAAAAAGATACCCAAGGGAATCCAGATGTGCTCCGTCATAGCTGTATGACATAAGTGGCTATGTGAATTGCTGGGATAAGTGGATTTGTCCTTTCTTTAAAAATTGGTTATGTTTGTTCTCATGCCTTCTTTGGCAGTTTCAGGTGGCTGCTTCCCCTCACGTAAGATGCAGGAATGTGCAGAACAATAAAAAAAGGTTACTTGGCCGAGCTTCACGTTAAACACCTTGCACTTGACTGCTCAGGTGTTCAAATAAAGTTAGTTTAGTTTCTCCCAGTATATAGTCTCATAAGTTCAGTCTTAATTTGATATGATTTGAACTATTGTCTTCGGTGAGGGAAAAACAAATTTTTTATTATTATTTTGCAGGTGGCTTCAGGTGAATGCAATGAAGACACTGAGGTTTACAACATTACCCTTAGCACTGGGGATGAGCTCACTTTAATGGGGCAAGCAGAAATCCTTTATGCAAAATCTTCTAAGGAGAAGTCACGACTCAACACCATCTTCAAAAAAATTGGGAAACTTAATTCAATCAGTAAGTTAGGCAGAGGCAAAATGCCCTGCCTCATCTGTATGAACCACAGGACCAACGAAAGCATCAGTCTCCCTTTCCAGTGCAAGGGCAAGTTTAGCACCCGCAGCCCCTTGGAGGTGCAGATGCAAGAAGGCGAGCACACAATTCGCAATATAGTAGAAAAAACCAGGCTGCCCGTTAACGTGACTGTGCCGAGTCCTACACCAAGAAACCCTTACGACCTGCATTTCATCCGTGAAGGGCACAGGTACAAGTTTGTCAACATTCAAACCAAGACTGTGGTGGTTTGTTGTGTGCTTCGTGGCAACAAAATTATTCCCATGCATTTTCCCTTGCACTTGACGCTTCCGAAATTTACTCTACCTGACAGTCTGGTGAAGGGGGAGCTGTGGCACGAATCCCTCATCCAGCACTGGTTTAATATATGCCAAGAACAGTTTGACATAGATGAGTATTCCCGTGCTGTCCGAGATGTGAAAACTGACTGGAATGAAGACTGCAAGAGCCCAAAGAAGAGCCGATGCACGGGGCACAGCCACGTGCCGAACTCCCTCAGCTACGCACGGGATGAACTTACGCAGTCCTTCCACCGGCTCTCGGTGTGCGTCTATGGAAACAACTTGCATGGGAATAGTGAAGTCAACCTCCACGGCTGCAGGGACTTGTGTAATGAGTGGGCCCTGTTCTCTCACGATGCTCTTCAGTACCAGGAGTCTGGTGACAGTAGCAGCGATTACCTGTTTCCTGAAGTTAGTGAAGAATCGATGTTCCTGCCTACGAAACCAGAACTTCCTTATGAAGAGCTGTGGCTGGACCAAGGGTCTGGAAAGGCTGGTGACCAGCCTCTCACTCGCTCGCTAAGTGAGAAGAACAAATGTGACAACTACAGAGGGTCTTTCCGATCAAAGTGTGGTACCGCACCTCTTCCTGTGCCTGCGACTGCCGGAGCAACCACAAAGTCTTCAGATGTTTCCCTACCTCCACCTCCAGTGCCTCCCAAATCAGAAGCAGTAAGTCAGGGTTATTTATGTTGGTTTGCTTCTTTTTTTTAGCCCGTGAAGAGTTTGCTTGGGGATTTTTTTGGGGAAGGCTTGGGAAGGGGCGCACATGGAGGGCAGGGAAGCGGTGAGACGTTGTGAGGTGTGCAACTTAACTAGTTTCCCAGTAAGTGCAAGTCATATCCTAAAAATCACCTGAGTATATTTAATATAACTGATCCAATAGCTTAATCCTGATACTTTCACCTGGTATTTATTGGGATTTTTTGCTCCCACAACCAAGATCTAAAAATTGCTAGGTTGCTTCCTTCCCTGGCTTTCCACATCATCTCTCCATGTCACATGGTCTCCATGTTTCAGCCACAGAAAATATGAGAAAACACATGGGGCACGATCCCACTTGGAACTGCCTCGGATCACCTTAGTGTGTGCGTCTTCAGTTAATGGGCCCTGATAATGAGGACAGCTAGAATTTTTATGGATTTGAAGTGTTTGTTAATGAGAGATTGTCTTCTCTGTTGTAAGCCTATGGCAGATTTTGAAGAAAATTAAGTGCCATTGACCTCAAGGAAACTTTATCGGACAAGACCTGAACTAATTGCTCTGTACTGCTTATTGAAAGAAAACATGTTTAAATAGGAACTCTGCAGAGCTGATAAATGAGCCTTCTAGAGGACTCGGATTTTAAACAGAGCATGTTTCCTGTCCTAGGGTTTCTAATGAAAACTCATGGGAGAAATCATTTCTCCAAACCTGAAATGTCATGGAGACTTGAGAGGCAAAAGTACAAATATGTAACAGGAGCTTACGTGGACTGGGTAGAAAATCCAACCATTACGTGGTCTCTTGACATAGTCCTAAACATTATTTTTTAAAAAAACACGAGGAAAAAAGAAAACTTCCCCCAGGCAAGAGTGTCTAGGAATCTTTAGCGAAATTTAAATGATACATACTTACGTCACATGAATCTTGTCAGATATTATAATTTAACAAACTAGTTTTGCAGGGGGTTTCCTGGAATTTAAATAAAGCAAATATTGCTCCATTTGCAAGTCCAATGATATTTTCAAGAGGATGGCTGCACAGCAAGCTGAGACTAATCTAAGACGGAACTTCAGCAAACCACGGTGATCCCGTCCCTTTCCTATTCCCGTTTGACAGTACAGTGGTGTTGGCCATAGCCTTTCCATCGTGAGCCAGGTCACAGTCTGGTTGAAGGCTAAGTCGTATTTATTTGTCTGCAGCCTTTTTGACCCTGCCACCAAAACTTCCCCAAAAGGCAGCCGCAGCTGCTTCAGCAAAGAGAGGAAAGTCAAGACATTACGTCTTCTTAGCAAAGAGTGTTCATGTGTAATGCCTTAAGTGCAGGAACCCAAGAGCGCTTGGGTGCTCCCTCGCCTCCGAGGTCAGGTACGCGCTGACACTTCGTCCAGACTCTTTTGGACAGGAGCCCAGCAGCACCGTATCGGGATGAGGTTCTCTGGCAGCCTACACTGATGTAAACCGGCGTGGGACTGGTCCCACCCTCCTCCTCCTCCTCCTCCTTCTCTTTTCCCAGCCGCATGGTCCTGGCTCCTCTTTTGTGCTGGCTCTGGCACTCCTGCGCCTGGGCAGGCAGGCCGGTCCTGAGTTCGCAAATG
>NW_009259730.1:854370-866621 GCF_000687185.1 Egretta garzetta | reverse complement strand
GTGAAGGGAGCGCGGGAGCCGGCGCCGGGGAGCGGCTGGGGGGGCAAGGGGGCGGTGGGGGAGGAAGGCTGCCCCCGCAGTGGGGTGTGGGCAGCCCCCCTGGCAGGGGGACATGAGGCATGGATGTCTCTGGCCATGCCTGAGGCGTGGGCGATGGGATGCTGGGAGAGCTGTGGGGGCACCTGCACAGCATCGGTGTGGACCCTCGCACCTGGGGAGACCTAGTGGCACGGTGACTCCCTTCTGGGGACAGCAGGATGGCCTCCGGGTTACCTACAGATGTTGCCTTTTAAGGACACTTTGAAAAGTGTGCGATTTTTGTCATGTGTGTCTTACATTACCGAGGCAATGTGTGAGTGCTGTCAGCAATTTCAGTATTGCTTTCCAGCCATGCGGGAGAACTAATTTCTGCTGCAGATATTTGCTTGCATTTAGAGGTGGGCAGGGGTTGTAACCCCCTAAGAAAGAAAACAAAATAAAAAAGACTGCATCTCTGTAGGTGATGGTAATTTAGCCTCGCTTTTGTGGCTTGCTGGAGCAGCTTTGGAATGCGTATGAGTGATCTACTGAATTCATCAGTGGGCTGGGGCCGAGGAGATGTTTGCACGGTTTTCATGTAGGGTATTTATAGAATAAGTGGATCTCAGGAGCTGCTGCTGAACATGCGGTTTAGTCATCACTCCCGCTAGAATGATATTCCATAGCATTTCTGTGTAAAGGTTGGCTGGCAACTGTATTTTTGCATGCACTAAATTTAAAATGTGTGTACAGGAGCTGTTTGTAGGAGAGAGAAAAGGACATTCGGGTGTTTCAGAAGCTGTTCTGGTTTTCTTCTCACCGGCAGGATGAAGCATCCTGATACATAATGCTTGTTTTCTAAATACCTTTCAGAAAACCAAAGCGGCGTGAAGGCAGGAGGGGGGCGAGGGGGGGAAATGACCTCCTGAATTAAGGCCTGTGAATTAGAAATTGCTTCAGTCCCCAAACGCTAATTTGCATAAAATCAGAGGCTGTTTTCCTGATTGATTTAAAGCCCGTCCCCGATGGAGCGTGCCGGCGGTTCAGGCTCCCGTCGGCAAGGCGCGTCGAACTGCTTTGCATGATGCTCGCCGCCCCGCCAGCGACCCGGTGGGTTACCCAGGTGGCCTCAGAAGCGGTTACTGCCACAGGCACCTGCCGTGCCCAGATTTAGGAGTGACACCCCAGGGCCTGGGGGGTTGCTTGGCAAGGTCTTGTGCTGTCACCGAGGAAAAGGAGCAGAGGTCTTAAAATCTACTTCACGTCCGTCGGAAAGGGGTCGCCATCCCCGGGTCACGGGAAGGAGGGCTGCTGGAGCACGGGAGGGCTCAGGCATTCGGTGCAAAGGCACTTTATCTGTTTCTGGCCACGTGGCATCCAGTGCTTCTGGGTGAGAGACTATTTCCTTCTAACAGCAGCAGCCGTCGCATCGCACCCCGGCCGTTCCCCTCCTCTCCTGCATGTATCACTTGGTCCTAGCAAGGGTAGCTCTCCCCTCTGAAATTTCCCCTTGCTCTTGTCAGTTTAATCTGCAAAAATCTCTCCTTTTTATTCCTCTGCTGGGTTTCCTGAGGGCTATGCTTGGCAGCTGTAATCGCGGTCTTGTGACGGGGACCGACTGGGGCTGCAAACTGGTATTATTTATGGCCGCGTTCTGATCTGCAATCTAGGTCAGCAAGGGAGCTTGGCATAGTTTGTTATGCCAGCACCTTTGAATGCCGGCACTCTTCCCGGGAAAGAATCCTTTTAACCCCTTGACCGTCTGCTCTGCTCCGAGAGCTCCCCTGAATGGTCTCCCTAAACCCATGGGTGTATATTCAATAGCACGCAGTATTAACTTTGCCTAGTCTGACTTGGGGAAAAAAAAAATGAAGTCCTTAGGCATCCTTGGGGCGCAGCACTAAAATGGTTGAAGAGTTTTATGCCTGAATTCAATAACAGACATGAATAAAATTGATTCTTTTTTTTTTTTTTCTTGAAAGAGCAAATAAGAACCCTTAGAGCAAGATTTATTTCAGTGTTTTATGCTGTTGGGCATTTCCTGTAATTTTGACTTGTTTTGAATTAGGGAAAAAATGTGCTACAGTGTCCTAGTCCCCAGTTTTCCATTTCACAAAAGTACTAAACGGGTTGTTGCATTTTGAAAGCACTGGAGTGGATTGCAAAAGGTTCCACATTTATTTTGGTTTTAAATAAATGAAATTGCTTTAATTGCTAATTATGTGTTGCAGAACTACTAAGATAACTTTTAGTTCTGCAGTGTTGTTAAATTTAAAAATAAACTATAACTTTCAAACACAAAGAGGATCTCCCTTTTCTGGTGCATCTAAGACTGTTTCAGACAAGGAGAACATAAAGGTGTCCTCCTGCCCAGGGGAAGGTGGTGGGTCCTAAAAAACCTTGCCTGGCAGCCTAATTCTCAGTAGCCTTGCTCGCCTCTAGCTCTACTTAATAAATTGCTCTCCCAAATATGTACTGATCAGATTAAGGTCTTAATTCCATCCCTTTTTCTATGGGGATGGATCCTGATACTTTGCTCCTACCTAGGCAGACCAAACTAAATTCCAGGTAAGCAGTGCTATGGTCATGTGTTCTAAGCTGCCAAAGTTGGTGGGCTGCAAAAAGTAGATTTCTTGGCAGGGCGCATTATTTGAACAGGCTCTTCTGCCCACACCTTTCCATTTGTACGTTTTGTAGTTAACCTTATCCTCAACTGCTTTGGCAGCTCCAGAAGGACTGAAGCTCCAGGTTTGAATCCCAGCATCTGGTAAATACGAGATACATGTACTGTTCGTGGGGGAGGAAGGCTGGGAATCATCCTAGAGCTGGATGGCTGAGTATCGCTGGTGAAGTAAGGCAGGAAACATCAAAGTCTGTTGAGATCTTTTCATTACCTCAGGTTGGCTTATTACATCTAAATAGACAGCATTCATGAAGTTTAAGCCTAATTAATTGTTCCTTACAAACCGTAAAATACCTGATTTTGTATGTTACTGGAAGGTGCTTTTACGTCATTTCATTGCTGCTACTTTTTAAATGAGTGGATATCAAATTAGTGAAAAGCACCCTAAAAAGATTGCTGGTAGCAATCTACTGGTAGCAAGGCGTTCCTTTGGACTTCTTCGACGGCCACATACTGTTACAAATGTATGTACTTAGCATCATTTTTCTCTTCTCCTCCCTTTTTAATTATTTCCTTTCACAGAATAAGGCAGAACCAGATGTGTTTCATCTGTTTGAGAGTGCTGTTGCACAGATTTTCCTCGCTGCTTACTTACGTGTTCTTCTTTTGTACAGGTAAAAGAGGAATGCAGGCTCCTGAATGCTCCCCCCGTCCCACCACGGAGTTCAAAGCCGTCCTCCACCAGTCCTTCCATCCCTCCTCGTACAGTCAAGCCTGCCCGACAGCAGACCCGCTCTCCTAGCCCTACTCTGTCCTACTACTCTTCAGGACTGCACAACATGTATGTGTTTGAGCTGTAAGAGCCCCATGCTAGCACTTTTTGAGAAAGTTAAATTTAGCAGTATTCTTTTTGAAGGCGCTTGTTTGTAAAGGCATGGTACTGCGTGTACATGAATGTCTTGTGAAATGGGCTAACCTGTCAAGTTGCTTTTAAAGATTCAAGAGGAAGCAAAGCTCCAGCAGAAACTGTGTTTTACTAGATAGGACATAGCAATTTATATTAAATGCCTGCACATATTGCTATTGGTAATCTCACTGTAAGGTGGCACAGGCTGTCTAAATGCAGAATCCCATACAGTTCTGTATAATTCTTGAAAGGCTTGAATCTTCAAACCAGAACATCTCAAAGCTAGTTTTTGGGTGGAATTTCAGTACCACATGCATGCAGTGCAGCCAGCTGTGATAAGCAGGGGCACAGAAGGGGCCTGGTAATCCAGAAGTGTGTTGTGCCAACTATATGGGAACCTATGGGGTGGGTGTGATGGAGAACAGAGAGGCCAGCAGACACCGCTGAGTGTAAAGTGAGGTGTAGCGGAAAGGGGCCAGACAGCTTCCAGATCAAACCCTCTTCAGCACAATCCTAGCCCGCAAACTGGAAAATCCAGTCAGGCTACTCAGAAGTTGACAGTAGATTCTGAATTATGTGGCTGCACACCTTTTCCTGGCAATGCAGTGTTCTTCCTTTGGCTTTAGGAAGTGTATACACCTTTTGAAGTCTCACCTCCTTTTTGACTTGAATGTCTTGTTGTTACTATTTTTGGTATCCATTCAATGACAGGATAGTACCTGTCTGGATATTACAAACTGATCTGGAATCGTTTCAGCCTAGTTGCAATTGGTATAACAACTTATGCTGGAATTGCCTTTCTACGCCATGCTGCGCATTTGCAGCTTAGTGTCGTGTATCTGGCAATGATCACGCTAGATCAAGGCTGCTCCTTTGGTTTTATGAAAGCCTCTTGGGTAGTTCTGTCAAGGTCTGCTCCACAGGAGGCACAAGACCTCCCAGCATTTGAGGCCCACCAGATGCTGCTTTCTCTCTTTGTAGCTAAGAATACATCTGCCTCCCAAGAAACCAGGAAAATCGCGAGAAGTGAAGTTTCTCAGGAATGCAGGTGGTATTGTTTGCCTGAAACTTCACGATAGTTGCATGAAATTCATCTCCAGCTTGGGTCCAGACCAGACATCTCCAGCTTGGTAGAATTGACCTAGTGCTGCAGAAGAAGCTGCTAGAAAATTGGCAGTGCGTGGACTCAGCAGATTGCTGGCGAAGTTGCTTTTCAGTTCTTGCCATTTTTATCAATGATCTTATTTTCTCGATCATGAAGGGTTGCAGCCAATATTTTAAATACAAACAAAACCAATATGATTTGTCCTTATCTACCTATAAAAATGTCTGATGTCTGACTTCAGCTGTATTTGAGGTTTCTCTTGCATCCTTTGGCACTGAGTCCCAGTGAGTTAATTGTGGTGGAGGACAAGTAAGGAGGCACTTTTAAAATGTTACTTTATCAGTTTTCAGTAATTCCATTAATCTTTTAAATCATTAAATGTTCCCATTTCTAAAATTGAATTAGAGAACAGAAACAAGATCAATCAGTTTAATTCCTCTCTATGGTTAGTTGTTTACGACACCTCGCTTATTGTCTTCTCGGAATTGAACAGCCCGATGGCTAGATTTGTGAAAAATGCTTTGCACTGTGTACGTTACAGCAGTTGGCCTTTAAACAGCCAGCAAAGACCAGTTGACACTGTATCCTTGTTGAGGAGAAAAAAAAAAATACTGCTATTGTAAACATCCAACTGCTTTAAAATGCAGACTTGTATTCGTGACAGAAGCAGGAAAAAAGAAAAGTTTGGAGGGCGTGGAGCAGAGAGCAAAGGATGGTTAGACAGAGAGGGAAACTGCATCTCTTGGGGCAGAGTTTTATAACTAATTTTCCAGCGATATATATTAGAGCTGCTTTTATGCATCTGCACTTTGTGTTTGAGCTGGGCAAGTCCAGGCTGGCTTCCTCTCTGGCTCACTGTAAGTGCATGGGGAACTACTTTTTGTGTCAATCCATTCATAGAATAGAATCATAGAATCGTTTAGGCTGGAAAAGACTTTTAAGATCAATAACCTAGCACTGCTAAGTCCACCACTCATCTACATGTCTTTTAAATACCTCCAAGGATTGGGACTCAACCACTTCCCTGGGCAGCCTGTTCCAGTGCTTGACAACACTTCCAGTGGAGAAATTTTTCCTAATATCCAATCTAAACACCCCCTGATGCAAGTTTCAAGCCATTTCCTCTTGTCCTATCTCTTGTTACTTGGGACAAGAGACCAACACCCACCTCGCTACAGCCTCCTTTCAGGCAGTTGTAGAGGGCAATCAGGTCTCCCCTCAGCCTCCTCTTCTCCAGGCTAAACAACCCCAGCTCCCTCAGCTGCTCCTCATCAGACTTGTGCTCCAGACCCCTCATCAGCTTTGTTGCCTTTCTCTAGACACGCTCCAGTGTGCAGTGAGGGGCCCAAAACTGCTGAACACAGTATCCGAGGTGTGGCCTCACCAGCGCGGAGTACAGGGGCACAATCACTTCCCTACTCCTGCTGGCCACACTATTCCTGATACAAGCCAGGATGCCATTGGCCTTCTTGGCCACCTGGGCACACTGCTGGCTCACATTCAGCCAGCTGTCAACCAGCATCCCCAGGTCCTTTTCTGCCAGGCAGCTTTCCAGCCACTCTTCCCCAAGCCTGTAGTGTTGCATGGGGTCGTTGTGACTGAAGTGCAGGACCTGCCACCTGGCCTTGTAAATCTTATACAATTAGCCCCTCAGCCCATCAATCCAGCCTGTCCAGATGCCTCAGCAGAGCCTTCCTACCCTCAAGCAGATCAGCACTCCTGCCCAATGTGGTGTCATCTGCAAACTTACTGAGGGTGCATTTGATCCCCTCCTCCAGGTCGTTGATAAAGATATTAAACAAGACTGGCCCTAGAACTGAGCCCTGGGGGATACCACTTGTGACCAGCCGCCAACTGGATTTAGCTCCATTCACCACAACTCTTTGGGCCTAGCCATCCATCCACTTTTTTACCCAGTGAAGCATACACCTGTCCAAGCCATGAGCACCCAGTTTCTCCAGGAGAATGCTGTGGGAAACCGTGTCAAAGGCTTTGCTAAAGTCCAGGTAGACAACATCCACAGCCTTTCCTTCATCATACTTCAGGAACCTCCTAAACTGTTTCATCTCTGCTGTATGGTAACAAAACTATGTCATGTTTTGGAAAGCTGCTGCCCTCCTCAAGCAGTTTTCACTGAGCTGTCACAGAATGCCTACCTAGTTTTTTTCTTGAGTAGTTAGTTTCCAGAAGAGAGAGGTGAGTAATTAAAACAATTATTTCAGCTGTTGGTTTCCCTCTCTTTTGTTAGGTAAAGATTTTATAAATCTGCTAATTTTTTTTTCCAGTGTTCTGTCTTAATTAGCCAGACTTCCAGAGATCAGCTCAATCCTTCAGACTTTCTAAAAGGAAGTGGCATAAAAGCAGCAAACCTTTGCTTCTGATAACAGATCTTATGCTTCTGTTGGCACCTCTGTCTCTCAGGAACGCCTGGGTATAAACTATCAGTTCCCTCAGGCGGCTGAGCTTTGTTTACCACCTGGAAGTAGGTCAGGGTAACTTTCTTTAGGTGCCCTTGAAAAGCAAGTGTTTTCTTCTCATAGCTTTTTAAGGCGATGGACACACAGACAAGTTACTGTGGGGTAAGCTTAAAGCCTGATACTTTGATACATACAGCTCCTTTTCCATGGTGGTGTCCCTCAGGAATTTGACAGTGGGAAAACTGAGTATTCGGGAGATGACACAGAACTGAATTGAGACATCTATTGTTTTATGAGCTCGAAAAAAACAAGACGTGAGGCTTTTGGGTATATCAGTATCTTGTCAGGCTTGTAGAAGGAGTAAAAGAACTGTCAGTGCATTACTCAAACGTGTTGTTAATTCAAATCTGAAAAGTTCTGCCAGAGGAAAGAAGATTCTTTCCTTGTGACAGCCACCCTCTGACTCTGTCAGATGATTTATGAATTTATTCAAATGGCACTTCTTTTCATACTAATGACATCCTTTCTGCTTTGTTCCTTAAGCAGTGTCACAGAGAGCGACAACACCAACCCAGCTGAGAGCGCACCTGTTTCCTGCTACCCTTGTAACATGATGAAAACAGAATCCAAAGAGCCTGAGAGCACGATGCCTTTGGGAAGTCCCTCAACTGAAGCTCTGCCTTCGAGGTTGTCGTGGCCAAACCATTTTTCAGGAACTGCTGAAGGCCTGAATAGGAGTGATTTCCTGCTCGATCCGAGCAGGAGCTACAGTTACCCCAGACAGAAGACTCCAGGTACGCCAAAGAGAAACTGTCCAGCACCTTTGACTTTTGACTTCGATGGGTGTGAGCTCCCGGCGGGGTACTCCCCGCTGACCCCAGCGGAGTTCACCAACACCATCTCTAGCTGTCCAAAGTCGGCAAGTTACTCTCTAGACTGCACTGATGAGAAAACTCTGGGAGTCAGCAACACAAAGCAGAGCCATTCATGTCCTGCCTTACCTCCTCGGGCACCGAAGTCAAACGAAGAGAAGACGGTTACGGACATGTGTCCCTTGCCGCTGAAAATAGATGGTGCCGAGGAGGAGTCGAAAACTGGTTCTCCAGACCTCTTGGAAGATCAGTATCTCGTTAAAAAGGGCATGCAGGATACGTTCTCTGTGTCTTACCCCTTCTCGTCTCCCCTCCACCTCCAGTTAGCACCAAGGTCTTGTGGGGATGGCTCTCCCTGGCAGCCCCCCACGGACCTTTCTGGACTCTCGATAGAGGAAGTGTCTAAATCGCTGAGGTTTATTGGTCTGTCAGAAGATGTCATATCATTTTTTGTTACAGAGAAGATTGATGGCAATTTACTGGTTCAGCTTACGGAAGAAATCCTGTCAGAAGACTTTAAGCTAAGCAAATTGCAGGTTAAGAAAATACTACAGTTCATTAATGGCTGGCGGCCCAAGATGTGATGCCAACTAGTTATTAGTGAAACTGTACGAGATGTGCTCGATGCACTTCAGCTAATACATCACTTCCTGTTTTTTGCACTAAAAGCCCTTCCTGTAAATAGTAGTAGAAAAATTCTTACTATGCAGATAAACGGTTTTGAGTGGTGAATGGACTTTTTTCTTTTTTTTTTTTTTTTGTATGTCAATAATAAAGGTAGAGAATCTGCAGAGGTGTGCCTTGTGCATCCCTGAACGTTCAACAGCTGCTAAAAACTGGACACTAAGGGAACTTTTACTCTGTAGTCTGTTAAGACTTAGTCGTATTTATTACTGAACAATTTGATGCTGAAAGACACACACCGATCCAGTTTACAGTTTTGTGTTAACTGCAAAAAAAAAAAAACCATGTATTTCTCATGGGATTATTTCTGTTCAAATAATATTTGGCAACATGCTGTGATTTTCTTCCGTTTCTGTTTAACAAGAAGCATGTTCAGATGTACAAAAACATCGTTTTGACACTACATCTTGAAAACATTAAGAATTGCTGTGAAGTGCCACTAATAGACTATTCTTGCAGCATCTTTTTAGTAACAGTATCTTCCTGACTACCTGTAATGTGGATACATTTTCCATGTTACTTCGAGCAAAAAGAGTTAAATGTTTTTTAAAACAAGAGCCTTGCTTAGCTCATTGCCCAGAGGGGAGGGAGAAGGGGGATTTTCCTACTGAGCCACTCTGCCCTGGCCAATTAAAAGTTTATGACCTGTAGATTTCAAGAGTTGCTTTTGTAGTCGGATGGCCGGAGTAAGTAGCATGAATTCTGGTCATGCAGCTTTCTCATGGGAAAGGCAGTTCAGTGCACAGACTCTTCTCTCGGCAGGTCCTGCCTGCCACAGTAGCCTGCTAGCACAGCCCTTGCAATATCATAGAATCATAGAATGTTTTGGGTTGGAAGGGACCCCTAGAGGTCATCTAGTCCAACCCCCCCGCAGTGAGCAGGGACACCGCTAACTAGATCAGGTTGCTCAGAGCCCCGTCCAACCTGGCCTTGAATGTTTCCAGGGATGGGGCCTCCACCACCTCTCTGGGCAACCTGTTCCAGTGTTTCACCACCCTCATTGTAAAGATCTTCTTCCTTACATCTAGTCTAAACCTACCCTGGTTTAGTTTAAAACCATTACCCCTTGTCTTGTCACTGCTGGCCCTACTAAAAAGATTTTCCCCATCTTTCCTATAGGCTCCCTTTAAGTACTGAAAGGCCGCAATCTGGCGAAATGCAACCCCTTATATTTCCTCTGCTGCTGTTAGGATCATCTGAAAACGCGCTCGATGCGCTATCCGATGCCTGCGGTCGGATATGCGTGGGAAGGTGATAGTACTCCTGTAGAATGCCTTTGAAATAAAGCGTTAGTGAGGTGGGAACAGAAACAGCACATGGCATGCTGCTGAGAAGGGGCCAAGTGCGGGTTTGGGCCATGGCTTGGGAAATGCTTGTGATGTTTAAGTTCACCCGTCTTGTTTGCAGTGGGCTAGGAGGACGGGGGTGTCAAAGCGGGAGGGACTGTAGCATCATAAGATGTGCTAATTCAGTTGCCCAGCTGCAAAAACTCACTGCAATAGGTGTCACATGGAAGGAGCGGTCAGAAGGGAGCACGGAGATGGGAAGGGGGCACTAGGCTGCCCCTGGAGACCTTTCAAATTTAACTGCTCAGAATGCTAGAAATAGGATTAACTTTTGAAAGTCCATTGCTGATTTCCTGTGCTTGGCAGAGCTCTCTGAAATGTGTCTGAATAACCCCAGGATCCTTTGCTTTGTAGTAGTGAATGCAAGGATTTGTGGAGGTCCTCAGATAAGTCTGTGGTGTCCATCCTCAGCAACTGTGCGTGCCCAGGATCCTCAGGTGGTCAGAGCCAGGGATGCTGGAGCAGCTTCACCCTCACCTGCCGCTGAGCAGAGCCCTGGCCAGGGTGACACCATCGCCTGCCTTTCTTACCTTTTTGAAGTACAAAAAAATATCTCTTTTTCTACTGTAGGGTACGTAGTGGGAGCATCAAGAGGAAATATAGAGGAGGGACAAAAATGAGAGGCTGCTTTTGCCTGTTTTCTTGACCATATGGACTCATTATAAACAATTTATTTGCAAATGGAGTTTTCTGTTGCCCGGCAAATTTCATGTCATGTCTCCATGCCAAAGCCAAGATGCATCATTTGTCTTGCAGTAATGCAAACCACCAGTTCCCAGCCAGAGAGCAAAGCCCAACTGATGTGGGTACTAGAAAGCAGTGAGCCAAAAAATATCCCACTTGAAAACCCCCAAGAGTTCATAATCCTGCTCTTAATGTATTGAGTTTTAGCAGCAGATCAATAGCATTCTCCGGATGCATTTTAATTGGTGTCCTAAAATATTTTAGCTGCAAGTAAGACTAAAGCAGATTCAAGTACTGTTCAGATGTGCATGCTTGTTGGTAGGCATGTACAAGTTGAAGTCAATTGCATTTTAACTCTCGCTATGTCAAATGAGTGTTCACATTTGAAAGGCCCAAATTTTAAATGTCAGGTACTTCTCTTTGTTTTGCTTGGCTTGTTAATTCCAGGTAAGAAAATTAAAATATATCTCCCCCTGCCTCTCAAAAAAAAAAAGAGGCAATGGCAGTCTAGGTAATACTAACACTAAATATTTCAAATGCCCCCAGGATTTTAACATCCCTGAGAAAATTGTGGTGTTTGACTACAGATGGATACCTATTCTGTTATCTCTGCTTACCTGCCTGGGATGGTTTTTCTTGCAAGGACCCTGGTGGAATTTGCATTCACCAGTGCGCTGCATTAACATCCCGTATACATAGACCAAAATACAACTGGCCTGTTGAAAGGCCCAGAAACCTGCAATGATTTCAGAAGCAGATCCTGTGTGCAAAAGTACAGCTAAAACCTCTAACGGCAAACTTGCTATTGACGTCCTTCCAGTTGTCTTGTTCTGGCTTGGCACAGCTTACTTACTTTTATGCATAATGTGCTACCATTTGACCTTTTCTTTTGCCCTTAGCAGCTCATCACCTTAATTTTCCAAGCCTTTTTTAGCAACTTAGGTGTTCCTAACCGTTGTGTTGTGTGAACTATATGACTGCAGCGTTGAGCCACCTGCTGTGATGCCCAAGCTGGACTGAAGCATCTGCTCTGGTGAAATCAGGAGAGGGATGAGCGAAGCAAGCAGCTGGAGCAGGGTGGCTCAGCCTCTCCACCACTGCATAGGTAGCCAAGCTGTGGCAGCACTGATGCCCGTGGGATCGAATTTATTTGTTTTCTTCTTGAGCTTTGTTGCTGTGGTGTTAGGGGGTCAGGACCGTCTTCCGTGCTGCAGAAGGCAGTCTGAACAGGGCATACCGATGTGAACATGTCAATCTCACAGGAAGTCCCTGGCAGTAAAGGGATGGTGGCACCTTTGAAATGGGGCAGGAGCAGAGGAGTCCTTCAGGCCTTAGCAGAGAACCACGCAGTCTCTTTAGAAGGATGGGGTGTAAAACCTGGAGACTTAAATCTGTTAAAGGTTGCAAAATGCTGCACTGCTTATTGTACTTCAAGATGGAGGGCTACTTTAATGTTCCCACTGTGATTAGGAAGTGTCTGAAAGCTCTGGGGAATATCCTTGTGACACGAACTTTTTACCAGCTGATGTGAATAGGAGGAGACAGCGCTCGGCATTTGATAGGACTTGCAAACCATCCTAGCAAACCAAGCAGCA
>NW_009259730.1:783980-853465 GCF_000687185.1 Egretta garzetta | reverse complement strand
TGAACTGTTGATGTGGGGTCTTGGCTGGCTTGGTACAACCCAACCAGCCTGTGTTGTGATCCCAGACAACTCCCAAGCACAGCTCGGAGGTCAGGAATGGGGGAAACCAGCCTGGTTTTGGAGAATAATGGAGTCAACCGTGTTGATGCAAGCTGTGTTGGTTGCCCATGCGGCCTGAGAGCAGGCTCGGGCCCACTTTGTCTACTAACAGGGACGTAGCCATTGAGTTCAGACAGCACGTGTCATGCCAGAGTGGACCTAAAATCTTTTACTTTTTGGAGATCCACTACTAAGATAGGCCAACGCTAAACTTGGACTTTTTTCTGAGATTAAATAAATGTAAGGCCTCTGGTGCTTGTTTAGTTATCGGTGTCTGAAGCTGTGTGTTATCATCGGGGGGTTTTGTCTGTCTGGGGATTTTGGTAGCAAAAAATCTGGCGTGTCATTCTGAATGGAGCTGTCTCTCTGTCCTGCACCGGGAAACACATCCTTTCTATGCAACAGCCGCGTGGCAGCACAAGGACTGATGCTGCCTTCAGCGGCAAAAGCTGGATTCTTGGCATGGGGGCTTTTCTGAAGGTGGACACAGAGTGGCCAGGGGAGAGGTGGGGAGGAAACTTGAGGGGGAATGCTGGTTTCCTTTAAATGCTCATTGTGCCTAGGATTAAGATTCTTTGTATTGCTGCCTGGCTGGCTAACCAAAGCTGCATTGAAATCAACTCAAAAGTGCATATTTGCGCTCTTATTCTTGCCGTATTGTAAAAATTGCCTGCGGCTAGAAACTTAGAGACAGAAAACATTTGGTCCATCCAAAATTAGAAGGAAAATGTATTTTGAAGTGTTGTTTGCAGCTAGAAGCAAGGGTTTGAAGTAACTGTATATTACACAGGGTTTTTTCCAATACAACAGTTTTTACTTGCCACTTTAATTGACTTTATTCCACAACAACAGTTTCAAGAGAAGCGGCGTAAATAGCGATGCTGTCTCAAAACCCACTGTGTTTCAAACCTGTCTATAAATACTTGAAGTATTTTCGCCTATGTTTTCTTCTTGAATCAACTCCTTGATTGTCTCCCCGCTAAATAAAACGTGCTGGCACACCGGTTACTTGCGTGCTGCCCAGCAAAGTCCTGCCTGCGGGCCCGGCAGGGGATACGCCACGCTACTTAAAAGCCGAACACCAGCCCTATGTGAAGGGACAGGGGCTTAGCCCAGCTCTCCTGGCTTTTCTTTTTGATGCTCTGAAACTGCAGCGTTCCCGTGTACGAGCTAGAAGGTACGAATGAAAATCGTAAGCGCAGTGAGGGATCATCCATTTTCTTTGTGGTGTTAGGGATGGTGGGGCAGTAGGGAAATGTAGGCCCCTTGTTGAGACCTAGCAATAAATGGCTCTTCATTTGCTATGTTTTAAACTCCTAACAGTCTGGGGGTTCTTCAAACTTTACCATTTCTGTGCGTTAGAACCAAATTTTCAGTGTGAAAATCTGCAGAGTGATCCTCTTGACTTGGACAATCTTCTGAATTATATTGAAAATATCTGTTAGTTCTTAGCTTTTTAGATTCACTTCGGGTAGGTCAAAAAAGTAACACTTGGGGGGGGAAAAAGAGAAAGACCCAAAACTTTGGCTTAGTACATTTCTGTTATAAAACGAAGCATGGTTTTAGTGGAATTCTGTGCTGTTTTGGGCTTTTGTGTAAAAGGCTGAAGGCAGATTATTATTTAAACCAGGTGCAAATAAATATCCCTGTAATGTATATGAACAAATTTAAACCGCGTATTGTAAGTATATAAACTGTATATTAAAGACACTATTTTCATGATATTTCAAACGTGTACAGAATTTGTTGTACTGAGTCGTTTGGGTTGCACGTATTATATAAAATGGTTGGTTTTCATTTAGTAATTTCACTGACTGACTTACCCTCTTGATCGTCTCAGTATAATTCAGAAATAAGCGCTTCTCAAATAGTGAAGTCACAAGGTAAGATTGGGATAATTGAGAGGAGCGATCAGGCTTTTGCTTTTAACCTCTCAAGACACATTACTTTGCCTTGTCTTGTGATTCCACTTGATCCCCTTCAGCAAGAGCATCGAGCTGTGTGTTCCCCAAAGAATTTGTTGCCAGACAGCTTTCCTGTCTCCAGCAGACATTCACCTAAAACACTATTTTCCTGAGCCCTCAGCCTATTATCTTTGTTTTAGAGAAATGTATTCAATTATAATTTGGATATGCTTTCAAGCACAAGACCATGCGCGAGTATTTCTGCTTTGCAAAAAGCCTCTGAAGCCTTTATGGGGCGGGGAGAAAACTAGAGACAAAACAACGTTGTGCTCTAGGTTGCCTGCTCACGTTTCCTGTGGTGTTGGCAGCGGGGGGAAATGTCAGCTCTGCAGCCATCCACACGTCATGCGGACAAGTTGCTGTTGTGCCAAATTCCCCTTGGGCTGAAGCTTCATTCGCCAATACTCGGCCAAAAGAAAGTTTACTCCAGCACAGTGGTAGTTGTGGAGGGTTTTTATGGAGGGACTCTATGAGAAATAAAGCAGGGCTGATTCTGCCGCAGTGGTTGCCATTGGATTTGGGACAGATGGGGTTTACTTGCCTCCAACCCTCGCATCTGGGAGAAGGGAGAGAGCGTGTCTGGAGGCAGGGTGTGCATCATCTGGGGAGGGGAATAGGGAGAAGCAGAATTGCTTTCACAAGTTAAGAAAACTCTCATTCACCACGAGCAAGGCTGTCTAGGGCACATCTCTGCTCAGCTCTCCAAAGAGGGGAAAGGAATTTTTTGAATGCTCCAGTCAGTTGTCTCCAGGCTGGGTGAAAGAGTCTATGGGAAAACATTCGATACAGGAAGGGGAAGGACTATAGCCCAAGTCAAAATGTGGCCATCTCCCTATCAGGAAAGTGCTGTTCTAAGGCTTTTATGTGTATTAGAGTAGTCATCGAGCCTGACATAAATCTCCCATCTGACTCCAGTCACCATGGCTACCTGTAAATGTGAATAAGGAATACAGGCAGGGGAGGGACCTGAAAATGCAGCTCTCATCTCTTTGGGAAGTGCAAGTTTAATGCTCATGGACATGCCGCTCCTCTTGGTATGATACGTTTGCTCCCCTAGATCTGTCAGGCATGTGTGTACCCTGTTCTCCCTCTCACTGGGGCTCCTGTCCTTAAGTCGAGTTGCTATGGGATTCAGGATACTGAGAGCGCCTGACATCCTATCTCATGATGCCGATGACTAATCACTGAAGTCCTTAGCTGCAGTAGACTGTGCTAGCTCAGGTCATCACTAGCTTGGGGCACTCTACACCACGTTCTGTTGACCAGGTATAAACATGCCTTATGTCACCAGATGCACACATCATATGCAACCACTTTTTCTACTGCACAGGGTGACCAAAAGCTGCAAACCTGGGTGAAGCTCTCCTGTTATACCTTTGTTCCGTGCCATAAGCAATGGGATTTGCCATTCCAGAATGAACAGAAAATCTGGGCTGCTTGGGCAGTTGCCCTCGGTGATTTTGCCTAGGCCCTCTGTGCTGCTGGACCATCTCCCTAGCAGCCTTGCTCCCATGGCAGCATGATTTTAGGGGTTCCCTTGGCATCCCTTGCTAACCACTGCCTCAGTCCCTATGGGCGGCTGTTGGAATGGCAGGTCTGGCGGTTGCACAAACACTCAAGATTAATTGTATTCTGCATATAGATTTTTTTCTTCTCTTGCCTGTGGTTGTGAAGATCATTTTTTGTTGAAGGTTAACAGTATTTATATTTTTACTCAGTTACCTGGATCCAGCATTTCTCCTTTCCCAGGATAAAGTTGCTGTACGTTTTCAGTCAGCACAATGAAGAGCTGATGTGGCTTTGAGAAGGAGATGTCTTCTCCCCGTTCTCACCATCCGATTCCAAAGGTGGAAAGCTCAAGATGGGTAACCAGGCCACCACAATGTGAGCATAGAAATAAAACCCAAGTCTTTATTTATTGCTCAATGAGACCTCAAAATGCCCTTGACTCCCGGGCAGGACAAAAGGAATCTGGTGCCAAACACGCTTAGATTAAATGAAAACCATTCCTCAACAGGGAGTCTGGGGTAGGAAGAAGAAGAATAAAAGGAAAGAAAACAGGGAGGAAGGAGGCAACATATTTAAGGCACCAAGTCTAAGGAGCTGGCAATGAAGCAGAGGGACATGTCCTCTAGCTTTGTGTGGCAGTGACTGCTGTAGTACTTGTTCGTACCACACAGTGTCAGACTGGCACACAGCCGCAGAAAGGTGACACCGACTGTAAGGATCGTAGAGGATGATGGATGGGCTCGGGGATCTCGTTAGGACTCTCTGCCAATCCCATAAAAGCTCTGCCACAAGAAGGAGCTGGTTTAATTGCAGTGCTGCTGTTCCACTATACAGTATCAACAATTATTCTTAATGAATATGGGGGGTCAGTGAAGCAGATCTCCAGGGCTGGGTTTCCAGTGGAATAGTGCAAACAGAAAGCAGGAGGAAGCTCTAATGGGTTGACACTGAAAGAACTGGCAGAAGGTCTGGCAGAGGCCTGAAGAACTGCGTATATCTCAGCTAATCTTACTTATTTAATTACAACTCTGCAAGTGGGAGAAATGTATGACAGCTAGAAACAATCTTAAATGCTAGTCCTAGATAGCCTTTGCTCCTGAAGAATGAAGCACAGGCCATCCTGGTAACCAGCCCTCCAGTTTCCTCCTGAAGACAATGGGTGTTTTTATCCTTCAGAAAGACTGGAAAATCATACTGGATTAGTATTTCATAGAACCATAGAATAGTTTGAGTAGGAAGAGACCTTTAAAGTTCATTTACTCCAACCCCCCTCCCATGGGCAGAGACATCTTTCACCAGACCAGGTTGCTCAAAGCCCCATCCAACCTGGCCTTCAACACTTCCAAGGAGGGGGCATCCACAGCTTCTCTGGGCAACCTGTGCCCATGTCCCACCACCCTCATCATAAAAAATGTCTTCTTTATAGCAAATCTAAATCTACCCTCTTTCAGTTTAAAACCATTGCCCCTTGTCCTGTCACTATACATCGTGGTAAAGAGCCTCTCTCCGTCTTTCGTATGAGCCCCCTTTACATATTGAAAGGCCGCAATCAGGTGTCCCCGCAGCCTTCTCTCCTCCAGGCTGAACAACCCCAACTCTCTCAGCCTTTCTTCATAGGAGAGGTGTTTCCAGCCCTCGGATCGTTTTCATGGCCCTGAAATTTCTCCTTTTACTAACAAATCAGTGAATAGAGATTCAATCCCCAATAGAGATGGGGACGGCCCTCTGTCTCCATCTGTCCCACACAGGCCTGTGGTTCTCTTGCCTTACTATTGATTTCTCAAATGTTTTTGTCTTCTGCTTCCTGTAATGAAAGGCAGTGACAGTTAAACACTTTTCTCTTGCCTATCTAGTAAGCTTTCCAATAATCCTTCCTTCCTGACTTAAAAAGAAAAAGGTAAGGGCACATACTGTTTCTTCTTTTGATTCTTCTCTGCTGCAGCTGGTTTACTGAAAAAGTGTCATTTCAGAGGGTCTCCAATGTTCATTTTTTACTTTATAGAATTCAATCTGAGCTTCTTGTGCAATGCTAAAAACTAGGACTTGGAAACTGAGCCTCCAGCAGGACTGCAGCAGCCCAAGGATAAAACAGCCCACCATTAAAAAAGCAACAAACAGTACAAATCCATGTTTCTGTTTGACCTACAATCCAACCCAGCGTATCCTTTCATTTTGCCACACTCCTCTGATACCTTTTGGCCTCCAGAGGCTGGGGTGCCTCTTGCTGTGGGCGACGGGGTGGCTGCAGGAGGTGGGTGGCTGCTTCTGGCCCCACACGGAGCCCTCCCAGTATGCCCAGGCAAAACGGCCCCTCCTGCTGTCTGCACCCCTTTTGCTCCGAGAGCTTTAACCTCTGAGCCTCCATTGCAGATAAACTTGGGTCTGCCTTCCACCGTACCTGCAAACCCTGAAGGAATCAGGTAGGGTGATACCCGCTTATAAAAGCACGTGACTGGTGTTTATAAAATACCCCACTGCTGTTAAGCAGCAAGAACTGTGTTGAGGACCACAAAGCTTTCAGTTGATGGAGTTTATTTCTTTCCTTCTTCTTCCCCGTTTCTTCATGTTTAAAATGAACTCATCCCCAAGCCCAGTATTTCTGCTCCTACTGCCCTGAAAGTGGTTTGGTTATTTCCCCACTCTGGGGATTACCAAGACACCTTCAGCTACTGTCCAGTTGTGCAGAGCTCAGTTTCCTAAGCATGTATAAGGTCACTGATATTTGATAACTAGCAGCTGAAATTTGATTTTTATTGCTTATCGAAACGGCTTGTGTTCATATTTCCTTAACCCAGTGTTTCTACAAGAAAATTGAAATACCTACCTCAAGTAAAACTATACAGATAATCCATGAAAACTGGTGTCATCTTTTTCCTTCTGATGGCTTTAAACAGAAAAAAAACAGAGACGGGCAAAGCACAAGTAAAAGGAGTTATATTTAGGCTGCAGGTTCTTACTCTTAAGCTTGAAATCTCAGGGCTGATCACGAACCTGCCTGGAGCCATGAATTTCCATATACAAGATGCAGCTTTGAAACGTTTTTCAAAAAGTCTTATGTTTGAACTGTGGAAAACCAGAGATGAGAAGGCAGTTTCTAAAGGAGAGAGAGGCCTCTCTGTCGCACTGTGCCTTTCATCTCCAAACACAAAGGACCAACACACAGAAAAAGAGCCGGCGTAAGCCCAGCCGCAGCGACTCAGCCCAAGGTTGCAGCCCGGTATCGCTTCCCTCACAGCAGCCCCAAGCAAAGGCTTTGGCAAGGGAATGGGAACAGGACACACCAGGATATTTCTTGGGACTGCTTTCCCCGTCTCCAATGATTTACATCTCAGGGGCTTTCAGAGACAGAAGAGGTGTTTTGTATTTAAAAGTCACTTGTCTTCACTAATGAGTTTCCAATGCAAATTTTTACCTGCAACTTATGTTGGATTTTACTCAGAAGAGCTAAGCAAAAATCAAAATTTTAGGAACAGATGCATTTAAAGACCCCAGCACCACCACTATAACAGTATCAGCAGGTTGTGTTTGTAAACCATATGTGACTCTGCCTCTGGTATTTTTGTTCTTGCATGCTTTTGCAAAGCGTTACAACTTTCTGTTGGTTGTAATCACAGAGCCTGAGATTCAGGCCATAACCTGTGGAGCACCTTGAATTAGGGGATGCTTGTTTCTGACTGGGTCAAAAAAAACCCCTCCCAATTCTCAAGGGATGCAGTCTGCACCCAGTCATTCATGGGGATCTAAAGAAAATGTGGCCAAATACCAAGGAACAAAGTAAATGTTGTCTTGGACCCCAATCCTCAGCATTTCTCAAGTTCTGTGTGAAACCAACCTTACCACATGGGTTTCTGCATTTATTTCTCAGACAAAATTCACCCTGAAATGAAAAAGGATTTTTAGAAGCCAGAGGGGATTCCAGCCAAGAAACTAAAATAATGTTCATCAGCAAAATCTGACCCAAGGCATTATTGAGCCTCTTACACCTGTGTTATATATCAGAAAAATTCTTCCCAGAGAGCCATTCTCCATAACAGCCACTGCTTATTGCTCTGCATTTTGCCATAAGCCAAGTTCATAAATGTATTTTTAATTGATGTAATGGAAGACTCAGAATTTGGGGGGGGGAAAAGGACTATAATTCCTTCAATTATGCTGAAATATTTCAGATCATTTTAAATAGGTGTCTTCTCAAAGGCTTTGCTCTTTCTTCATTTTTAGTACTTACCATAAGCTATTTCAGATGGGAGCTCTTTAAAAGTCAGAACATCAATAAAAGGTTGTTAAAAACAGGCTACCCTCTGGTTAGCTTGGGGTTTTGCTAAAGCTGTGTTATGTTACTGAATGCAGGTGTGTGTATGCACCTGTGTGCCTGTGTCTATATGCACGGAACTAACAAAAAAACCGCATGAATAAAAAATCACCTGCTACCTGTCTGCTGCTTACTGTACGGCTTAAGTGCTTCTGCAATACTGAAAGCACAAGTTCTTCCAGCATGTGAGAACAAGCAAGTGAATTTGCCTGACAGACAGGAAACAAAATCTGTTCGTGAAGACAGACTGACAGGTCAAGTGCAGGGAAGTGGGAAAAGGGGAATCCAGGCTCCCTTTTAAGTTTGCTTAATAATAAGGTTTTCTTCTCTTCCAAGAAAATGAAAGATTACATTCACACAGGTAAAGGGCTTTTTAAATTTGATTGTTTTAGCTGAATTTCTTTATGCAATTTTCCATTTGATTTAATTCTATTTAGTATGATAAATGCTGCTTAATCTGAAATTCTTTTTTTCTTTCATTTTCATGTACGAAAAACAGAGATGAAAGATTAGCTTCTAGTGACCTGCATCAAAATATAATTTGGCTGGAAATGAAATGAATTTGGATTTAGCCGTATCTCCTGGATAGTTTTGCTGCAACAACAAATCTTCATAAAGTTAAGCTGCCTCTGCTCAAGGAGTGGAAGAGGTGTGTTCAGCTGAGCTGCGAGAAGCTCCTGCGGTCTCTGCCCTGCCTGCGTGTGTCTGACTGGAGTCAATGCCATCAGATCCTCAAAATGTAAAGGAATTTAGGATTTTAAAGTAAGATTACTGCAGCAGCTTTTCATGGTTTAATTATTTTATATTGGAGGCTGCTGAATGATGCGTTCGGTGAGCTGATTGCTTTTCAGAGAGCATTAAAAGATTTAGTTGCTCCCTGTTTCAAACATTTGGAAATTTTCGCGCTGGGATTGAAGGAAGCTGTGGAGCAAATCGTGTCTCTCTCCGGGCGCTGGCGGCTCGCTTCCTTGGTAGCTTGGGCTGTGTGGAAGGAATTGTGACAAAATGTAATTATTTTGGATTTAAGCTTTGTTGTACTTGGTCTGTGTTTTGTCTCTCGGCTGTATAAAAGGCAATATGCCCTGGCTGTTGGGTTTTCTTCATCGGTAAGTATTAATGGCAAGTATTAATACAGCATTTCCCCCCTGCTCTGCTGGTGGCACTGGTCTCGCTGGGTGCCCGCTGCCCCCCGGCTGGTCCCGGGCATGTGGCTGCCGTGGGGAGCTGGTGCCCCTCAGTGCAGGGTGGGCATCTCCATGCAGATGCCTCTGCAGATCCTGGTGTCCTTATCTACCTGAGGGCATTACCTGAAGCACAGGGTAACACCAGCGCTGAAACAGCAATCCGGGCAGCTTACATAGAATCATAGAATCGTTTAGGTTGGAAAAGACCTTCAAGATCGTCAAGTCCAACCGTTAACCTAACTCTGCCATCCCACCACTAAACCATGTCCCTAAGCACCTCATCTACCCCTCTTTTAAATACCTCCAGGGATGGGGACTCGACCACTTCCGTGGGCAGCCCGTTCCAATGCTTGACAACCCTTTCGGTGAAAAAAAATTTCCTAATGTCCAACCTAAGCCTGCCCTGGTGCAACTTGAGGCCGTTTCCCCTCATCCTATCACCTGTGCAGTTCACACACAAATCTTGGAGATAGTTTATATCAGTTGCACTCTCCCCTCCCCAAAGCGTTTCCTCATGCTCCTTCTGAAGCATCAGCTGTCTCACCAGCACTTCCCTACAAACAAAAGATTGATAGGTTCATAAAGTAGAAGTTGAGGTGGTGTTTCCCCACTTTCTGCTTTACAATTTAGGTTTCTGAGTTGATTGCTTTTTCTCACCTTGTGGGATTTGCAAAAGGCTTGTCTGGTCAGTATTTAGAAGAAGCCCAAGTATCTGACGAGCCTTTTGAAAGCAAATCAAAAATTGAGTTGTCCTCTCTCATTCCTCCAAAGGTAGCCCTAATGCCAGTGCACGTTCTTTGACGGGATGTCTCCTACTCCACACCATGCAGACATCCCACCCGCCCATATTGTGGGGCAAGGAAGAAATCCTTGGCGCTATAAAGCTATAGAACATAGCTTTAGTTCTTTCAAATTCTGATGTTGGGACTTCGTTAAATCCTCTTTTATTGTGGATTTCACTCACTAAGCCATAATAAAATGGATAAATCTAATAACTTCTTTGGATTTGATTCCACTTGTACTTTCTCTTTCCTAAGCAGCTTTTTGTGTCATGAAAACAATGGTCCACTGTGTATTTAATAGTTTGTCTATGTAACAGTTAATCTCATGACATTTCTCTGCATCTGGAGGAAAATGCCCAGGACAATAATGCTGGCTAATAATATCAAACTGATGAGCAAAGAAATAGCACCCACATTCTCAGCTGATGATGTGGCAAATATCAAGAAATTCTGCAAAGCTCAAACTAAAGTAAGTTATAAATTGCACTAATACTGGCTAATGGATAATGAGATTCCATTCTAATGTTGGTAATGTGCAATGTAAGTGTTTGCTGTTTCTTAAATAGGATATCTTTGACCATTTAAGCAAGTCTTTAGCACCAAACGTTCATGGCCACGAGTATATTAAAAAAGCCATTTTGTGTATGCTACTGCAGGGTAATGAGAAAGTTCTCAACAATGGGACACGCATTAAAGGAGACATCAATATCTTATTATTAGGTAAGAGCATGTAGAGTTAATAGTGCATTGATAAGTTATTTTATTATCCCCCCTCCTCATCATGCCAGTGTAGTTCTGTTATACAATATTAGCAAGAAAATAAAAGCCAACCCAGTACAAAGACTCATTTCGTCTTATACAAGAATGTTTGTTAGTGTCTTAGGATCAATTTATTTTATCCTTGGGCACATTTTTACAATTATTTCTGTTTTGTCCCACACTTCCCTATTTACTTGACATCTGTTCTATGTTTCTAACTAGTGCCGGCATGATGCGCAATTGAGTCTAATCCTGCACGGCTCATTCGGGCGAGACACCCACTGATTTCACGAATGGGCTTCAGTTTATCGCTCAAGTTGATGGAACTATTCTACTTCTGGCACTTGTCGGCACGGTGGCTGTTCAGTTGCGACTTCATTCCCAAATGCTTTGTTTTCGGTACCCGTAATTAAGTTACATTAGCCTGACAACGCTAACCTGCTACCTCGCAGCTCCTGGCAGAGGTGTCAGCTTCCTTGCATAAATCAAGCTCTTTATTTCTCTGCAGAGCTTCAATCAAATATTTGATCGCTTGCTTTAAAAGTAGATTAACCTAAATCAATAATCCTTTTCAAATCTTTCTGTTTGAGTATGACTTTTCTCTCCTGAAGAGGGCAACTTGCACACTTACTTACCAGCAGTACTGAAACAGCGCTTCACCCACGCCACACTGCTGTGGCATTTCAACCACGTCAGTACAGATGGGATCTGTTACCCAACAACCCCTTCCCAAAAAGCACTTGCCCAGCACGTGAACTACCTTGCTGTGTATCCAAATATAGCACAGGTGGAGCCCCCAAAAATTCAAAGCAGTTGTATAATGGCACTCAGTGACATGCTAATGGATCTGCTGCACTCTGCAGTCCAGAGGACTGTCTATTAAAGCTTTAATACAGCCAAAAGTTGGTCCTGTAATAACATTCAAAGCTAGGCTGGACATAGGCATACTTTGAAATTTGGAATGAGAACGTAAATTTAAAAAAAAATATATATTCTTGGAGGATTCTGAAGCAAGAACTGTAATAAGGGAAGGGCAGTTTGAGCTTTTCTATCAGATTTATTGAAACAGTAGGATTTCTGAGGATGTCTTTAGTACCTACCTGTGTTGCACTAATGTCTGGAGGCGTGTCAGGTATGTAACAGTTGTGTAGTATAAACTTTTCCTTAAGAAAACAGTTGTGGTTCATATATATATGTATATATATAAGTGTGTGTATATATATATATATATTAAAAAAAAAAGTATATAGAGATATATAAATTTACACTTCTGTCCTTAGGAATGCCAACTTCTCTTTCTTTTCTTTCCAGTTTGAGACTGAAACAAACAATTGCAATCCTTACACACCAATACTGTTGGCATAACCTTACAAAGAGATAAAGCAATTTAGAAGTTAATCATTGGTGCAAGATTTCCAAGCTTGCTAAGATTTGGGAGCATTCTGGAGGGGAAATGCTGGAAAAAACAAACTAAAATTCTATAATGTGGAGGATTTCTTACCAGAGCCCTTCAACTTTGGGAACTTTAAGGCTCAAGCACATGTGTCTATAATGCTTTTGTCTTTTTTCAATTGCCTGACCCTGTGCTTCTGGAGATGCTGGTGGAGCACGGCAGGCTCCTGTACTTGGAAGAACAAAAGGTGTTGATTTGCTTTGCTCACAATTGTCTCCTGTTAAACTGAAGTTGAACATTGTACACCTCATGACATTTATATGGAAGCTGTGTTTCTGAATAATGTATGAAATAAAAGGCTGCAAGCTTAGAAAAAAAATGCACTAATGATGTCTCAAGGTACTTAGGTTTAAGTGAATGTTTTAAACTTTGGAAGATTTGATCTTCATTACTTGAAAAGCGGAAAAACTTTGACTCTTCTCAATATCCAGCTCAACATACTCACAACATACTCGCAACACTGTCAAAGGCATTCCTTTTACAGGGAAGGAGCTTAGAAAACACTGAATAAGAAATAATTACGAAGATCAAGTGGTAGCTTATAAAAGCTGGCTGTGACTGTCTTTCAGCTGCCTGGCAAACTGCATTTTTTGAGACCACAGCTCCAGGCCCCCCTGGAGTTAGCACTACCAGGGTTAGCATCCCCTGACCCATCAGCACAGACGCGTGGTTCTCCTGCTCCCACTGTCTTCATCCAGCTCTTGAGGCCTGTCTGCCAGCAGCGATGAAGGCAGCGGCTGTAGCGTTTTGGGGGTCAGGGGCAAAGAAGTGTCTCAGTGACAATTGTGGCAGTGGCGGAACAGTGCTGCCAGAGGTGCTGGGTTTGCTCCCACCCAGTGCTGTGTCCCTGCTTGTGGCTGCTGGACTAAACGGCACCATTGGGGCAGCAAAGCATCAGACCAACCAACAGGTACTGGTGGGTTGCCTTTTCTCAATCCGATTTGACAGCGATTTACTAGGTGCTCTTACTTAAACCTCATAATAGTCTGTATTTAACTGTCTTTCCAATAAATTGAGGAAACTGATTTCCCATTTCCTGGTAGTATTTGGGCAATTAATTGTAAAAATACTTCGTAAGTGCGAGAACATGTATCTCATTCAAGTTCGTTCCTGCCAGAGCTTGAAAGAACCAAGATTCAAGTTTACTGGAGCAATTAGCCTGTGACATCATCAGCAAATATTTCATGTCTATCCCTAACGCCCAGCTCAGAGGTCTGGGCACGCATCCTGCAGTCCCTGGATCTGAAGGGGATGACCATGGTGCTCTTCCTGCCCTCATTTCTTTTGCACACCCATGAAGAGGAGTCAGGGCCATGGCTGCTGGGACCCACAACATTTACCCTTCCCTAACAGTTTCATACTGCACATTTGTGTATTTGCGTGGGGTTGCCGTGTTGTTAAACGTAACTGAAGTTTGAGGTTTAATGACACATAAGCCTTGCTGCAGCTGGGGAAAGACCTTTGGCAAGGGTAATCCTGCTAATGCGTGGCTCCATCTGAGATGATCCAGACCCTTAGGAGTCCCTGGGTACGTCTTACACAGTGACTCTTGGGAGGGATGTGCAAAAATTACTCTGACTTCACCAGTAGCTACTTAAACTTCAAATACTTTCAGCACCCCTTGTGAGAAAAGCCAAAAGTGGTGGGGAAGGAGGGGATGTTTACCGCACTCCTGTTTAATAAACTAAGGGAAGTCGTGCACGCACAGATACTGTACAGGTGATTCAGCACAAATCAATCATGTACATGCTGAATAAAATGGTGGTAAAGAAAGTTCAGGATTTCTCTACTGCTTATTACACTATTTAATTTTTTTCCAGTGCTCTAAAACCAGTGTGCAAAAGGCTTTGGCCCTATGGCTGAAAGGTAGCAAAGTGCTTTGCTTTCCCCTTTAAGAGGTGATTCCCTAAACCGCTTCCACTGTCAGCAGGGGGTTGCCAGAAAGGCAGTTGACAGCAGCTGTAACTGCTGATTAAGAAACTGATGCTCAGCCTTGCATTTCCAAAGATATCAAACTTTCCATCTTTTGAGCTCTAAAACCCTCCTGGTGTGCAACAGGCCCTGCGTGCCCATGTGTGCATCAGCAAGCACCCACGTACCTGAGCTCCTGCACGCCAGCCTGTGGTGGTTTTTGGCAACAAAGCCTTGAAATGGGCTTGCTGCCACCTAATAAGAAATGGGAAAGTGTTTTATAGCTGGAGAACATTTGTGGAAAAAAAAAAAACCTAAAATTTTAGTTCACCAGATCATTGAGATGCTGTGGGAAATAAGTGAGAAAACAAATATGCAAGTAAGCCCAACTACAGGCAGTCTGAGAGCAATCTGACATGCCTGTGAAGCGGCTTGTGCAATATGGGTATAAATCAAGGAGAGTGGAAGCCAAGGTAACCTGCTCTTCGGAAAGCAGGTGGCACCACCTAATCTAGGCACTCAGGCATGGTTATGGCGTAAATGAAAGCATTTCTATGACTTTGCTAGCATGAAGGGTGGAGTGGCTTGCTCACTTGAACCCCAGGGGAAAAAAGGTAAATAAACCTCTGGGGAAAAAAGGATAAATAAACCTCTGTTCCTCCTTGCCCCACATTTCATTTCAGCAATACCTTTGAGGTTGCTGGGACCGCATTCAAAATGGATGCATCTGTGGCTATTTGTAATTCTCAGAAATTCAGATTTGTTCCAAAGCTCAAGATTCACTCCTGGGGGGAAGGTGGTTGCCAGCCAGTGCTCTGCAGGATTTTCATGGACAGGGGTGCAGCCAGTGGGAAGGTTTGGTGTCCAATAAATTGCTATGCAGTCACTCCCACCGTGTGACCTTGTGGGGACCTGGCCAGGAAAGACAGTGTGGGGCAGAGCGCCGGGACAAGGCAGCCCCACTTCTCCTGGCAAAGGGGGATTGGATGTGGGATGAGGAACTCCTGCCCAAGGGAGGAGGACAAATATTTATATCTGGTCTTTCTTCTGTGAAACAGAGCGTTGGTCTCCACCAGTTGTTCCAGCAAATCCTCCAAGGCAAGAACAACTCTTACTTATAGCCCCTGGCAGCAGCCTGTGCAGGGACAAGCTCTGCATAGGGACAGCAGAGCTGGCACCATGGGGTACCGCCACTGGCTTTGTTCCTGGCAAAGGCCATGGAAGGGGTTACGCTTCCCAGTTTTCTTCAGTCTTCCAGCGACAAAGTATATTTTGTGTGATTCTTGTGCCAGCGCAGCCTCCGCACCACCCTGGCTGCCAGTTCCCCAGACCTCCCCGAGGGAGAGAGCTGCCCAAAGAGGGTCTGCAATGCTGCGGCGGGGGCAGCTAGAGGTCTCACAGCGCTTGTCAGTGAGAGACGTGCGCATTGCTGTAGCCTAATGGAAATAGGTCTTAAAAGGATGCGAGCAGCAGTGATTGATCTTATGGTGAGGTGGGAACCTATGAAAAGCAGAGCAAACGGGTGGGCTGCTGAGCAGGGAGAATTGTTCAGGCTTCATCATGCAAAGGAGCATCTATCTGCCTGGGAGACACGGCCTGTTGACTACCATGCAGTGGCCCATAGCAGGTATTCACTATCTCAATTTAACTTTCCTTTTTTTTCCTTAGAGCTTTTTTTCCCCTTAAGGTAATTCATATTTTCTTATCCCAGCAGCTTTTCTTTTTCCATTCCTCCCAACCATGCACGCTAGCACTTAAGCATGATCCTGCAGTTGGCCTGAGTGCCTGCAGAGGTTGTTGCTTAACCAGCTGAGATGACAGATACTTTCATTTTCTGTTTCTCTCCTTACCTTCAGCTTACCCTGACAAATCTTTGCTGGTGACAAAGGCATGACAGCGGCAGCCAGAATGAAACCTGACTCTTCCAAGTGGCAACAGAGACTCCTACCACAGTTATTAAACTAAAGTTTATTAAACAACTTAAGAACTACCAAACTTAATAAAGTAATATCTTACTTAACACACTAAACTGAGGTTGCAATGTTATTTTGTGTAATTCATTACGCTCTGTTCTGAACGAGGAAACATCATTTACATGAGTGAAAGCTGTCTCCAAACCCAAGTGTTCACGACATGATGAGAAGTATGAAAAAAAAAAAAAAAGCAATCACAGATGAAGAGGGAGACATGCTGCTGACAAGATTTGATCTGCCTTTTTGTAGCGTAGACTGCATGGATCCAGATGGTGTTTAAAAAAAAAAGTCAATGGCAAATGCGCATACACAGAGCTCTAGCAGAACAAGATGGCTGGTTCTAGCTATGCATTAGGAACTGCTAAGCAGAAATGCTATTGTTAAGAAATTAATCTAGATGTTCCATCAGGTTGTTTAGAGATAAGATTCAAATCTGATGAAGAGTGCACAATCTTTATTTCCCATGAGTATTGCACTGGAAGAGCAATCATGTTTATGTATTGTGTGACTAAGCATTGCAACCCTGGGAAACAACAAAGTTTGATTTTGTTCTTTCAAGTTCCAGATATTCCAGTTAAACTTCTTTGATGCTGTTTTGTTTTCATAGTAGGTGAAGTCAAAGGCAGAGATCAAGCATGGACTGTTTCATCTCAAGTGGAAGGAGTCTAGGAATTAGTGAGCAAATGAAGATGAAAACTGGAATGGAAAGCTGTCTGCAAGCTTTATGATACCAGTTACAGTGTTCAGGTTGTGAGTAACAAATTTTGACTGAGGGAAAAAAAAGAAAAAAATCCTTCCATGAAAAAATAGAAATCAGTGGCAATGGTGATGGTTTTGAAGAAGTCTAATACAAAGGAGACCGAGCCATATGCACTCCAGAAAGTTAATTTGGGATTAGGAGGGGTGATCAGTCTGAATTACTGTGATCTTTTTTTTTCACCAGTTCATTCTGTTGATGCTCAGAAATGGGAGAGGACAAGGAAAGCAGCCACGTGGAATCTGTCTGCTGCAAAAAAAGTCATAATCTTCTCGCACAAAGTGAAGTATTAAAACTTGACTTTAGGGCTGTCTTTTGTAATAAACTAGAATGTATAAAAGAAGTGGGAAAATGTACATTTAATTTCTTCGTAATTTCTTCCATATTTTTAATTTCTTCATAATTTCATAGCACAAACTGAGCAAAATACAGCTATTTTGCCATTAGTGGATCAAATACTACAAAAGTCTCTAAGCAACAACCCTAGATTTAACAAATGGCAATTGATTGCATGACTGATCAGAAAATGCAGTTTATTTGGTGGTTATCTTCTCCTTTTGAGACATGACTCTCTATACTACCAGCACTTGAAGGTAGCTTGAAAATGCAGGCCAAGTAGATGGGAGAATTAAGATCCCGTTTATGAGAACCAAAGGTACTTTGACTGACATGTGGCATCTGTGTCTTAGCAAAAGCCCCTGAGTTCTGACCACAGAGGAAAAGGAGAGCTGTGGAAAAAAAAAAAAAAAAAGGAGAAATACCACTTCTCTGTTCTGATCTGCACCTAAAAAAAATGACAACTTGTGACTCCTGCCCTGCGCCCCGGAAAGGTGTCTGCCTGGCGTGGGTGGTATGAGACACCTGACATGCTTAGCTGAAATAAGAGAGCTAATGTCTAGGATTGGTCCCTTTTTTGCATTTAGACAATGCTGTGCCAGCCAGACAACTATTAGACATTATGATTCAGTTATTTGCGACTAGTGCAAAAGCTAGACTGAGCGAGCTGATCCGTGTGATGCAAATAGCAATGAAATTGGTCTAGTTTGCCTGTATGAGGAATATGAGGCTGTGTATACTGTTTAGCATAGATATTAGGTGGCATGCCTAAAAGATTTTCTGCAATGCTGAGATTCCTGAAGAAAGACCGATAAGTAGCTAGCCCAACAACCTGCCTTTTTTTTTTTCACTCCAAACGTGAGCCACTGACTTGAATGCTGAGGGGTTTTTGTTTTTTTTTTTATTTTTAAGCCCATGCTGTGACTCCTGATAGACTCAGCAGTGAGGAATGAGTCATGCACACAGCTCTAAATACAATGTGCACATACTCTGCTGGGTCCAGCTGTACAGCTAGTCCAGAGCCCAGAAGAGGAGGAACAGAGAAGACAACATTCACTTAAGCCCAGGCCTTTGCTGGGGGACAGCCGCCAGGTACCAGCAGAGACCCACACTTGAATGAAGGACGGGAGGGAGGTCAGTTGACCTGAGGAGTTGACATCCCCAGCTCAAGCCCTTGTTCTGCGTGTTGTGGGAACCCAATAATAGTGGTTTTTTTACACTAGCCCTGGCCCATAGAGAGTGGAGTGTGTCTGACCTGCGTGGCTGCAGGGATGCAGGCAGAGCAAATCCTTCTTGCAAATTATAACCTGAATCGCCACAACGCGAGAAGGACAGGAAAGAGAAGTGGAACTTTGTGCAGATTTTACGCTGGTGGGTTTTACTATCATATTAGTATCTCAGTGATTTATATGGAGAAGCTTACTTTAAAGGTTTTTAGGAAAAATTTCTGTGAATAAATCTGCTGTAGGAAAGTAAAGCAAAGACCCATGCTTTCTGAAGGGCTGCAAACTCACTTACGGCTCCCCGACTGCTCAATGCATTATCTTATCTGTGATCAATATCCATATTATCTGTAAATGTGTCAAATGTATGTCTCCAAAATTAAGCTATTTCCTTCAAAATAATAGATGCAGTCCTCATAACCATGTAGGAAAAGTCTTTGTAAAGCAGGGAAGATTCACCTAGGCTGGTGGATCTTCGTTGTTGTTTTCACAAGAAGTGACCATTACTGAGACACTGCAACTTCAACCAGTTAAGTTACAAATCCAGGTAAAGCATCTACTCATAAAGAAGAAAACCCCAGTCAAAATGCTTCATTTCCTAAACCGCATATATATTTCCAATCTCTTACCTCCTTTCTTCACAGAAAAAGACCATCACTGTAAGACAGTTGTACAGCTTTTGTAAGAAAACTGCATTTGTTCAGGAACTTGAGCTAGTAGTATAAATTTTGTGATGTACAATAAGGTGCAATATTGAATCTGATGTTGGACTTCCTGAGTAATTTTTTCTGCATTGAAAAGTGAGAAAAGAAGTATTTTCCACTCAAGTATTTTTAGGTCAGTTAATGACATGAATAAAACCTCAGTCACTTTTGGACCTGTGGAACACGCACACCACTGAAAAGTGAGTAGCTCTTACTTGCTGACTGGGAGATTCAGTTTTAAATTGTGCTACTGACTGATTCCCATTTGAAATGAATAGGCAGAAGCTTAAGGGGTTTTTTTTCCCATGGAAGTTTACCATTTCAGGACATACCCTATGGAATTTGTATCTTGTGCGATGTGTTGTAGTATATTGCCCTGTGTATTAAGCTTTTGTCTACTGAAAGCACAAAAAAGTTCACTATTCAGGTAGTATTTATGCTATTTCATGTAATACGTATTTCAAAACATAGACATGTTCTCACAAATCTAGTAGTTCACATTTGAAATTATGAAATGCTCACTGTTTATAACGGTAAGTATTTTAGCCAGGGTCGAATTTATGAACAGTCTCATTTGTGTCTTCTTAACTCCATGTAAATCTATGTGCATATCTTAATTGAAGGCACATTTGGAGGATTATTTGCATGAAAACTGCTGATGAAGACATGTCGAAATAGGAAAGTTATTTTAAGACATCTATAGTAGGGTATCTTGCTATCCAGGATGTTTGTTAGCTCTGACAAATCTTTGTTAATTTTGTCTGGCTGTTTTCATGAATCTCTGGGTTCCAACAAAAGCTAATAAACCCAGCTATGAATACTTTAAATATAACTACATTTCAGAGAATATTAATCAGAGGAGGACTACATACACAATGTCGATACAGAGCCATAGAAATTTGTTGCTTTGTGCCGTGCAGTAGCATTCAGAGGGAGACTAGCTCCCTCATCAAATTTCCATACATTTGAACTGCTCTTGCCCAGGTTTCGGGTAAATTGCACGACAAATGTTATGAACATCAACATCCATTCCAGGGAATCGAAGTAGCTGCTGACCTTTAAATGTGAACACATTCACATACCAGTCTACCAACCATCTGGTATGACCTGACATTTCTATTACTGGCACTCCTGTCTCTTGCAGCCCCCCTTCAAAACACTGCAAATGTGATGATCTCTGCCCATGGTGACTGCCATCTTCCTCTGCAAAATGTCCTCAGGGAAGTACACTTGGCTTTCTCTGGCCCGTCTCCTATTTCCATGCCTACTCTGTTCTCCAAATCCCACTGAATTGCAGCCCTCCTCATCAAGGGTGTTACGGGAGATGCCAAATCCAACAGACCCGGGATCCCTCCTCCCCAGCTGGTGTGCCCAGCCAGGAACGGTCCCAGGTGGTCTCTCCATCCCAGTCCCAAGGATACAGCTGCTGCTGTTCCTGCTTGCAGGTCTGGCCTGTAGCAAGATTGAGTGTCCAAGAGACAGACAGACAGGTCCCTAATGCAGCTGGCCGCACAGACTGCTGCGCACACATAGAACCGCTCAGGTAGCAGCACCCACCTATAAAGCTACCCAAACTCACACAGGTGCAGGCAGCCCCATCCTCTTCCTCCCCTCCAGCCGATCAGAATGGAGGTTCTCTGGTGAAAAAATGAGTGCTCTCATTCTCCGCATCCATAAGCACACCCACATTCACAGACCCCTTGAATGGTACCATGGCCTCTAAACCTGTTTGACATCCATGCCTGGACCTGGGGCCCCTTAGCTGGTACGCAGGTCACCTCCTGCTTGCCAGATAGGGCAATGTGATGCTTGCTAGCAAAACAGTTGCATACACTCACACACTCATCCCATAAGCACTCCCACAATCACAAGATCCCTTGAATATTAGCACAGGCTCTCAATCTGCCTAATATCTGTACCTGGACCCTAGGCTCTCTTACCCCAACCACTGGCTCAGACCAAGCCCTCCAGATGTGGAAATGTTTCCTCCAACTCACCAGCTAGTCCAGCTTGAAGTTTGCTAGTGAATTATGCATGCACACACAGAGGATTAAATTCACTGAAGAGAAATATAAACACATCCAGGTCTCTCCAGCTGCCAGCACTTAGACCTCTTACACACCCACATACAACCCGATCCTTCCAGTTGCTGTCACCCAGACCTACAGCCCTGGTGCCCATGGCCTCTTCTCCAGTTGCCAGCACTTGGACCTTTCAACACACATACGACACGCACACCCCAGTCCCTCCAGTCGCTGGGGTTTAGACCTACAAGCCTTACAACCCACAGTCCCTCCAGTTACTGGCACACAGGCTCTTGCATGCCAGCCCCTCCATGTGCTAGTACCAAGACCCACGAGCCCTAAGACCTGTGGTCTCCTCTGGTCATTGGCACACAGATCTCTTTTGCAGGCTGGTCTCTTGTCGTGGTTTAACCCCAGCTGGCAACTCAGCCCCACGCAGCTGCTTGCTCACTCCCCACACAGCGGGATGGGGGAGAAAATCAGAAGATTAAAAGTGGGAAAGTTCATGGGTTGAGATAAGGACAGTTTAATAGGGAAAGCAAAAGCTGTGTGCAAGCAAAGCAAAGCAAGGAATTCATTCACTGCTTCCCATGGGCAGGCAGGTATTCAGCCATCTCCAGGCAAGCAGGGCTCCATCACATCCCCCCTTTCCTTCTTCTTCTCCCAGTTCATACACTGAGCATACCATCGTGTGGTCTGGCATAGCCCTTTGGCCGGTTTGGGTCAGCTGCCCTGGCTGTGCCCCCTCCCAGCTCCTTGTGCACCCAGCAGAGCAGGGGAAGCTGAGAAGTCCTTGACTGGTATAAGCACTGCTCAGCAACAACTAAACCATCAGTGTGTTCCCAACACCCTTCTCATGCTGAATCCAAAACACAGCACTATGCCAGCTACTCGGAAGAAAATTAACTCTATCTCAGCTGAAACCAGAACATTTCTCCAGTTGCTGGCACCATTTTCCCATACTGGTTCCTCTCTGATCCACCAGGATTCTTCCCCTTTTCTTTGTATCCTTTGTCTTTTCCCCTAAACATCCCATAGGCATTTTTACATAAGCCCACAAGCCTCTTCTGATAGCCTGTACCCAAGCATCTTCAAGTATTCCGTATTACTCATATTAATCATGTTTGCCCCTTCCTATCAGTTAAAAATTGCTGTTCAGGTTGACATTTTTGAAGGCTTTGCCTGAGTAGTTCTTTTAATGGACCATCAATCAGAGGCTGAAGCGTTCTGGGTCCTCATTATTGTCTCTGTTGTGACTTCCTCGTTAATATTTTTGTGTCTGTGTGGTTAATTTATCACTTTCCTCATTACTTGTTATTTTTTTTAAAGTGAGTAGATCACAACCAAATAACTTAATGAACCAGATGCTCCCACACTCCACATACCCTCACACCAGCAACAGACTCAGAACCACTGGGTACGCCATGATTAGAGAGACGGTCTCCATTTTATTATAGAGATCTGTATCATGATAAGGCAGCAAACCTAGACTTCACTGTATTGACTGAATGTCAGGGTGAAGTTTTACATGTTTTCTTCATGTTCAGGTAGATTTAAAGGACAGGACAAACATGTCACACAGTGCATTTCCATCTTTCTCCATTGCATGGAGATACACAACACTGTCACACACTTTACTGACTTTAACACAGTATTTTATCCAGATGGTTAATTATTTTCCAGACCTTACAAACCTTTATCATGATGGCTGAGATAGATAGAAGTAACAGAAAGAATAATGACATAGTTGCGGTTTTCCAGTGATGTTCATCCTGTGTCTTTGATGCTTGTTTGCATTAGCTTCAGAAGGCTGTTCTATTCTAAATGGGGGAAAAAAAAAAACAACCACGTCAAAAGCCTGTAGGCAAGGGAAATACGTGTATAATGTAAGAGCATTACGTACAAAGGAAGTGAAATAATTTATTGGAAGGATTTATTTACAGTGTCAAGTATCTGGCATTGCACAGAAGTACTGCACCTCAACAGGACATCACATAAAGAATATTAGGACAAAATTAAAAGTGGAAGCCTGGCCTCCAGAAGGCCATTCCTCTTCAGTTTGCTTACAAAATTTCTCCTGTGCCTTGTGAGTCCCTCTAAGCTATGTCATTCCTACTATTTCCAAGACCAAATCTCTGTTTAAACTAAGAGTCCAGGTGCCCAGAACTTTATGAAACTGCCTATAAAAACCTGCCCAAATGTCTCTGCTATTCACTACATTTCCTTTCTGATCCAGTAATTCAGGTAGTTTTAACCTGCTGTCTTCTTTAATTCTCCTTAAGACACAATTTCCATGGCTACATTGTTCCTTGCATAAAAAATGGCCATTGAATTAGGGAAACTGATTTCTATATTTGCTTTTTGTTTTGACATGTTGGGTTTTTTAGCAACGTGGTGTTTTAAGAGGAGATCTTTAGTAGAAAATGCAGTAATAGATTAAATACAAGTGCGCCAAGTGGAAGACACGGTTTAGTTACAAATTGAAAATGAGCCCCTTTTTGCTCAGAATCTCCCACTCAATGTAGGCTGCCATCAAGGCAGTAAGAGTGGTGCGGGTGGAGGAGGAGAACAGGTTTTGAATGAAGTGGCTTTTTGGTGTTTGATAAATTAGTAGCACTTAACAGAGCTCTTTAATTCCTAAGCTGGAGTCTTCAGACTTTAAAAATGTAACATCCTCCAATTTACTTTTACTGGAAAGGGCTGCCCAGGGAAGTGGTCAAGTCCCCATCCCTAGAGGTATTTAAAAGACGGGTAGATGAGATGCTTAGGGACAAGGAAATACTTACTTCTAGAGTTAGGGTCTCACCATCTTTCTTTCCGTGGCTGTATTTCTTTTTAAGGCACACTGCAGTTGTGATAGTGATAATAAGCATTACAACAAATACAGTTACGGTTGAAGAAACAGCTATTACAATATTTTCTTGAGTTGTGCCTTTCCTTTCACACTTTTCTCCCATGTACCACCAGTCGTCACCTGCTGGACATCTAGAAAGTAGAAGAATAAACATGTTGAATCACCTAAAGATTAAAGGCATGAAAAGGGCTACTTAAAAAAAAAAAATAGCATCTCTGGTGCATTGTTTCTATATCCCAAAGGATAATGAAATTATCTTAAAATGGACTTCTATTTTAAAGTTGTTTTGAGTGGCCTACTGTCCTTACACATCTGGATGTGTTTCTTTCAGCTTCCCGCTGTTTTACAGGTCATTTCTTCAGAGGGAGCCTTTGCCAGAAAACCCAAGCGCTATCCTGATCCTTTTGACTGCTGAATGCTTGGCTGCAGCTGATCTATAAAGCTGCTGCTACAGAATGGTCGTCTTTTTTTACCGATAGAGATGCCCTCTGGATCACTCAGTTCCTTATCTGCTTCCCTTTCCTTAAAGCTTACAGCACTTCTGTTGATAGCAAACACGCTTTCTGCTCCGTGAAACTGATACCTGTCACTAGGACCACTGTCATGTAATATTTGGTCCCACTATTACTAGTTACCCTCATATCCTGATGCAGTCCTGCCTTTTGTTATGCTCAGCTTTTACACAAAACCCTTCTATCTATCTCCTTCATTCAGTCAATTTTATAGGAAGGAGTTGAATAAGCTCCTAGGCCAAGTGGTCTAGAAGCTTTACACTGCTATTTTTATCCAATCAAGTCACATTTCCCACCCTCCAGAAAACCTCATGCACCTTTGCTTTTTTAATTCTAAGCTCACTTTATGCAGCAATTCGAATGTGTGAGATAAATGAGGTGGAGACCACAGGCTGGACTCTTAAGGCATCTCTTCCCAGAGAGCAGCTGAACCAAAGCTTAGGTGCAGGAATTCCCCAGGGCTAGGACTGAGCTGGTTGAAGATGTTCCCACCACATTTCTCTCTCCCTGCTCAGTACTTCTCCACCAGTAGATGTGGTAGACGTTCCAATCAGACCTTCTTGTTGCCAGAAGGGCCTTATTTTCAAATTTAAAGAACTTGTGTGAGCTGCCTCTGCCCTCCCCCAAGAAGTTGTTAAGATAATACATTAACATTCTAGCAGTCATCTGGTTTTAGGACTAAAACCAACCTCCAGTCCTTAATTCCTTCACCTTATCCAGCATCACTATCAGCTCCGAGACATTTTATAGTGAGCATATGAGGGTCCCAATGATCTAACTGAAAAAATCCATATCTGCAGTACTGTTGAGTGCAGACCTGGCCCTATCTTTCTAACCTTGGCTGTTCCTAATGCTATTGCTTTTCTGGTTCCTGTCTAAGACATTTATTCAGAACTATACGTTCAACCCTGTGAATGAGTCCATTTGCAGTGCACTGCAAGGATACTACTGACTGTTGGGAACTTCATGTGATGCGGCTTAATCAGACCCCCTTATTTCCCAATGGAAAATCAGAGTAGAAACTGACTGCTGGTCACACACTTCTCTAGGACTGAACATAGGTCACGTAGGCACTAGAGCTTCAAATAGTCCAGAGATGGCAGAGAATAAAAGTTTTCTTTCCATAATTTTGAAACCAGGCATAACATTCAGCATTACTTTTATTTTTTTTTGTCCACTTGGAACAGCTTCTTGACATTTACTTATATTTGTGACCTGCTTCTGATGGGTTGCACAAGAATTGTTTTTTAAAAGGTTTCTGAATGGGGAGATGTAACACTTAATGAGTTATCCTGACTCTTTTGCTCTCAGCCTTTAGACGTCTGCCTCACAGCACTCCCCCAGTCTACCTGCCCTGGCAGAGCATCACATAAGGTTACTATCTTCAGCCCTAGAGCTTGTTTGAGTGCTGGAAGAATGCTGATCAGCCAGGCAGGTTACATAAAAGTATCCACAGGGAATTAAATAAAAGTTCATCTTAATTTTCTTGCAGAGCAAACAGTCTTTTTAGTCCTCAGCCTTCATCTCTGGTTTCAAAGGCAAGCAGCTACACTTTGGTGATTCATGGTCATAGTTTACACTACACAATATTTCTGAATCAAATTCCAAGATAATGTCTATGCTGCTTCCTGCCTGCAAAGTATTAAACATCTTTTCTACTGGTATAAATGCTATTTTGTTTCAACTGCATTTATATTTGACTCTCATAAATTTTTCTATAAGGACTTCTAAGGAGATGCACAGTCCATTTTATAACGTTGGACTAATGCATTACTGAAATTGATAAATATATTTAAAATATAGTTTACAGGGAAGTCAAGCAGTGTATTTCAAAACAGTCAAATGCTGAGGTTAGGAGCTTTTTGCCCAAACTGGTCTTAAGTTTAGTCTTGCAGTAGCAGTTGGAAATACTTGCCTTAATCAGCTATAGTCTGTCTTTCCTTTCATTAGGAACAAAGATTTATTCTACTAGAAACTTTCATTACTCATCCTAAAACTGCATTTGAGAGTGAACAAAGGCGGTTACCTGCACACCGGTGATCTATCTACAATAATGCAGACACCACCATTTTCACAAGGGTTTTCTGGGCATAAATTGGGAACCTCTATCTCTGGCTTTTTGGTCGGGGTGACAGAGGCTGTTGTGGTGGGTGTTGTGGTGGGTGTTGTGGTGGTGGTAGGCTTGGTGGTGGCGGTAGGCTTGGTGGTGGCAGTGGATGTAACAAAGGTGGGTGGAACACTTGGCTGAGTCGACAGTAGATGTGATATATCTGCACGATAAAACCACAAGAAGTTAGGTCTTTACTTCATTTTATCTTAATGAAAAGTTCTAATAGCAAAGAGCAAAGAGTCTGTCCACAGGTATAATGGATAAATAGTCTCTTTTACCTTTTAGGAGCATGACGTATTTTGGAAATGCCCTCTAGATTTTTTCAGAACTAGATCAGGTTGCTCAGAGCCCCATCCAACCTGGCCTTGAATGTTTCCAGGGATGGGGCCTCCACTACCTCTCTGGGCAACCTGTTCCAGTGTTTTACCACCCTCATTGTAAAAAATTTCTTCCTTACCTCTAGCCTGAACCTACCCTGTTCTAGTTTAAAACCATTTCCCCTTGTCCTAACACAGCTGGCCCTATGAAAAAGACGTTCCCCATCTTTCCTATAGGCCCCCTTTAGGTACTGGAAGGCCGCAATCAGGTCTCCCCGTAGCCTCCTTTTTTTTTTTACTTGAAGTACTCTATTCAAAATATTTTGCACAAGAATAGCATTGTTTTATACACCTTCGCATGAGATAAAGGAATTATACAGTGTATGTACCTATCCACAAAATTATCCAAACATATGATTTGACTTTAGATACATGCGTAGTTCCAAAACTACTCATTTGCAAAGTACATCATGTGTATTTATATCTACAGCACTAGTGACTTAGAAAGTATGTGACGCTTTGTGTTTACTGTATCATAAAGAATATCAGTTGTGAGTGCATACCTTCCATTGTTAAAAGAATAAAAACACTGTCTTCTTTAATAAAGCTGCGGCTTCTAAGTCTCTGATGAGTTATGAATGCACTCGTTCCACGTCCTGGAGATCTCATGAATGCAGTTCCATTGGGAAAATATGCCACGGATCCCACTTTATCTGGTCTATCCCAAAAATAAGTTGAGGAATCTGAAAAAGAAGAATTAACTGAATGTGAGTGTGGGTCCACTCTGGATTTCCTTCTCAATAGGGTCCCTTCCTTCTCAGATAATCTCTGTTGCAATGTAGTACAGAGGCCTCTCTACAACCAAGACAAACTGTGTCCTACTTTGCCTGCTTCTGCTTAGTTGCTCATGGATAGCATGAATATGGAGAAGACAATACATTACCTGAAACTCAAGGGGTATGAGCAATGCTGAACCCGCCTACAATATTTGCAAATTTTTTTGCCTGAGATTCCACACTGATGAGATGCACAAGACAAAAGAGATCCTCAACAGCTTGGTTTAGCCTGAGGTATTGAGAAAAGCCTTCTGGAGATGAGGATATTGGAAAGGTAGTTAAAAACCTGCTGTATTTTCTTTTCAGGCATAGTGAGCAAGAAGATGAGTTGTAAAATGAATTAATTCAGTGCTTCTCAAAAAAGAGCATCTCTTGATGTGTGTGTAGGGCAGAGGGTACTTGAACAACCGGAATGGTCACAGGCCGCTGACATCCCCTCCATCAAACCCTGTTCTAAATCTCGAAGCTGAGCCTGACTGTCTATGAAGGCATCTGACAGAGGGAGAAGAAACTGTCTGCTCCAACATCTCTGCTGGTTAGAGAAAGGATAGGAGTTATAAGGCTTCCCTTGCGAATCTGGGGCTATTAGCAATATATGGATAAACAAGAGGGAAGGAGCAGAGTGCAAACAGACTGCATGTCCACAGGGTCGGCAAAGGAAAAGGGCTGAGCACTGTGGCCGTAACAGCAGAGAGCATGGGGAAGATGTCAACTATCTATGGAGGACCTGGTGTGATGCCTCTTTCATTTACAGGGGAGGACATTTAGTCTTCCTATATTACTCACATTGTTTTCACTTAGAGACAGTGTCATAGAAAAATGAATGTAAATCATAAAAATTTTAAAATAATATTGTGAATTAAACCTTTTTGTGCCTTCCTTCCTTGACTAATGTTACAGCCTGAAAGCTCAGGAAACTGCTTCAGTAGTGGAGGCAGTTTCTTTTGTCAAAACTCTTATATTGATGCAGAAAGTTGTTTTGGCTTAAATCCAGCCTTTATCCAATGACGAATATGAGAGTTTTCTTTAATATCTCTCTTTATAGAGATTCCTACCATTTCTCAGAGTTACATCTTTACCTCAACTTCCTCCTTTCCAGGTTATTGTGGACAATTGCTCCTTATCTTCTCATACCTTGAACGAGTACAGATTATGTAATATGAATCAGTACTTTGTCCATCTGCAGATTTGTGCTGACACCACTCTACCTTTTACAAGGAAGGAGGGGATTTGCTTAATAGCTGCACCTTTTCGTGGTATGAACTGTGTGTGTCATCATTTCACTATTTTTATTTTCAAGCCTTTTGGAAAACTTCCATTCTCATCAAAGCAGATATACATGCATCTTCACAGAGCATATGAAAGAAATCTTAGGAGTGGACAATCCACCTGTTTCTCATGCAAATCAACTTTGAAATCCAGGGTCACAGCTTAACCTACTTGTATGTTCAATTTTTTCTTGCCTGTGATCAACTATATTATTGCTGCAAACAATTAAAACATTCCAGAAGCTAGAAAAACTGCACTAAGTTACACAATGAGAAAATTTGACTCTTTACCTTTCAGCTGTGTTTTAAACATACTGGATAGCTCATCTGATTTTAACTCACCTGATAATTCCTGAGGGTCAGTTGTTATACTTCTTTGGTTTGACATCCGTTGACGAATATCAGGATGCTGGTCAAGCAGAAGCATGGTACCTTGTTGCCATGCACAGGGCCATTGCAACTGATCATCATTTGCTCCAGAAATCAAGTGCAAGTACACTGCTAAATTAAACGGATTAGTGGTACCATTTACATACAAGCTGACTTGAAAAGCGTACCCTTTACTAGAGTAAAAAGGTGGACTGTATATTACTCCTTCTGCCCCTGCTACATTTGTGTTGAGGAGATGTGTGAAATTTCTGATATGCCAGACGTGGTGGGGACACTGAGTTTCTGACAAATTGATGTCGTCAATAGAGAGGCCCCCGTTTGATAAGCCACTTCCTCTCACGCCTTGAAACACAACCCGAAATTTACTTGTGGCATTCAAAGAAACATGATGGAGCTGCCAGTAAGTCGCAGGTGAACCTGAAAAACAAGGGTAGGGATTTCTGAGTAAGCAGGACAGTCAAACACTGCACAGTTCTACAGACCCTGTACCAACGCTATGTAAGAATTTCTCAGTTCCACCAGCACTGACATGATGGACTATTTCTCCTGTAGATGTCATGTTTTCAGTGCAAGATCATATTTTCTCAATTCAGTTTTTCAACAGATTTAATATGTATAGCAGCTCTTTAATCTGAGTGAAAACAGTGTTAATGGTTTTGAAGACTCCTTTTCATATTTTTAAAGAACACTGCATTAAATTAGTATAAATGTTGTGATAATTATATGCACAATGATGGCTGTCACTTGTGTTATTAAAAAGAAAAAAAATCAGAGCAAAGCATGTTCAAATAACTGAATAACAACATGTCTCAACAAAAAATGCTACAGAGGATTCTGGGAGCCTAGAACTACAAGATTTGTTCATTCAGTTGTTTGTGTATATTTAAATGGCCTGTTGGACGTTTGCCTATGCAGAAGCACTATTCACCCATCAAATGATTAATGACACTAAGTTCAAATTAAAGCCAGTCATTTGCAAAACCTACTTCATGTGATAAAACTTCATTGTGAGTCTGATGCTGCGTCCAAAAGTGCCTGCACTAGTAAATTCCTCTTGACTCCAAGAGCAGTGTATGCAAAACCAAAGACCTCTGCACAGGGGCTTTGTAAGGCAAGTGAAAGTAGAACATCCCTTGTTAATAGTATGTACATGAGACAGTTTCTTTTGCTGTCTGGTTTATGTTCACCTGCACAAAAGATCAGACTTTCAGTTGCATTTACAGAATAGGCAGTGCCAATCCCAGGTGCAGAACTCATGCTTCTCTTTCCTAACAATTCTACACACAACACAAAGGATCTCAGATATGAGTCTTAACTTCTTGTCATTTTGCATCACTATTATAATTAGGAGAAAAAAATAAACACAGAAACAAGAACAAAAGTGCCCCACTATCTTCCATTAAATTGGCTTCTGCATTAACAAAAGTTTTTTTGAACTGCGTATGAAAGAGTGGGCTTTCTGACTCATGTTCAGTGAGCAGACCAGCTACTGTGCGGTGGAATGTCCCCCTCCCACAGCCTCCCCTGTTCCTGGCTGAAGGCAACTACAGCAGCTGCAGACCAGAAGAAAGGGTTCAGGGCTTGTCCCTCAGCCTCTCAAGCGTGGTGGTGCAATGCAACCCCACGAGCAACTTAGCCAGGATGTCAGATCATGGCTGGAAAGGGCTGCATTGTTGGGGCTTCTTCCAGTCTGCTCACTCTGTGTTGGCGAGGGTAACTTCTCACAGGAGAGAAATGAGGCCGCATGGGGGAGAAATGATCTTAAACCATTCCTGAGAGTTTTAGCAGAGACTGTCAAAGTAGCGTTCCCATTTGGACGCACATATCACATCAGAGACTTAAAAGGAAATTATGGACTTGAGAAAGAGGGAATGAGAGATGGGACCTCATATACATATAAGAGTATTTGTGAAAAAGGCTCAAGCATGGAGAAATTAACCTTGGCTTCAAAATAGGGTTCGAAAGAGCTTGAAAGGCTCAGACTAATCTGAAATTTACAGCTGCCTTAGCAGCCCTGACACTTACATTCACTGATATGATTCCTGATGGCCCACAGGGATGATGAAAGCGTCAGGGTGAAGAAAAGAGTGGAAAAAAGAAAAGAAAAACAAGCATGAGCAGTAGCTGAGCCTAAAGGGTCAAAAGGAGGCAGAAGCAGCGTACTTGATACCTATTTTGTAAAAGAACCTGCTCAGTCCTTTATGTAACCAGAATATTGAACTAGTTGTAGTTGTAATGGAGACCAAATAATAGTTAAATATTTGAGAAAGTAACTTAATTATAAGGTGACTTTGGCAATTCTAGCTTAAAGAGCTCTTGTCCGTTGACTGACCTCGGCTGCTCATTCTGTAGACCCAAGGCTCCTAAAACCACAATAACTTATTTTTCTTCAAACTACAACTCAAATTGTGATCTGCTGCCCATGTATTTCAGTTAAGTCATTTCAAACCTTGTTCAAAAAGTAAGTTAAATTTTATTTATCTTTTTTAAACTGTTATGTTAGATATGTCAGGGAACTTATTCTTTCCATTTATTTATTATTACTTTCTTATTCATTGCAATTTACTCTAATGACCAGCTTCTTCTGTTGCTATTGATACCAGCAATTCTAGAACAGTTAAAATGACTGTTCATGGAATTTTATCTATTTTGGTGAGAAAACTATCTTGATAACACAAGAGTTTGTAATTTGTGGTAATTGATTATATTATAGGAAAACGTCTGCCTGAGGATCCATCATGTGTAATCTTGCCAGCAGAGAATCAATTACACAGTTAGAGAAGAAGCCAAAGAATAACACTAGGAGATGAGTCACTTTGTTACAATATTTTCCCCCAGTACTTTAAAAAGGATATTGAGTATAGGTTAAACCAAAATGCAGTCTTATTCCATACCTTTTATCTCTTCAATGAGTCTCAAAGTACCATTCGGATGGGCTGAAGTATACTCCCTGACCCAGACATACAGACGGTCGCTTTCGTGACCACTGTTATAGAAATAGAATTGTAAGCACTGAAAGCCCCTTTTGGGATACAGAATTCGGCTCTCCAGGATAGCTTCGCTTCCCTCTGCTCCAGCGCTGGTGTTGAAATGCATGAAGAAGCCAGAATCTGTCAAAAATCAGTGAGAAATGAATGGTAGAGGAGAGACAAAAAAATGTTCCTAGCGTACTGGTATTCTTAATACTGTATTGTACTAACGCTAGAAGACATGGTCAAGGTGGGGTAAGGCAGATCCTGGACAAATCCTCAGACTGAGGACTGTTACCTGTTCGCATTCTCCAGAGGCAGAACTGTTCTCCTTGCAATTTTTTTCCTCATCTGGCTGTCTCTAGCAATTTGTACTCAAAAGCATGGGCTTTTACTCTTTACCCAGCGCCAGTAATTCACAGTTGCCTCCCTCTCTGGGAGGACTGGCTTAAGCTCCCAAACTCATGAAGTTTTCTCTGACAGGCTCAGAAACAACTTGCTGTACTATCAATTAATTGTTCACCTGAGCCCTGATAAATCATAATTTCTAAATTCTAATCCTAGCCAAAGAACTACTGAGCAATTATTCAGAAAAGTAAAGTCTCCCTGCTGTGCCTGTACCATAGGTTAGAATATTTTATAGAGTTCTCCTGTCAGGATGTGACACTAAGACTAGAAACCAGATGAAAAGAGAGAAGAATGTTCAATCTTCTCAAATATGCAGAAAATCAAACATATTATATGTTCGATTACATTGCATTACATCCCTAAGTATGTAGATTTATGTTGCTTAGTTAAAAAATAAACTGTAATTTGACAGAAATAAACAGAGAACAAGGCCAAGAGCAAAGTCAACTTGCATGCCTCTGCAGAAAATACTTCCCAGAGAGATAAGAACAGTCTTTTCTCATACCTTCGCATTCTCCCATATTAGTGTGATCAGTATTTGGCCCAGCAGGAACCTGAGACACTCGCTGCCAATCACTGTTATCCTCTGAACTTTGAATCATGCCACATATATTTTCAAGTTCAAAACTGCATGTGTCCATGAAACTTAGGGAGGAGGCTGTGACATTTAAAAAAAAAAAAAAAGAAAAAAAAGTTGTGAATGTCTATTACGCAACACACATTTTAATTCTCAATGTCCAAAGCCAAGAGCAGAGGAAGACAAGCACAAACTAATCAGTGGCTTCAAATACCATCAACATTCATAGGTACAGTCTTCAGGAACTCAAAGCATTTGGCGATTAAGCACTGCAATTAATAAGATGCGGTCAGGACCACTCTGGGCACTTCGCAAGCCCAGGAGGGTGCCAGCTAATTATCACACCACATCTTCTCTTTAAACAAGGAATGCTAATGCCAGCCCCCACCCATCACACAGCCAAAAAAGCTGAGGACTTCCCATTCATTCCTCTGCTTTCTCTCAGCCAGTCGACACATGGCCACAGATTTTGATAAAGCTTCACTAATTTATCAGCTGGAGTGCCTACTTTGAAATATAGTAGAGCAGCAGTTATTGCACAGCAATGGGCAAACCTTGATTTTCAAAGTGCTGAATGGAAAAAAACATTCAGCAAAGGTGCATTTGGGTCCAGAAGACACCTCATCTCATACAAATTTTTAAGATGTCTTGCATATAACAAGTGAAAAATTACGTGAAGGAAGACTGTGAATTGAATAGGAAAGAGAAAACACTGTATGAAGTTATTTCTCTGTCTAAAGCAAACCCTGGATAGGTGAGGGGAAGACACAGTCCAGGTTTATCCCTATTCTTAGATTTGTTTCTCGTTGTACCACGTCTGAGTTCTGCGTAACACCAGCCATGATTTGAAAACAGCTAAGTTAATAAAATGCTTCATGATTACTGCTTTTCACACTATGTATAAAAAATTGTGGCAGGTTTAAAGGTTTCATTGCACCACAAAAAGGGCCCTGAGCATCGCAAAAATCAACTTCAATGGCACACCAAATGCTTCACTTAGGCTGTAGCTCAGGGAAGCACTTAAGCATGAACTCCTGCCAAATCAGTTGTACTGCTGAGATATTTTGTACTGTCCTCACAGAAAGCTAACAGCCCTCTAGAGGTTGCAAAGCTATCAGAAGTGTTGTGTGACTGATACCTTTTAAGATGCAGTATTGGTATGATGTTGTAAAAAACAAGGAAAGATTTTCACAGTGAATGTTGTATATTGATTGCTGGAGAAATTAAAAAAAAAAACAGCTAGGGTGTCAGCAAGAAGGTGAGCAAAAATGGAGAATTATTAGATGAAAGAACTCTTTGAAATCAAAATACAAACCAAAATATGAACTCATTTTGCCCAAACAGGAAAGCAGTAGCCTAACTACCTTAATTAGAAAGTGCCGGCTGGCATGGAGTGGTGACCTGAACGAAGGAAGAAAGAAAAGCAAGACCCAGTAGCTAGCTTACAGTGCATTTCTTAGATTAATTCATGAAACAGGGGAAGGGGGCACTGCTTGAGGCAGGCTTTGAATTCCACCTGCACCAAAAGCCAGATGCTGTCTTGGTATGTAGTGAAAAGCTGGACTTGGAAGAAAATAGGTGGGGAAGGAGTGCTGAGTCCTAACTTCCAGGGGCTGATGGAAACCTCATGGTCAGTTCTGTTAAGTAATATGGTAGAAGGGGAAAGCAGACTAAAATCTGCTGTTATCATATGGCCTGAAAGACAGTGCTGAAGAAGAGATCAGAACAGCGCTAAAGTATCCGTCCTTTCCAATCTAAGAGCCAAGTTTCCCATTTTTAATGGAATTCCCTAACCATACAGGCCTTTAGCAGAAAATCAGTTTAAACTTTTCCTTAAATCGTGTTCAGCAACAGAACTAATCTTTTTTTTTTGATTCCTCTGGGAGGATATCTGCCACCGAAACCATTTTTGGCATTCTCTCTTCCCTCTCAGCTGAAAGGATCAGTCAAGCAGCCGGGTGGGCGAGGGCTGGGACCTGTGAAGCGCCGGTCCTCCCTGGCACAGGGGCCGCTTAGGCAAACGGTGGGTGCTCTGAAGACCCCTTACAGCTCTGTGAATGTCGTGCACACTACACTAAGCTGAGGGACAGACTGGGGAGCAGGGCAGATCCTGATTGCACTGAGGGTGGTGGCAGTTCTGTCACTAATGTCAGCATAACTGGGGCTTATTTCACTTGGGGAATGTGCCTATAGGTTAAGAATAAAGTTGAAATGTCATGAAGTGTTTATGTAATGCCCGAGACTGATGGAAAGTATATAAGATTAATGGAGAGGAAGAAGGACCCCATCCTTAGCTCTAAGCACTTCTCGAAGTCTTAACTGTGTGCCAAGTGCTGGAAGCGAAGGCTGCATGTGAGTGTGTTTTCACTTCAGACCTACACGAACAGAAATATTTTCATCAGAATTTTATGCTCAAAAAAAGCACTGTTTTAACAAAAGAGTTTGATAATTATTTAGGGTATCTGTAGAATGAGGCTTAAAATATAATTGTAAACCAGTACCTGCTACTTGGGATACTGAGGCAGGGAAGTGAAAGTTTTCATCTGAGTGCCAGGGCACATTTGATGCAGTCACAATTACAGAATTATATTCCAGTCTATATTTCTCTGTCTCTTACTTTCACTCAACTTCCTAAAATAAATCCCACATGAGCAAAATAACTCTTTTGACCACTTTTGGAAGAGACTGAGTTTGAAACTAAAAATAAAAATTTTCAAAGCTTGCATTTTCTTCATAACAACGTCCGTACCCTATTTGCATGAACACACGCTCTGTCTCACAGACTGCATGAGAGCGGAGCAGGGACGATAGCCACAGCAAAGATAGATACTCATTTCTGTACAGTGTCTGAACAACAGCTGTGGAATAATGGGGGAAAAACCAAAAAGCTTTGTGCAGAAGCACGCATTTTAAAGAGCCACCCAAGGGATGAACAAAAATCAGCTGCTGAGTGAAGCTGGTTTTTAACTAAAGGTCAGATAAAATTGCACAGCAAACTCTGCCACACAGCAGTGTTTCTGCAGGAGGGCTATGTTATTTCTAGCTGCACCATTATTTATGGTGTTTTTAACACGATTCAATTCTCCAAATATCTTAGCATCTCCTTCACTTGTGCCTGGATGAGTCCAGCATGTGTGTATCACCCTCATTTCTTTCAAATGCCAGAAGAAAAAACAATTAAAGAAATTGAGAAACTTACAGCAATTGTACAGCCGGTTCAGTTTCTGGACATCATAATCGCTGAAATCCATTCGCTGTCCTATTACATCCATGAAGTCCGGTATGTCAGTGACGATGGTGGGTTCAGTCCCGTTCCTGAATGCATTTTGGCTATAGTGCATCACAGAAGTGTAGTCATAGGGAACATTCAGGGAGTCTGATGTTTTATCATCATATTTTTGGAAATTATGTTCTTTACCTAAATGGGAAAAATAAAAGGAAAGATTGTTTGTTGCCCAAGGGAACCAAGTTTTGATGTACGGGTTTAAAGTGACAGAGAATCCATCAGATCCCCATGTATGTTTTTGTAGACATTTACTTGTACTTCCTCTGTAAAACTATTTTATTTCTAGTCTAGAGTGATTTACTTTCCTCTTTCAGGCACTGCAACATAACATGGTGACTTCTGCTGGATGAAGGAAAGCTTTTTGCTACGAGAAATCCTTTCCCCGTGAAACCACCCATAAACTTTGATGGGCTTGTGGTACCCAAAAGTGGAGATACAGTTTCACTATTCAAATGAATGCAATTTGCAACTGTAATGCTTCCCTGTTTCTAATCTGCATTCTCTGATGTTTAATTGCTGGTCATTTTAGCTCACAATAAAAAAGTTAGAGTTGTCATCAGATAAGCTTCCAGAATTTAACTTTACAGATATTTTCTGGAGTATGAGTGAAAAAACATTACTACCTACCTATGGTAATGGAAGGTAAAGTTTTAAATGTTTTGAATTAGCCAAAATACAGTAACTATATTCTGGTCAGTGTAAAAAAGCTGCAGCAGTTTCAAACAGCTAACAACAGTGCAACTCGTCATTAAAGGGTCAGCAAAATGTAATGGAAACCAAATAACACAGTCGAAGACATTTTCGGTGATATATACTTGCATATGCACCTGACTATTGATCACAACTAAATAAGGATGCATTGGATTTAATTATCTGTTTTTTCAGCCTTCTGTGTGTACCTCTATTAGGAAAGCATCGAGTCTGTGTATAAAACTTTGGTTTTGAACTGCCTGGAAGTCACAGGGGATGATGGCAAGCTGAAGAGGCAGAGACCGGGCAGAGTCCAGGGGAACCCAGTGCCGGCTGCCAGGCTTGTGCCAAATACGCCAACACTTTGGTTCACAAGCTGCATCGCCGAAGTAACCGCTCGTGTGGTGCGGACCCTGAAAGGGGTCCCTCCTTTCTGCACACCCTTTCAGCACGCTCTGCCATCTCGGCTCTGCTGCCCGAACCAGGGGTAGCGGTCAGGGAGAAACAGGACAACCGGTGTTTTCACTGGAGATTTTCTACTGGCTTTGGTCACGCTGGGTTTTTCAGAGTGAGATTTTTTTTTTTTTAATTACTTTTGTTTTGTTAAGGGCTCCCAGAGTAACAGTGCTTTTAGAATATTCATTTAAACAAACAAAATTATTTTCTTCTGTTGCTTTCCTGTACAACACATAGCTCACAACAGGACTCAGATCTCTAGTTAGGGCTCTGGGAACTGCCATGGCACAAGGAATAACCACAGCAACAACAAACAAGGCTTTCTGTCCCAAATAGATGTCACTTGCTATTTAATTTATTGATAATGCTGGCTTTGAAAATTAAGTCCAGGTGATAGAATGGCACGGCCACCAAAGGATGGCTGGAAGGAATGTTCCACAGCTAAACCCCCTAGCACCAGGGTCTGAAAGGAAAAGCCGGGGAGAGACTGACCAGGCCGAATCCTGTCCCACATGATGGACACATAGTCATCCCGGTCGGACCGTGACTGCTCATGCCAGAATCCCAGGGCATGCAGGAACTCATGCTGGATCGTCCCAATCCTGTCACAGTTGGCTCCGATGGAGAGCTGCTGCATCCCCACTTGGTGGTTCCCCACTAAGGACCAGCAGCTGGCATGGAAATAAAATGAGAGAGGGCTCTGTGAGACACATACCAACCCCGTGCCTCGTGAACTCCAGAATCAGTCTGTTCAACAGGTAGGTCTGTAACATGAGTGCTGAAGTTACATTTTGACACAGAGAGCACTTTTTCATTGATCTCTTCCCTACCAGATCCTTTCCTCTCACATTTAGCTCTGTTTCGATGAACAAGCAGTTCCCCCGCTCTGGCTCTATTGTTTTTAATGGGTTTTCTTTAGCAGAAAAATGTTGAGCTGTTTGTGACAGAAGAAAACGGATGAGGATTTCATTGGTACTCTGGTAAATATTGAAGACTATGGACACATGATTTAGAGCAATTAAGTTTCTGCAAATGAACAATTTTTATCTCGACCGCAGTAAATGACCATGAGTGCACTCGGAGCCTGTCCCTATCGGCCAGGGAAACCAGGTTCATGCTCATTCTCGCCTCTGCCATTGCAGCTGCTTCTCTCTTCATGGTTTTGGCCTTTTGCCCTTTGCTTGCCAGGCAAGGTATGCTCCTGCACGGCTGTGTTTACCTTCTGAAAGGTTGGCGGATTTGACAGTGCTTTTCATAAGCTCTTTTCTTTCCAGCTGTCTGTGAGCTGCTGCACTAGGGCCCTTGCCGCTGACACACGCTCACAAGGAAGAGCAAAACCACAGCTGTGCTGGAAGTTTTTATTAAAGAATAAAAATTTCACTGAGCTATCTGCACAAGCCAATAAAATGGCACCCCACGCCCACAGACTAGCAAGCACAGGGAGTTACATTTAAATTGATATTTTATGCAGCAAATAAATCAACACTTACCCAATGAAGTCCGTAAAATTAATTGGGCGCAAAATATACCATAGGATTTGCAGTCCTCTCACCCCAGAAATTTAAGAACACAAGCACACCATGCGCTTTCGAACGCTGTAACTTATTAGTGCAACATATTCCCCAGTATTTCTCTTTCCACAAAGCATCACAGGCCTTGGCTATTGATTACTCATTAAAATCCCAGCATGAGACCTGGGAAGGAGCACATGTGGCATCCATGATTTCACCAGCTTCCCTTGAACAAGGCCTCATATCAATTATGCAGCTTTTTCTGGTTGTGCAGAAGTCTAAGAAGTCTCGTCACCATTCCGGGTCCACCTCATACCAAAGCAAGCTGCCTCTGGCTTCACAGCTACACAGAGCATAGCAGGCTACAGGCGCATCCAGGACGCTGCCAAAATTAGCATCCAAATGCTGGGGGATGCAGCTTCCGCTTGCCTTCAGTCTGCCAAATGCCTACGACACCATCGTTCTGCAGCCACAGAGGGAGCAAATGCTTGGCCTGTGTCACCCAACACTGAGACTAAAACTAGGTGAGTGGGACAGGGCACTCCAGAGCAACGGCACCTGGAACACCATGCTAGCAGTGTCTTTAGGAGGGAAGAAAAAGCGGGGAAAGTCCCAGCTTCCCCAAGTGTGTGAGAGCTGTATCGCCCCCGATTCAGTGCTTTCGGCACGGCTAGTTGCTCTATCAGAGGCTAGAGGACCGGGGAAGTACCTGCTCTGACTAATCCCATCAGCCTTCTTTTTGGAACAGATGGTCTGTAAGTGAATACATGCCTCCAAAAGTGATGATACCACCTAGAAATCCTATTCTCTAACAGCCAGGACTTATTTCAGGCACGCTTTTATACTAATGTCCTGCTAGTATCACATAGAATCACAGATGACCAGTATCAGCACACAGGCACTTGGACTTACCAGCACCAAGCTGGTTAGCCAGGGATCGGTATCCATCCACTGCTGCAGGGGTTCCCTTTGCCATGTGCCACAGTTGCACAGAGCTGAGGTGACCTCCCAGGAGAGCTCCATGAAAACCTGATTTCCCACGTGGAATTATGAGAGACAGGGTTGATCCCCCCCTTGTCTGCTAACAATTTGACTCTACCACACCATGCTAGTTTTTCTGCTGAATAAGCCCTGCTCTTCCTGAGAAGAGTAGGGAGAAACAGCATATCCATCGTGGGTTCCCAGAGCTTTGCAGGCACCTGCCACGTCTGATGTTCCTGGATTTCTGTCACTCACAAGCACCTCTCGTGTATTTGGCTTGGCATGCAGGCTAGAGTCAAGAACAAGTTTTTAAATAGATCCACAGTCTAACCTCTGCTGCAGATGCAGAGACCTGAATAGAGGGTGAGGTGAAAGGCTGTGTGCTAGAAAACCTCACATGTACCTCTATTCAGTGTTACAAACATATATATCTGTTAACGTAAAGGAGGCAGTTGCCAAGGCTTGGAGAATGGCAGGTAAAGAATGTGGACAGAGAGAGGGCTCTTTGCACAGGGTTTGATGACACTGTGTGTATAAATCAGAGACTACAAATGTATTTTTGTTGACAGGGCAGTCAACACAACAAAATGGCAGCTGGCTTCTTTTGTGGCTTCTTTTGTGGCTGACTTCATTTGAATTCAAAAGGATCATCTAGGTGAGGACTTTATGGCCTACTACAAATCCTTTTGACTCAAAGTTCCCCCACCTTCCTCTGTCTGTTTTATAGATGCAAGCCAAGATTAGAAAGGCAAAGACGATTTATTACTTTTTCTTGGTGCGATAAAACTTTACGAATCCGGCTGGTGTTGCCAGGAACTTTGTGCTCCTGTCTGCACTGTACCCTCTGGACTGAGGGCTTTAGTATGCGGTTGGGGAGTCCTAGCTGACTAAAATAATTAGGAATTATTTTCCTAATTCCAGAGTGGAAATGGGTTGGTTTATCCACCTTTCACTTTGTCCCGTTACATCGGGAGAGAGGAATGGAGCGAAATGAAAGGCAGTTAATGCAGGGTCAGTCCTGATAATTTCTTTGTACAGCCCCAAGCTAGCTCACTGAAACCAGCCAGCCATTTTCCGGAAACTGCACCACTTGGCCCCAATCTTTTAAGAAGTGCTGCTGAGCATTAATTGTTTTATGGATGTGTCAGCTGAGATGACAGAAATATTTCAGGGCAAGAAATGCACCAGGCAGTGAGGGCAAGATACGTTATCCAGCTAGAGCGACTTGTCTTCTTCATCACCATGAGTCATCTATTTTTAATAGACCTAGGTTCAGGAAAAATTATTAACAAATTCAATGCATACTTTATGTGACGAAGGACTAAAAAATTTAGCTACATGCGTTTTCCATTTGGCTCAGAAAGTCTAAGAGTCATTACCATGGGAATATGCATTGTTCCCTAAGTCTCCTCTTATACATCTTTTAGGGCTGAGTTTCAATGTCATGTGCACAGCATGAAGAATAGAAAATACAAAGAGCCAGAGACCGAAGAAATTTTGAAACAATTATCTGCTACAAATATCTCAGAACAAGCCAAAGGGAAAGGGAAACATTTCTATTATCAGAAAATCTTTCCCATTTATGAATGCATTCTCATATCAGGAAATGATTTTCTGAAAGTAAATTTTCTCACCAGGCTATCAAGCTTTCCCTGATCTCCTTTTCTAAAAAAGAAATGGTTCAGCGCAGAGTGGAGAATATATTTGTTCTTGTTGCACTGTTTTGACAGAGACTGTCTAAGAAAGGGAAGCAGCTGGGCCAATTTTGACTTCCTTACTGGAGTCTTATTTTGCAAAAGCTAAGGCGGAATAGCATAACTATTCATCAAAAGAGGTAAATAAAGCGAAACCTCTGTAAAATATCTCAGGGCTGTGTAGCATTTAAAAATATTGCTGTTGTATCTGAATGCTGGCGTGACATTGTTCAAATGCAATTCCATTTGTTGTAGTCAAACAAATTCATTGTCCCACTGTTAGAACTACCATATTTCCAACGGGATTTTCTTTTTCTAAAAACTAAGGCATACTAAGAATGACTGTTTGAAAGTGGCACTCCATATATCCAAAGATCAGTCAAGAAAACAACTGACTTGTTTCTGATATCTCTTACCATGCCCAGAAAATTACCTCTTAAAGGAATGATTACCTCTTACATTTAAAAAATAAGCATCAGCAAGAAATTGTTCTATTATTATCAAGGTAATAACTGTTTTGGAAACAACTACAATTTCCAGTTAAAAAAAGAGTGGAAAAACAGACACAACAAAAATACAAAATTATAATCAGCTACATGAATTTTAGAGGGAATACTGGCCATGAAAATAGCCTGTAGCCAAACAGGGTGACAGTTATTTTACATTACTCCTCTTACCCACTTCCTTTGAAGACAGATATATAATTCTTCTCCCCTCCCCATGGTTTGAAGTCAATACAGGTTTTTAGTCGATACTGTTCAAATGCCTTGAGGATGAGTCCCTTAGCATTCATTTCTGCAAAGCAAACAGTGTTCTTGTCAATACCGAGCCAACAGGTTTGTACTGTTATCCATATGGAGCAAGTCCTAAGGGGGGGTCTTGCTCCAGCCATCTTTGATTAAAATAAGCAGTAATTTTGCTGGATTAAGACCTGGGTAGGGACCCGAAAAAAATAAATTAGGCTGTTGGGACATTGTATCTTCCTCTTGTTTTGTTTACATGTTAAATTTTCTTTGGTACTTATGTATAAAATATGACATGATTAATATATAGTGCATGATAGTGCATGGTTCTTAATTTTGTAAATACATTCATTTCCTTTGCTGAGATTTATGTGAGCAAGTATTAAATAAACAGGGAATGAAAACACGGGATTTCATGTAGTGCAGGCTACAGAACTCTCACAGAATTTCTCCAGCACTTGATCTGCTAACATTATAGCTGGGTCATCTCCTCTAAGCAACTTGTGTGGTTTCAACTCAGTTTAGATCCGAATCTAAACTGGGGGTGGGTGATTTTTTTTTTCCTGCCATGTACCAGAAAGCTGACCCCACATTGTGTAGTGAGGGCACAGTCTCCCCATGTGGTGTACAGTAAGAACTCAAACTCCATCTCACCACTTGCCTCTGTCATGCAGACTCACAGCTGGGGTGGATTCAAAGGGACAGAGACAAGCTATGATGCATCCCTGTCCCCACAACAGGGGACCCAGTGATGTGCTATTGCAACTCCATTGCCTGCCAGAAGGCCAATTTGCCATCGGTTCTGTAGATGATGTAAATGGCCAGGAAAGCTTTCTTGCTTTAAAAAGATCTTCAGTGCCCTGTTTTTTCTTCTGCTTAGTAGTTTTATGTCTCAGACATATGATTTTAAAACCAAGGCAGTCTGCTGGGCCATAGCAATGGTAGGGCAAGAACCATCCAAGAAAGGAGGTGAGACCCAGCACCAACACGAAGATGACATAGAATAGACTCATAGAATCGTTTAGGTTGGAAAAGACCTTTAAGATCATCAAGTCCAACCATTATGATATAAGATGATATAAGATGATATACCCTGCTTGTGCACACCCAGGCCCAACCCTGCTGTGGGAAATGACCTGCTCAAGACTTCCAAGAGGAAAGGATGCCACAGTGTCTTTACCAACCTGTATTTAACATTTCGATCAATATGACATACAGACATTGTCAAGGGCTTATACTGTACCCAGGCTATCTTCAAGGACGTAGGGAATAACGTGGGGCCACCGATAGTTGTCACCAATGATGGAGCTTCGTTCCTACATTTGAGAAAGAAAATAACTATGCAGTCCTCAGTAAAAACTGACTACAATAGTGCTAAAGCAAAGTATGTCTCCTACAAGTCCACATAAGACCTATAAGAAATCAAAGAGCTCAAAAACTTTGGAAGACCCCTCAGAAGTCTAAGGCTTGGGTTTGAAATCCCTTCACTCCCTTCTACTGGTGTCTCCAACTTCTGCAGCATTTCCTCCATAAAAATTGCCTGAGATTTTTATCTCAGTGTGAGGAGAGCTTCAGCTCCTGTGGGAAGCATTAAGACCTAAATTCCTCACAACGGTGCAGTGATTAATAATTATGTAATTTTTCATAATGCAAGGGTTTGTTCTTGTGCCCTTAGCAAGTGCTGTCCTTGCTTCCACTGATATGCTCAGGCCAAAGCAGTTCACCAAAAGAAAGAGTAAAGCACTATTGACTTTCAGAGGTACAAAACACCTTTGGGGTTTCTACTAGGTCGCTTTGGGATGTAACTTCCTATGTAATTTTTTTTTTAATGGATCAGATAGGGAAACTGGAGAAATGCTTTAATATGTGGTATTACAGATCTAATTTTCCATTGGTTTTAGTGAATCTACTTATATGATGAAGGTTTTGCAGCACTGGTCTGTAAATGTAATTGATTCATAAAGAATATTTTGCAGATAAATGAAATCTTTTATATAAACCTGTCCAGATGATGATCAGAGATGCTGAATATCTTAGAAGTTTGAATATAAAAAACACAGTAAAGGAAAAAAGAAGCTAGTAATATTGATCTAATGGCTAAACTGACCTTATTCTGGATAATGTTTCCACAAATGCTCCCAACTCCTTCACTGTCTATGACATTTTGTAGAAACCCATCCCCAAACATTTTCAGTCTATTCTTACATAAACAGCATTTATTTATTGTTAGTAGGAGCAGGATGCATCAATCATTTCCATGCCAGCGATACTTTACATTGCATAAGTCAATGACACATTTCTGGGTTTACATTTTATATTTGAACTCACCCGGTCAAGTTTGATGTCTCCCTCAAAAAGATCTAGTCCTAAAGCTAAAGGGAAGAGGAGATTAACATTCAGTTATTGTATTGATCTGTGGCTACCATAATGAAAACCAAGAAAAAAAATGATAAGAGAAACTGAATTTTAAAAAACCTTCATTGATGTCAAAGATGTCTTGATCAATTCCTCCGTCTACATCTATTTCTGAAAAATAAAAAGACAAGTGAGGTAGGACATTAGCTCTTGCTGTTATCTTTATGAAGTGTGAAAATTAATGCAATAACAATAACAGTAATTATAAATCTGTGTCTGTCCTAGTGATGTTTATGAGCAGCTGTTTTTGTTGACTGCCTCCCGTGCATACAAATAGATCTCTAAACAGAACTCACCAGTTGTCTCCAGAGCAGGCTGTGGAGGGAGGAAGAAAAAAAAAGATATTATTAGAAAGGCACATAATGAAATGCAGCTCGCGTTACTCTCTCAACAGTATTAGAGATGCGATTTAAGCTCAGCTGACAGCACTTAGCGCATGGCTTTGTACTGGATTGACTGGACCCACTGCCTTCTCATTTGACTGGAAATGCTTATTTGCTTATGTGGTGGCGTTGTGTCCTCCCCGCTTCAGGTTGCCCCACAAGTAAATCACCCACCCAGTACTGCTTCTGTGAAGTTTTCACAACCATTTTTCTCTCACCACTCAGGCAGTGCTGAATGGCCTTCCACAAATGGGAGGAGCCCATTATTTCTATGAAATCAAGTATTGCTACTGGACAGACGCTGTACAGAACCCATGGAGGCTATGCTTAGTCTTCCCTTGTAAAGCTGAAGATGGGGAGAATGAGTGGTCCGGTGTCACACAGCAGGACTTTGAAGGACAGGACACACATCCAGGTCACCTCAGCCCCAGTTCAGTGCCCTTGGCTGGGCTCCATTTACCTCAGCAATTCCGACTCAAAGGCTGTTTCTGCGATGTGCAAAATTCAAGTTCCATACTGGAGCAAGACCACAGTGACATATACATCGCACACTTCTCCTTGCCATAACATGCCCATAGAATGTAACCTATATTCTTTTATTGGACTAGACACTTCATTTTAGACTGGTTTGGCCATACTTGACATAATGCTGTGCAACTATTTCTCACCCAGTGAGTAGAATCATGAACAGCCTTTCTAAAAAATTGTTGCTGGGTGGGTTTTTCTGTTTCTCATCAAGAGTCTTGTATTTGTATGTTTGACAAGAAGTCACAAACTGAAGGTAAAAAACACCCTTAAAAAACATGACAATAGAAGTTACAGATACAGCAAATGGTAGGTTATTACAGCAGTTCTGCAAAGCAGGGTGGGATTCTTACTTTTTTTTTTACTGTAGTTCCCCTCCCGACTGCTTTTCTTTCTCCATATAAATAATTTGTTATCTTTCACACATGCAGTTTTGCATGCATGACTTATTTTTCCAGTGTGGTAAGCATCTACAACTTCTATTAGAAACAATGAACAGTACAAGATCAGAATGTTGAAAACCAGCAAAAAATAAGTCCATGCAGTCCACAAGAATATTAATTTTGGTAATTTCTACCACCTGTATGACAGCTAAGAAAATAGTATGGCCGGAATATTCAAAAGAGATTCAAGTGCACGTGTTCTTCTAGACCTGACTTTTGGCACATAATGATGGGAACAATTTTGAGGGCAAACATAACTGTGGACCCTAAAACTGATGGGATTCATATAAAAACTTTAAAGAAATGCAGAAAAAAAATAGCTTCAATGAAATTTCTTCATTTGGAAAAGGTTCAGAAAGAAAGCTTTGAAATTGTCCTATTTTAGCTTTTTAGTGAAAGATTAATTTTCAGTCTGAAATTACGGTCTTGTGAAAGCTTCAGCGAATGACAGAAAAAATATTGTAAATACAAAAGCCTGAAATCTCATTTTATCATTTTGATTCACCTGCACTAAAATTAATTCAAACTGTTGCTTCACAATTTTTGTCAGATTTTGATCATTTATTCTGATTACCTAAGACGGGAAACCCATTTTTTGCCTAACCAAGTAGAGGTTATAAATTGTAGGTTTAAGAGAGATAATGCCTAATTGGTATGAGCTGGCATAATCAAATGCTTAATATCTAAATGTTATATAAACAGGCAAAGTTTTTAATCAACTTCATCTTCTGCTTCATAATTTTCTTAATGAAAACCACCACCCACATATGTCCTTGCCCAGTCTAAAGGCAGGATTTTGACCTTAAAGTGTCAGCTATGAAAAACATTGAGTGGAATCTTTTTCCTGATGCAATTTCTCCTGAAACAGTCTTGTTTCAGTACTTCACAGTTTTAGGTTGTTTCAAAATTTTGTAGATTTTAAGATATCCGACTCTTAAAAACCCAGTGTCATTGTGGAAAAATGACCCAGTCCATTGAAAAACTGTTTCCAGACTTGAGCAAATGCTGAAGGATGGATTTTGATCTCACATTTCACTGAGTTAACTGATATTATTCAGGTTTACATTACACAGAATCACAGAATGGCAAGGGTTGGAAGGGACCTTGGGAGATCACCTAGTCCAATCCCCCTGCTAAAGCAGGTTCACCTAGAGCAGGTTGATACATGAGAAATAAGGATGGGGACTTTGGAAAAAAAAGAATAAGCATATAACTGCATACAGATACAGTTTAATAAAGCAAAATATCTCTTCTGTCCATAAATCTGCAAGGTCAACAGACTCCTCTTACATGCCAAAGCTTTATTGCACATCTATCTATCTTCTCATTACATTTCGTTATCCCTGGATATGCATAAGACGGCATCAAGTCCACGTAGTCAAGTTTTGAAATTAAAGTCCAGCTTGTAAAACAAGCTGAAAGTACACGGGCAAAGTGTGTAGCACACACTTTGAAGACTTCATTTGCTTTTAAACTCTCCCCTAGATTCCTAGCTAACACAGAAGAAAAAAAATGACAAGTAAAGCTTGCAATATTCAAAAATTAAAATGACATTATTGTCTTTTCTGTTACACATTGTTGATGGAGGAGAAGAATCATACCTATCTATGTTGAATCCTCTTATAACCATTAATGGAGAGTAAAATGTTTCCACAGTTTCAGTATTTATACATTACAATATACCCACATTGACTAATAAGAAAGCATAACTTGTTCTAAAGGTAAAAACTGGCTAGCTCATGGAAAAGCTTCAGGAAAAGGTTTCAAACTTAAATCACTGTAGGTACACCCAGCACTACTTTTGGTGCACAAACCAAAATGTGAGTCCATGACTGAAGAACACCAAAGTCAGCGATTGACTGAAATCCTTGCTTGTCCTCAGTGTCTGAAAACTGTCGTGTTTTATGCTGAAGGAAGCCCTTTCAGCACTCCTTTTGCCTTCCTTCTCAACAAAACTAGGTCTTTAGTCCTGCGAACCTCAACAGCAAAATACTCAGTTTCAAAAGGTGTATCTCTACATACAAGTATTACTCTTGAGTAGCAACAGCTTCCATTCTCAATACCAGCCTGACAACTGGGACCTATATGATGCATTTCTAGTTTTGTAAATAAGCAACAGAGTCACAATTCACAGTCACATAAAGAGGAAGGTTATATTGCCTGCAATGTACCAAAGAGGAATCTAATTTAGACTAGCCAATGCTACTTTTAAATCTACACCAAAAAAAAAAAATCTGAACATTTATAATATTAATCCCTAACTTTGGCAAAAAAACATGGTTTATGTGAATTAAGTTAGATTAAAGTTTGGTCAAACCATGGCTTGTGAACACATTTCACTGGCAAATAATTCAAGTGCATATTGAATGGATGGGAAATATCTCACCTATTTTAGTCACGTAAAAACTAGACAAGTAGACTTACTCAGTAATCAGTGGAGAAACAAAAGAGCAATTGCATACATAATTTATCTGTCGCTGAAATATGTATGGCACCATGATGATGCTCTGGCGTCTCCAGAAGATGAACCACCTCACCTTGCTTGGACATCTATTCTAAGATGTGATAAATCACCCGATGAAAATTTCCCTGTCTTACCATGAACTTCAGATGCAGTCTAGTAAACCAGTTTAGAAGAGACAACCTAATTTATCGGTGTTTTCTCCAGCCTGTGTAACTTTTAGTATTGGCATCCAGGAATACGAAAGCTTTTCCTGCCCATAAGACACATGGAAATGAAATAATCAGCCCTGGTGATCAGAAGCTCTTCTCTCACACCGGAACTGGTTATTATGAGTCAGTTTGACGTGTGATAGCTTGTAGATGTTAGTGGCAGTCTGCATCACCTACTACATGTTTTACCAAAGCCTGTAGAGGAATCCAAAGAAGGCTGAGACTTGAGTTTCCAAAAGGTTGGGAATAGAGCGATGGGTAGTCATGATGGGCAGCAGAAATACAAGGGAAGTGTGAGGCTGGTGTAACAGGGGATGCAGGACTATGGAAAAGTTAGGGACATGAGGTTGAGCCCTTGACTTAGAGAGCTGTATGAGCATGTGTTAGTGGAGATGAAGAGGATACGACTGCCACAGTGAGGTATTGGAGCTAGATTCAGGGATCAGACAGTTAAGTTGCATAACGTAAAACAGATAATGTTATTCCACTTAAGTGACGTCACAGTAAGTAATACCTTACTCTATAGGTTACCTTGAAGATAAGAACAGCTGAAATGAACTTTCAGCAACCTACTGGGTTTTGTCCTCCAAACTAATTACATTGCTTATCACTCAAATTCCTGACCTCTGCAATAAATTATCACAAGATGAGCCAAATGCTACATTTCACTACAAAAGACAGGAAATACAAAATCTCCATTGTTACTTTTTTGGCATTAAATAGTTCAGCTGGATTGAAGGAACAGAGAATGGTCATTTACGAGTATGCCCAAATAAAAAGGCATCAATTTCAAAATCAAATATATTGTTTTATAGCAAAACACCCCCCCCATATTTTAATACAAATAGTGGCAAAATAAATTTTAATACTTATCTTGATTCTAAACCAGATTTTCTATTCTGGTAATGTTACTTCAAATATTAAGGGACATTTTGCTTAGATGGGGAATGCAAGATAAGCTCTTCCCATGTATAGCCAGACCTATTAAAAATAGCAACACTAAGACCCCAAGGAAACAGAAATCTTTCCTTTCCATGCAGATGACTACAGAATTCTTATTTTGCAAACACAACATACTTCAGTCTTTTCCTCTCAAACTCATCTTAAGGTGCATTGCTTACTTCATTATATCAAGAATATGTATTCTTTGATTTCTTACCTGACTCCAGACCACCTGAAGAAGAAGCCAAGTTAGGAGTGCAGGTGTGGAAAACCAGCCCATATTGTTATCCAGTCAGAAGTTGCATGGACAGAATTTCAGACCAACTTGGTATTTAAGACATTAAATGTCATAAAGCAAAACCTTTGTCCTTTTATCAGTGATTAACTCACCCACCTTTTTCTTGTCCAGTAGGCGAAGTCTACCATTACTATATTATGATAACTAACATATGCTTAACTCTTTTTAAGCATTGCTGTGAGAAAAAGTATTGGACACAAAGTGACATACAGGATGAAATGGACACAGGAAAATGGAAATACAGAGGATACGGACACACTGAAACACAGGAAATTCCATTAAAACATATGAAAACTTTTTTTTTATTCTAAGGCTTTTTAAGTGCTAGAACAAATTGCTCAGAGAAGTTGTGGAGTCCCCACCCTTGGAGAGAGTCAAAATCCAACCGGTTTGCAAGCAGGGGGATTAGAGTGGGTGATCTCCACAGGTGCCTTCCCACCTCAGCCATCCTCTGATTCCATGAATAAAGCTGGCACTAAAACCTTTCAAACAACTGAAAGCTAGCAAGACTTTTGGCAGGTAACACATTAATATATTAATAAATATGGGGGGGGTTGACACAAAATGAAAATGGGAAATGTGTGCACCTAAAAAAAATCTGTCAGCAACATAATTTCAGTACCTTGCCTTTAGAAAAGGCAATGCATGCCATTGCTGTTGTTGATGAACATGAAACACTGTATTGTCAGTAAATCATACAATGGCATTCTTCCGGAGTATTTAAAAATTCCAAACAAAATAATTTTTTAAATGTCAGTACCATTGTTCTACCACCACTGTCTGTTACTCTTTGGAGCTTCAGTTTCTTCCAACTTAGGTCATCCCTTCTACTTGCTAGCTGACAGAGAGTGCTGAAATTGCCACAGCTGCTTCTTATGCTTAAGCTGAAGGTACTCCTGGTAACTGTATGATCAGACTCGGCTAATGTTTCACTTTCCCAGACCAACTACCTGGTTAGCATGTCATAAAAACTAAAAATGGCATTTGGATTTTGTATTGTAAATACAGACTCCCAAACGATTATATCAAAATTAATAACATTTCTCATATTATTTCAAGTATCAGAGTTGATAAGAAAGAACGGGGTGATCCTGTGTAACGAGGACACCTGAGCAATTTCTAGCCATGCAGACCCACACTTATTTCTTTGCTCATCCATTGAGAAGTAGCCATCATGGATATGGGTTAGGTTAATGGTTGGACTTGATGATCTTAAAGGTCTTTTCCAATCTAAACGATTCTATGATTCTATGATTGATATTCTTATAATGTTAGTTTTTTCAACAAAAGTAACAATACATATTGTAATCCTCAGCCCGCCAGTAACGATGGTGTCAATTGTTCTCAAATCAGTGATGTCTGGAAGGTTGAAAAGCTTGTCTTTCAAGATTTCTTCTGCAACTTCGGCAGCCCTTGAATTCTGCATGCTGTCCTTGTCAGCTGCTGGGAGATGATGGTAGTTCTCCTTTTGGAGGCTCTCTAGGCTAGATTGGCTATGGTCACAGTAACAGCTACTTTGAACCAACTGGAACAGATCTGTACATTGAAACATTTGGTGCTAGGAACCTGGCATCTATGTTGTACACCTCTCAAAGGGTTTTACTCCAGACTGATTTGATCCCAAGGACCAGACCTCAGTGGTGGCAACATGACCGCATTAGACAGGGATCTGAAGAATGTATTCTGGTTTAGTTTCAAACCAAAGAAATTCAGTTTGGACACTCCAAAGCTGCTCTGTGAACTAAAGCACGGTTAAGCGGGAATAATGATGACACGTGCTTAAAACATACACTCCTGACCAAAACTAAAAGACTAGCTGCACCCGTTACTGCTTGATTACAGTACTTTGGAAGCGTTTTCTTGAGATGGGGGAATATGATGAACTCAAAAGAAATAGCACATTTTTGGGTCTTACTACTTGGTGTTAGAAGAAAGCCTAAAAGCCTGTTTTTCTACTTCTTTGGTCCCTTTTACATGCAAATAATCAAGACAATCTGCTCTCTGTTCCCACATCCCCACTTCTACGATTCATCAACAAGCACTGAGACCTCACAGCAACCTCTTCGCAGTAGGAGGTAGGAGGACGATTTTCCTGTCACAAAGAAGGGCTGTATGAACCTCTGTGTCATGACCATTGCTGCCCTCAGGACTGGCTAAAAAGCGAGTTACCCAAAGAAAACACTAGAAGGTGTTGGAACTGGCATACAGTGACACCAAACAGAGAAGGCATAGAGCTATATGCTAACCTTGCATTGTAAAATACAATCCCTATACATGTTTTTCCTCCAATTCACACTGGTTTTTAATTAATTAAACTCAGAGTTTTGACAGCTCAACCAGTCATCTGGTATAATAAAACAAGACGCAATAGAAAATTAAACAATATATGAACAGAATGTCAGGACTTTTAAGGCAGAAGTTCTTGGCATGAATTGCAGTGTCACCCATGAAGTAGCTAAATGGATTTTTACTACGTGTTGAGGAGAAAGTAATAAATACAAAGTCTTAAGTAAGTGGTTTTTTCTATCTAATCATGGAAGATCTTTTCTATAGAGCTAATCTACTTTTGTGACCACTTTCTCTACAATAACAAACATCTTGCTTTATCACTGACTTACTATCTATATTCAGGCAATAAACCTACCACCCCTTATTTTCCTTAAGAGTTTTTGCTACTTGACTCCTTGAATTTTTCTTTGAAGATGAAAAGCCCTATAGCCATATCATAATTCCAAGACCGAGGCCCACAGTAAGAAATAACTGAGTATTACTGGAGATGAACTAATAAAGGACAGTGCAGCTTATTTGAATAGATGGTGTGCACTTGCAGATGTACAAAAAGAACGGCCGTCTTAGATCTTGTCTTTATTCTACAGTTACTTGGCACGTAACAGCCAAAAGTAACGTGTGTCCTTTCTTGGTACAGTCAGGCACCCGTGGAATTTGAGGATGTTATTTCCATTACCGTTTTGATCTGCCAGCAGAGTCCGTCAGTGTCCTGACTGCAAGCTCTGTATTTGAGGAAAAGTAAAAAAATTAAAGATAAAGCAGAAGGAGCAGGTCTTTATCTGGTTAATTGCTTTTTCCTTTCTTGCAATTCTTTGCCTTGAGCATGTTTCACAACTTTTATGGGTGCTAAGCTATCTAATGAACCCTGAGTAACTATAAGAGACACCTGCAAAATCTGAGCTTTTGCCAGTCAATTACATCTCTTTCCCCATAGACCCACACGCTCCCACGCTGCTAGTAGAAGCGACGAAAAGGAAAGACATCAGAGCTTGATGGGGAACTTGCTACAGATCTATTGCAGTGGCCACTTGGACCTCCTGCTGAGTTGACTTCGCTAGCACCAGGCAGATGGGGAACACCAGGGAGCAGACAGTGTGTTTGTTCCCTTGGACAGGCAGCATGCCTCCGGGCCTGCCCTGTAGCAGCACTGCTGGCGGGCACTGCTGCAGCACGGGCAATACCACCACGGTGCTCATCCCCTGCCCTGCTGCAGGACAAGAAACATTCACCAGACATTGTCCAGTGCAGATGGGAAGCAATACCTGCTTTGTAAAGCTACGTTTGCCAATAATAATCCCGAAAGAGACAGTAAAGGGAGCAGAGAGATGATTGGAAAAAAATGAGTGAAGTACAGGAGAGATAGAATGTTTTTAAAAGCCAAAGGAACTTAATTTCTAAATGCAATGTCAGCCAACTACAGAGAACCATAAAAACAACTAAAAATCACTCCGTACCCCTGGACATTTTCTAGCAATTTTGGTAGGTAGCTTCCTGTTTGAATAGTTTCGCTGATTTTCTGTATTTCAGCACAGACACTTTGAGAATGTTGCGATCCATACACTGCTCAGTGAACAGCTGTGATTCACGGTTGCTTGTTGGCATTTGGGTGGAACCTGACAGATCAGGAGTTTCAATGTCAACTGCAAGTGATATGAATTGGTTCAATAAACTTGTAAAGATATGGCTGGTAGAGCATTACGTAGCTCACTTCGCAGTGCTTACAGACCAAATGTTAAAGAGTAGGAGGATATTCAAATGGTGTACTATTCTTAGCATATCGTTCCTTGCCCTGTCTCAAACTTCCTGCATTATCTTGCACAAATTAGTTTCACTTTTTCAGTTAATCTCCCAAATGTGATAACATTGCAATCGTATCTCTTTGGCTGATGAGGCAAAAGCACCAATGAAAGTAAGGGCTGTCAGATAAACCTGCAAGATAAAAGACTCAATCAAATCCAAGAAGTCTCCAGTTGAACACCTAACTTTTCAAGTTAGGAAACTCTGATCTTTACAAACCTAGCAGGAGTCATATGGAATATAATGTAAGAAAGTGAAAATTACAACAGGTATCAAATAGAAGTGTTCCATCTTGATAACTTAAGAGTTATCAAGAAAATGAAGCAGACCTTCAGTTTCTCCCCACTGCTTAGCTCCATGTAAATTAAAAAGCAATATTTGAAAAGCAGACAGAAGCCACCTGGGTGTATAACATTGCATACCTTACTGCCCACTGCCCCTTCAGACATGTACTTTAACCATTATCTTTTATTTCATGTGAGAAAACAATCTTTTGTAAATTAAATCATTACTCATACAGGATTACACCTCTCCACCTTTCATAGGAATCTGAATCATGTCTGACATGTTTTTTACACAAACATATTTTATGGTATAGATGAATCAGATTACAGTGTGAAACAAACTGTGACTTATCAGTGCAGCTACTAAAGTGGCTGTACCCGGCCACTAAGTATCATGCCACTACAGAAGCGTACTCCAGGGATACTTAGTTCTCTTGCAAACAACGGAGCGTGACCCTTAGCTGGGAGAATCTCTCCCTCCATTCCAGAGGCTTGTAGCAACCCCAAACTATTGCGTGCACTGCCAGGGAACAGCTTAGAAGCCCTACGTAATATGAAGGGATAACAAAGCACACCTGCCCTTGGCACCTGGTGGACTTCTTCACGGCTGCAGATGGAATTAGAGGGGTCACTGACTTGCGTGCAGTTTGTCGTGGTTTAACCCAGCAGGCAGCTGAACACCACGCAGCCTTTTGCTCACTCTGCACCTCCCCCAGTGGGATGGGGGAGAGAATCGGGGCGGGGGGGAGAAAGTAAAACCCATGGGTTGAGGTAAAGACAGTTTCATAAAAGAAAAGAATAACAATAACGAGAACAGAACATAGAGAATATAGAAAACAAGTGATGCACAATGCAATTGCTCACCACCCGTTGACCAATGCCCAGCCCATCCCAAGCAGCGATCCCTCTCCCCCCAAGCATGACGTCTTATGGTCTGGGATAGCCCCTTTGGCCAGTTGGGGTCAGCTGTCCTGGCTGTGCCCCCTCCCAGCTTCTTGTGCACCCGGCAGAGCAGGGGAAGCTGAAAAGCCCTTGACTGGTGTAAGCCCTGCTAGCACCAACTAAACCATCACTGTGTTATCAACATCCTACTCATGCTAAATCCAAAACACAGCACTATGCCAGCTACCAGGAAGAAAATTAACTCTTACCCCAGCCAAAACCAGGACACAGTTTCAGAAAGCAAGGAGTCAAAAATCAGCAAGAACCCCCCTTGCCCGTTGCCACAGAATGCAACGGTCCTCAGATGCCCCCGTGTGACTCCTGCGGGCACTGCAACGCTTTGGCTTTAAAGACGAGCTCTGAAGAAGGCGTTTGGGGCAGGAAAGGTCTTGCAAGTCAACGGAGTTTGCACGAACATGTCACACTTTATGTTCGCACTCCGTTCTTCCCAGAGGGGAGTCCCGGGGAAGCGCAGCTTACTTGCCACAGACGATAAAGCACACAGGTAAATCTGTAAGTTTGAGGTTTTAAAGTAAGTTAGAAATACTCTTTCGGTAGATTGGAATTACCCCAGTCAGTCTCTTACCCCCTACAACATAAAATATTTATTACATTTTATGAAACATCTGGATAGAAAGCCCATACCTAGAAATGTCTTTGGAGTACAACTACTCAGTGAATTAGCATCCTTAAATACTACACTGATTGGGAGATGAGCCAAAAATATTCAGTGCCCTCTTGTGGTTTGAATTATGGAAGAAAAATTCATAGGAGAAACTGCTGAAGTTTGCACAGCCTCTTAATGGAGGTGGCAAATAAATCGCACCTTCTGTGATACCGCTGCCACAGCCCTTGCCCTGAAGAGAAAAGCCACCATCTGCCCACTGTCTTCTGTCCATGCCTGCAAAAACAGAGAACCTAACACAAGGCTTTCTAAAAAACAAGGGCCTATTACTGTTAATGAGTAGGTCTGCCCAAGATATTTTTGATTTTAAACATTATCTTGATCTTTCCAATCAAAAAAAATACACCATACACACCCCAAGAAAAAAACCAAGGTAAATGCTTCTAGCATTCAACAAAAAAAAAAAAAAAAAAAAAATCTCACTGGTAGGATGTTCAGATTCTTTCAAACTGCAAATACATTGTGAGAAATATAAATTCCACCAGCCATAGAAGTAAAGGTGGCAGGCAAACTGCAAAGCATCGATGCCAAGAGTCCTAGTTACTCTATTTACCCCTGAGGCTCACATCAGCCCCAAGATACTGAGGGCACAGCCAGAGGAGCTTCTAAAACATACAGAATAGGAGACAATACTTAGTAGCTAAGTAATATAGTCTTAGCTATTTAATTGCTGATTACTTTAAAAGACAGAAAGGGGAGTGGGAGGGAAACAGGGTAAACTGAGAATCGCTGTATTTTTACAGAGGAAAAAAAGAGAGAGATGCAAGAGTAGAGAAAGAACGTAAAGTAACAGAGAGGAACAATTTTCTCAGTGACGAAGCATCCTCCTAAGCTTAAGCAAGTCCATAAAGAACGTATTCTGTCACTAAGCCCTGGGAAATGACCTGCAGCTTCATGGAGCTGAGGAATGCACCCCAAATGTATACACAGGATTTGAGGCAAAGACTTAAAATGAAATTAGATGCTTTCCACTGAATGCATTTGGCAGTGATAAACACACACACACACACACACACACACCCAATTCCTAACAGCTTAGGTGGTGGAATAAACACAAAATTTACCTTCCTAGCTCTTTCCTGATCATGTCCACAAAACCAGACATATATGGGCGGTGGGGGGGGAGGCAGGGCAGGCAGGGAGGGGGAAGGATAGAATAAGGCTGGTTAGGGCTGGAAAATGAAGAGGTGAAAACTCCTCCTTCCCAAAGCAGACCTACAGTTTGAGGTGAGTAAGAAACAGTGCAGATCTTTTTTACTCATGAGGTGAAAGAAAAAGTCCACACTCTGACCCTAGTAAGAGTCTGGTAATTGACTGGGAAGCAGCAATTTTAACACTATTGAAAAACCGCCTCACAGTAGAGGCCCTGAATTTTGTCTCCTACATGTTTTAAAACATACCCACAACTGGACAAAAAAAGAAACTTGGTATCCAGAGCAAGTGTAAATGCACACGCTAGTGAGAACAGACTATGCAGCGTTTGTGGTCTTTCATTGCTAGTTTCTCCAATTGTAAAAGAACCCTAAAGATGCTTTTGCCAGATATTCTTGTAGCTCTGCTTGCCTGCAACAAAACAACCTTGGCTGCCAGGTTCTGCAGTCATTTCACAAATGGCACAGTGTTAACAAGACATAGCAAAGTGCACATCTCTTGAGAGCGTCCATGAATTAGTGTGTCTGTTTCAGCATAAACCAGAAGATATAAAATACACACTTGGGTGTACTTTTTTTATAGCAGAGTCCTTACAGACACTCACGTGTTCAAACCTCACTGGACTCAAAAGCCTCATCTAAAAAGAGGGACACAGGAACGTTCCCTAGATACAGAAAATCTTCCAGCCCTGGCCACCTGTCAGAAGATGGCCTGAGTCCACCAAGTCCCTCTCTCTCCCTGGGAACTAAGCCCTGGCTTAGGACTAGAGCAGGACAAAGAGGAGTTCTGCAGAGCTCACGTCTCTCATAACCAACATAACGCCAATAAGAATTAAACACATTGAGTGCATTCTCTCTAGGTAATGAAATATGCATTGCTATAGTAAAAGAAAATTAAATGGAATCGCTGGCACAGAATCACAGAATGGCAAGGGTTGGAAGGGACCTCCAGAGATCATCCAGTCCAACCCTCCTGCAGGTTCACCTAGAGCATGTTACACAGGACTTCATCCAGGCGGGCTTTGAATTTCTCCAGAGAAGGAGACTCCACAACCCCCCTGGGCAGCCTGTTCCAGTGCTCTGTCACCCTCAAAGTAAAGAAGTTTTTCCTCATATTCAACTGAAACCTCTTATGTTTCAGTTTGTGCCCATTGCCCCTTGTCCTGTTGCTGGGCACCACTGAGAAGAGTCTGGCTCCATCCTCGTGACATCCAACCTTAAGATATTTGTATGTGTTGATGAGGTCCCCTCTCAGTCTTCTCTTCTTCAGGCTGAACAAAGGCCTTATAACCAGATTTATGAGATACAACAATCCATTTAGAGGTCAGAAAACTACATTCTAAGGGGAAAGAACAATAAACTAATAAAAAGTAAATTTTACATATTTTTGCTGTATTTCTAGTATTCAAAATAAGACATTAACTCAATTTCATAACTGTATCATCATCTGCATGTCCTTAGAATGTAAAAGCACAAAAAACAACCAAAGAGCTTTTCAGCTCAGAAATACAGGGCGGACAGATAAATCATCTGTATACTACCTTGCTGGTCCAATACTGCAACCAGCCCAAACTCACTGACAATTATTTCCTCAGAAAAAACTACCTCTTCTTAGTAAATCTACCTTTAAATAACAAGGTTTTGCTATTGGCCCCAAGTGTTACATACCTCTTTTTCTCTCCTTTTAGCAGGTTATTTCTCTATTAAAATCACAGACGACAGCAACATATGAACACGGGAGGCAGGAAAGAAGCATGAATGAGTTTTGTCCAACCTACCATATCTTCTGCTCATGGAAAGATCTTAAGATGTGGTAAAAGGTAACTTGTCAGCTCATGAGAGGATCATGAGCCACAACTCACTGGTTCCAGCAGCATACACGCCATTCTAATAATTTAAAGTGTGAAGGCATACAACTGACCATGTACTTAAGTTTAGAAAGCATCTGGAAAGGAAGAGGTAGTGTCAAAGGGACTGATCATCTTTATTATGCAACAAAGAGACAAACAGAAAATAAAATACTTTAATGGGAGAAAAAATAAAGGTACAATTCAAACATAATATACCATATTGAAACCATACACAACTCAAGGTGAACATGAAAACATAAACAGCAATCTTCTAGAAAAGGTTGCATGTTTAGAGTACAAGCATCACCACCACAAATACACAGCTTTTTGTGTATGTCTGAGTTTCAGTGAGAAAGATCATGACCAGCAGCAGCATATTTAAATAGATGGTTTCATTTTCATTAAACGCTTAACGTAGTGAATGTATTGGATGCAATCTCTTCATATTAAAAGTATAAAATCTTGAGCAAGGCAGTACCTGCCAATACAGATTTTAACATATGCAAATAAAGATGATAAACATTTTGCAAGGTTTTTTTTTTTTACATTGCATTTATACACATTTGTTGCTTTTAAATGTGTACTCAAGTCTCTCAACATTTAAACCTGACTAAAATGCTCAGCAACTACGCGTCAAGTGACAACTAATTATTGCTATAGAAAAATTTGTTTCCCAGAGTTTTAAAATAGATGTCATTTCATTTGCAATTCTCGAGATATGTTCAAGTAATAGAAATAACTAGTTCCAGTGTCCATGAGGCATTCTGAATCTGTATTGGCTGTAGGCATTTATTGCCAGATGATATAAATATTTTATCGAATCTAAAAAAGTTAACTAAACTTACATATAACTATTCAATTCCTTAGGAAATGTATGCTGTAATAAAGTCACCACAGTATGCGTTTTTATTTTAAAAAGGTAAAACTTTAGCATCAAGCTACCTTGAAATTCCTTTCTGTCAAAGGGAACTACTTCATAGTCGGCTTTATAGAGGAAAAGAGAAAATAAAAAATTCAAACAACATTCTCAGCTGGATCAGTGAACCACTCAAATCAGTACGTGCTCACACAAGCACTAGAGCTGACAGATGAGTGAGAATATGCAGGCAATAGTACTGGGGGCAAACAGGGAAGTTTGAGTACAAGAACACGGCATGGCCTGCTGCCGAAATACCATATTAAGACAGTAACAAAATGCAAGACAAGTTAAGTTGTTATAAAAAGGATATAACCTTTAGACATTTCTGGAAAAGCCAGCTTTCTCTGTATTGTAGTCAGCTATGCCTTCAGTAATGCTTTACACTTCAAAACCAGAAGACAGAAATTTCAGGTTACAGTGTATAGTGGTTTAGTTCCAATACTCAACATATTAGAACTAAGATTCAGTTCTGAAACCCATTACACTGCAGAATGAGGCATTTCAACCTTATCAGTTTTGGAATATGAAATATCTCAGTATTTAAAGAATAATCAAAGCCTCTATTTGGAGAGCAAATGGGAGCCAGGGCAAAAGCAGCAGATTGTACTTTGGCTGCACAACTGATATTATTACACATAAATGACCAACTAGACTAGGAGAATTACTGGGAATGTTCTCCACCATGTATACAATACCCATTAAGAACACTGGTTTGACTGTGGGCTATGGCGATGCAGGATGAAGAGTGAGTCCTGAAAGGTATACATTCAGAACAGCCTCTATTTAAACCTACAAAATATAAGCAGTGCAGCTTTCTTTCCCCTTCTCCCCATTAGTATCAAATAAAAGACCTTAAAGTTCTTTTACAAATGGACTTTCCATTTAAATTCAAAATTGCATTATTGCTCTGTTTTCTCCGATTTTAATGACGGTCTTGCTGGGAACGTGGAAATCTAGAATAGGAACTCTTAAAATATGTTGGTAACTATTTCAGAGCAAGTTTTTCTTCTCAACTGTTTTTTCAAAGCCTTTGGATGCAGGAGATGCCGAGGTTTTAAACAGTCTTACCAAAACAAACAAGTTCATTTCTGAGTGTTGGGTAGGTCTGAAGCCAATTAGTTCTCTAGTTACACAGCCTTCCACGAAAGACAGAACAGGCCAAAATTTGATTTCCAAATGCAACAACAGAAGTTCTTAAAAAGCTCCAACAAAATAAAAAATTAGCTGGTCACAGTCATATACCAAAAAAGTATACCTTTTGTGTGTCATCTTGAATTGCTCAGAAAGTATGTCATCTTCCTTAGTAGTTGGGAGTACAGGGAAAATTCCTCACCCGTCACTTTAGTAAGCAAGCGTCCTGTTTCAGTTATGCTCCAAAAGGGGAAAAAATAGATGTAATTATTCCTAGGCAATGGCATCATTCTTTCTCAATGAAAGGTGAGAAAAAACCTGCTCTGCACTGTTGATCTATAGAAAACAAGTTTTTTTTTCCTTAAGTTGTTATTTTCATTCACGTAGTAATAGTAAAAAACAAATCACAATATCAAATAAAATTTTGTCCTTGGGCAGCAGGAGAAAAAAAAATTATCATCTCGGGTATCTTAGCAGATGACAGCTGAACTGAAACTCAACAGTGCAGCAGAGCACCTTTGCACGTCTTTCTAAAGGGCCTTTCAAAGCTGGTTTTGGTGAATTAAAATATCTGACATTAATAAAAGAAACAGTGTAATTAACAGAGCAGTAGAAGTTAGAGAAAATCAAGACAACAGTGAGAAGTTCCAAAAAGGTCCCTAATTCCACAGGGACAGGTCTCAGTAAAGATGTGAGGTTTGAGTTTCAGCAAATCATTTATGAAAAGTCCTTACAAGCGTGGAAAAGTTAAGCCTGAAAAGTGGTTACTGAATACTATTTTTATCAATATACACTTCAGATCACCAACAGAATTAATGCAATTTTTCTCTCAGATAATCAGTGAGATGAAGGGGGGCTATACTTTAAAAGTTCACATGACAGGATTCTTGAACTGCATTTTGGTATTGGGCTTCTTCATCAAGTTGAAGATTCTAAACAAAATGAAAATATCATCAAAATGGACAAGTACTCAAGATATACCACAGTCCTTAGTTTAATCATTCATTCTCCACATTTTTACATAGGAATTGGCACCTACATGAAGACTCTCCATCTTTATGTGTACTAGATGATTGTTTATGTTGCACAGTATCTTTTATTTAACCAAGTACCAAGAGATACATGAGACAGAAGAAGAATCAGATGAGTGGGACAAGGCTCATTAAGCAGAAGGGTCCTTCTTCTCTCCCTGGCTCAATTACATTACAGAATAGCCAGCTCAGGAAAGCTGACTGTGTCGCACAATTCTTATAACGGGGCTTCCAACCAGCCATAACATCCTCCATTAATAAAAAGAAAATGTGATCCCCAGACAACAGTAATCTCAGATTGTTGAAAATATACTGCTTAAAATGAGAAAGCAAACGTATCACAAAAGATGGATGGTTAGCCCTGCTACTTTTGAAGAGCTATCTTCCAAGTTGTTAACATGCCAGAGTAATACACCTTTTTAGTGCAATTCTGGCAGCTTCCCCAAATCAGAATTCCAATCACCAGTTTTACATCCTCAAACATGCAAGGTGCACTCATGCTGAAGAGCCCAGTTCCCTGTATCAATCTCCTAGCTCTTCATCCCTTTGTCACAGATCGCTCAACACAAAGAACAATATGCATCATCTTTGCCATCTTTAACCAGTGAAGCTGCCTATGCCTCAAATACTATGCTCATTCCACACAAACCTCAAGCAGTGTACCCCAAAGCCTGTCAAACTCTGTAGAAACTACAACACAAACTCTCCAGCCCTCCGATCCCACACGCAGAACTCAACCAGTTGGCTTGACTTACAACCCACCCCCTGACTACATCTGTGTACGTAGCTCTGCATCTACTCCCAGGTCATTTACTCACTCAAAGTGAGCCTGAAAGAAGGCAACCAGAACAATGATTTAATGACACAACTCTTTTTCACATTGCAGCCTCTCTCGGAACATACTGGAAGAGAGGCTGTAGCAGAAATACCAGCTGGTCAAGCTGCACTTTGAGTCCTGCAAATTATGATTTAGCCATTTCTGCCATAAAAGGTCAAAAATGTCAATAAAGCAGAGTAGCATCTATTTTATTTCCCCCAGAAGCAGCAGTAATAAACTGTTCTGGAAGAACAAATGGTTCAGATTGAGAACACTAAGCTAAAGACTTAAGTCATCAGTTTGGAGCAGAGCTTAACTGTTGACAATACCTATTCCCGGTAGCACTTCATGTTCATAACAAAGTTTAAGAACAGACAGACCTACTTCTGACTTCTGTACAGAGCATGAACATAGCATATCCAGAGCACAAACAACTTTGGTACAAATTTTTTATTTGGCATTTTTATTTATAGAAAAAAGTTACCATTTATGCCCCTACACACCAAAGAAGAAAAAGCTTACCACAAATTCTCCGTAGTCAAACCGGTGTCTTAGATTTAGATGGCTAACAAGATTTCTAGTAACCTGGTTAGTATCTGCCCAAGGAAGAGATACACAAATAGGACAGATCTGAATTTGGAGGGGAAGGGGAAAGAGAGAGAATTAAAAAAAAGTTATTGGTAATACAGAATGCATTGAAGACATGTTCTACAGGAATAAGTCTATTACTCATCCACTACCAAAATACAGTAGAGATGTTAACATAAAAGTTCTAAGTGTTCTAAGTGTTCTAAGTGTTCTAAGTGTTCTAAGTGTTCTAAGTGTTCTAAGTGTTCTAAGTGTTCTAAGTGTTCTAAGTGTTCTAAGTGTTCTTCTCCTCAATTGTGTAACATTCACAAATTACATTTCAACTTGCCAAAGTTCTTAAGTATTTCTCTTAGGAGTGGGGGATTACTATGTCTGTCTGGCACTCCTTTTGTCAATTTATGTTGTTTAATATTTAGAAAAGAAAGCTATTACTGCATCTTACTTATTGTTTGGGAAGATTTTCATATAATTGAGATGACCAAGTAAGCCGAAAGAAAAAATAACACACCTTATACAGAATAAAAGAATAGAAAACTAAACAGATTTTTGTTCTTCACTCTCTTTGATTACCTTAGATTACTTTTCAAGTAACTTCCACATGAAACAATAGTTACGTTACAAATGGGATTCTATAGAAACAGATCTGAATTACTAAATGAAGAAGAGTAAGTGTCAGGCTCAAAAACTGAGTTTGTCTTACATCAAGATAAATGAGACTGCTAAGTCAGAAATGCCTTAGAACCAACAAGAAAGCTGGACAAGAAAGGTTTTCAGATTAAATTCACTCCTCAAGTTAAATGCACTGCATTAAGTATATTGCCTTTCTCAGACCACAGTGATCTTTACAGACATAGAGTATCTACTGCATGTTTAAAATTGTTCACATAATTATAATGGAAATAGCTTAAGAAGCATATATAAGCAACTCTACTTACTACAGGAACTATCTGATAAAGATGTCTATTATTACAGTGATCCAGCAAGCGTTGTCTGGTAAAATTGGCTTCCTGACACAGAGGGCATTTGAAGGTTGGGTGTCCACTGTAAACAGAAATACACAGTATTAAACAGAAAAGAGAGGTTTAGAAGTAGTGTTACAGAAAGCTTAATTAATCTGCTATCTTGTCATTGTTTTCCCTTATTTTGGTAACAACAAAAAACCCCACCCTCCCCGACATAGTAGCTGTTCTAATGGAGTTCCAGTGCTACTTCCAAACTGCAATTTTAAAGCACGTTCATTATTTGTATGCCTAAATACATTCTTCTGAGACTTAGACTTCAGAAAATTATTTTGTTGCAATTGCAGCTGCACCCTGTTCTTACTTACTGGTAACATCTTTTAGTGCAAATCTTTCACCAAAGTACTGAAAAAAACCAAATCCTAACATATAGATGCAAATGTAGAAGAAACCACAGGGATTATTTTTTAATACAACTTGTTGTAGGTGTTTGTGTGGGTTTTTTTTAAAGTTAATAGAAGCTTGTACTATGACTGTCTGGATCTATTTTAATAATAACTATAGAAAAGTAAGCAGCCTACCTTGTTTCTCCTTGAAGTATTTGATTATTAGCCATCTCGCCATTATCAGATATTGCATCACTCCTGCTACTTTAAATGAAGTTGAGAAAAAAAAAAAACAAACAATGAAAACTGAGATTATTTTACTCCACTATCAAAATTTTTAAAAGTAACGGGGGCAGGGAATCCATTAAGTCCCATGAATTTCAAGGCAAAACATATAATGGCACATATTTTAACTCTCACAACTTTTCCTTTGGATCAAGGTATGTCTCAGTATTTAGTTACCATGGTAACCCTTAGTGGAATACTACACAACTTCATAGGGAAGTGGTATATAATTCAACAGACATTTAGGCAACAAGAACGGTAACGGAGATTACAGCCGTGTAGCTCAACGGGCATTATGAACCACGTGAATTCAAGATAGGTAGCACATTCTAAGTTTTTTGATTTAGGACAATGTAAATAGGCATTTAACTGCCATGTGTTCACACAAATAATTTACAACTTTCAACTACAGCAGGATAAATTTCCTTACACTGTGCACAAAATAAACTATTTCCTAAAGTAAGAGCGACAAACAGGACCATGTTAGAAAGTAAATTCGACCATATATGCACCTCTAGCTAAGCCAGAAGAAACTGCTCAGACATGCTGATCATCCTAAGAACGTGAATATTTACAGTCACAAATCTGGTGATGGTACATTTTTTTTATACTTCCGTGATATTATAAGCACAGGTATTCTGCTGTGGCATAGTCATTAAATAATGCGATAACAAGATCCAGACACTTCAGTGAAACATTGCTGCAACTAGTTCTGGTAACAGCTTAAACTTCCGCTTTCAACACACTGATGGGTTGAAAACCAAACACAGAGAAGTTCAGACTGCTAAAAATAGAAAATAGATGTCAAAACAAAGGACAGGCTATATACAATAAAGCCCTGCAAAACTAATATGTTAAAAAAAAGTTTTCAAAAATAAGCAAAAATGGCCAACCAAACCAAATACATCAGTCAGAAGGTGTGAAAAAGGAAGGTTCTTAAGCCTTACTGACTGAAAACAAGTGGTAAGTGGCACTTCCATTTTATGGTGTGCAACATACTGGAGTTCCTTATACATTTCTTAAGAGATCAGTTCAAAATAAATTCAATCAGAAAACAAAAGCTTGCACAATAATCTTTTGAACCATGATACCCACTAAAACGGACTTTGGGAAGGGGAGGGGGGATAAAAAGAGAAGGAAACTTCTCTGGGGGTAAATATTATGAAATCTGTTACAAAGCAAGCTGCTCAAACACTGTCAAGGCAAGGAAAGCAAGCTACAAATACTACACACTTTTTAGGAGAGCCCTTAGAAGACATTCCAAACCATCATGTAGAAAGGCTTTCTTCTGTATGCTAAGAGTAAAGAAAAAGACCTAGAAAACGTTTTGTTGAAGCACAAAAATATGGACAGTAATTATTGCAAAAAGAAGGCATGCCCTGGAAAAAAAAAATACTTTCCTTTGCGGCGGGTGGGGGACCAAAAAGAAGATGCATTGTTATACATAAAACACCCTGATTACCTGTTCCCTGTTGAATCTTGGGAAATCTGTAAGTTTGGAATAATGGAAGAAACACCATATTCATCCTGATACTTCTTACACGTTTTATAATGCTGTCTCATCCACGAAAATCTAACCTGTAAATGAAATGCCAAATTATTGAAATTATACTGAACAATCCAGGGACAGAAGGAAGAAAGAATTCTGTCAACAGAAAGCAATGCATGCAGGAATTGTATATGCATCTGTACATTGTATGTACATCATATGCAGCAGAAACCAGAACTTGTGTCTCCCCTCTCCGCGTGAACACTTTCTTCCCCGACAGGACATCTTCAATTCTTTTTTCCATAGAGCCTCTGTCACTCTGTGAGACTGGAGAACATTCCCACACCCCAAACTCCCAACAGCCAGACAACTGAGCGCTCTCTCAGGGGTGAAAGATGCGAGTAAACTCCGTTTAACTGAAACAAAGTCACAGGAACTACACCTCCCACATCCAGGATCAAAGACTGATGAGCTACAACAGAGAGGGGCCATGAGGATGGGACAAGCACCACTGCTCCTTCAGTCTTCTCTGGCCTGCTGTTACCTTGTGCAGAACAAAATCTTTTTGCATTAGGTGTGTTCTGAGAATACATAAATTTTCCCTTTGAGAAAAAAAAATGAGAAGAAGAAAAAAAAAAGGTGAATGAACACCAACTTCTGGCTGCCTATCCAGCTTAAATGCAAGGTAAACCAGTATGTTGCTTAGACTTGTCAGGAGACAGCTGTGCTGGACAGGCCCTAAATTAGAACTTCAGCTCCGAACAGCACTGTCAGAAAGTGCTTGCTTTCAGAGGTTGAACAAGATCCCATCTCAGGCGTCTGTGCCTAAATTCCATTAAAGTTCTGAGGATCTGCTTGGTTCTTCCTTCCAGTTTACCAACTTGTTATTGTTTCTTTCTCCCAGCTCTTCATCCTAACGAATCATGTGGAACAAAGCAAGCAGCTCAGCTTTCCACTAGTGCTAATCTTCACACTGGCAGAACTAAGTCCCAAGTGAAACAGAACAGTAAGACAACTACCTGGATTTGATGCAATTTGATGTAAAAAAAAAAAAAAAAAGTGCGGCTGAAATCCTGCATCCACTTATAGCAGAAGAGAGATTACTTATGTTTTCAGTGGGTGTCAAGATTTTCACCCAATGTTCTCAAAATAACGACCCTTTACAAAGGGATGAAGGGAATGTAAACACACTGATAGGGCAGGGGGTATTACATATGATTGTATGCGCACTGAGAGTAATCAACCTGGGTTTAAATTACATTTTGCAGTAGCTCTAAGCACTTCCATTTCCATAAGGAAAGTTTCTGAGATTTTCCACGTATCTGCAACTTTTGTTTTGAGTTGTCTAACTTTTCTTCTGCCACTTTTACCACTGTATCCAGTTTTTGCATTGTTCTGGGGAAAAACTGGCACTCCACTTAAAAAGTCCTTATACACAATACAAGATCCTCTTCCAGTTTACATCCGTTAGGCATACGTAGAAGGCACTGCATACCTAGTATATACACAAGCCATTCAAAGTGAAGTTCAAACTGCTATAGGCTCTTTAGCTTCAAGACAAGAACAACACACAGCAGAAGTGTGTCTGGTCAAAAATAAGAAAAAATTATCCAACTTTTTGTAAAGTTTTACTCTACCTGCTTCTCACAGCATCTACAGCCCCCAGAAGCTTTCTTCATACTGTTTTCAACATCTAGAGCCCTTTTGGGATATGTTCTTTCTTTTTTAGTCACGCTCCCCCGGCAGAGAGGACAATGTGTTCCACTTTCTCTGATAGCTGTCAAGAAGCACTTCCTGCAAAACCTAAATTAAAAAGTTACCACAAACACAGGTTAGCAAAGTGAAGAGAGTTAGATACTTTGTCCTTGAAGAGAGCTGGGTGATCGTTAGGGGGAAAAAAAAAGATAAATATCAGAGTAAAAGTCTACTGAAAACGAATCTTTATAAAGATAAGCAAAATGAAATAATGGTGCTTATAAAGAAGCATACAGAAATTAGGGGAACTTGGCAACGCACTTTAGGTAAAGATCTTACTATTTACTGACCAGTATTTCTGAGCTGTACACCGGATTGATCATTAATGAGATATTAAATGGTGCAGCAGGCACATGATATTGGGAAAAATCTTATCAGAGGAACTCCTGTTTATTGTCCTTAAGCAGAGCCAAAAATACCGCAAAGCTTCATTTAGCACGCATTTCCAGAGATTTCAGTTCATCAGCTGTTGCAGTTCTCCTCTCTCTTTTCCTCGCGTGTCAACTGCCAAAGCTATTTTGCTTTTCTACAGAGTAGTACTTTGTAATTAGATGTTCCTCTGAAAAATGCATACTGTTCCACTACGAACAGATGGACTGCAAAGAGAGAACAACTATGCTACGGTCCTCGCTTGGAAACGAACAGGAAACTACAAAGTTAAAAAGGCGAGTTAGGTTAGATGGCGTGAGGCGTCTTCATCGGCCGGGAAACTCAGCCACCAGCGACCAGACCACCGGGGGCTTGCTCCAAGAGGTGGCTTTCCTAACTGACCGGTCCCCATTCGCTACAAAAAGAAAGAGGCGAGGGAAGGCTGGGGCAGCGCTGGGCGGGCAAGCCTTAAAGCCAGCCCTCGGCGGCG
>NW_009259730.1:771113-782922 GCF_000687185.1 Egretta garzetta | reverse complement strand
GGGGAGAAAAAAAAGGAAAAAAAAAAAAAAAAATCTTAATTCAGCAGTAATGACTGTACGCTCTTCTTCCAGAATAAGGAATTGTAAGAATATCATTATAGCGAAAAGGTAATGCCAAGAAATGTAAGCATCTAGCGCTGGCCGCCTTTGAACGTAACTCTTGGCAGATAAAAAACAAAATGCAGGCAATACTTTAAAAACAACTGGATTTGAGATTCTATTTTTCCAGAATATATTAATCTATGATGATTCTATTAGTTCATAATAACACTAAGATTCAGGCTAGGTCTGGTCTCTCCTCCCATATCAAAGATGTAAGACAAGGGCTGAGGAGAAATGGGTCCTTCACCTTCATTTTCCCCATCTCCTTGGCACTGTAGCTGTCTGTACCATAGAATCATAGAATCATAGAATGTTTTGGGTTGGAAGGGACCCCTAGAGGTCATCTAGTCCACCCCCCCTGCAGTGAGCGGGGACACTGCTAACTAGATCAGGTTGCTCTTGCTCAGAGCCCCGTCCAACCTGGCCTTGAATGCTTCCAGGGATGGGGCCTCCACTACCTCTCTGGGCAACCTGTTCCTGTGTTTTACCACCCTCATTGTAAAGAATTTCTTCCTTATATCTAGTCTAAACCTACCCTGGTTTAGTTTAAAACCATAGCTAGATATTCAGAGGAAAGCATAGAATCGTTTAGGTTGGAAAAGACCTTAAAGATCATCAAGTCCAACCGTTAACCTAACCCTGCCATCCCACCACTAAACCATGTCCCTAAGCACCTCGGCTACCCGTCTTTTAAATACCTCCTGGGATGGGGACTTGACCACTTCCTTGGGCAGCCCATTCCAATGCTTGACAACCCTTTTGGTGAAGAAATTTTTCCTAATGTCCAACCTAAACCTCCCCTGGCGCAACTTGAGGCCATTTCCCCTCATCCTATTGCCCGTTACCTGGGAGAAGAGACTGATACCCACCTTGCTACAGCCTCCTTTCAGGCATGTAAAGGGCGATAAGGTCTCCCCTCAGCCTCCTCTTCTCCAGGCTAAACAACCCCAGTTCCCTCAGACGTTCCTCATACGACTTTGTGCTCCAAACCCCTCACCAGCTTCATTGCCCTTCTCTGGACATGTTCCAGCAATGCAACATCTTTCCTGTAGAGATCACTAGGTGGGGAGATTTCTGAGACCTGTGGGTCACCTATGCCTCCAGCCTTTCAAAACTATTTAGGCTTCAGAGGTCCATCGGAGCTGCTATTTGTATCTTCCAGTGATCAGCAGCAAGAAGCAATGCCCACGCCACCATCTGGGTTCATGGTTTGGAGGAAAGGGAAGGAACTGTAGGAAACAAAGCTGAAGCTCAGGTCTCTCTTCAGATGAGGATGAGGGGAGAACCATCCTGTGATTCTGTGAAGGATGCTGGCTCTGTTTTCTTACTCAGGATCTATCACAGTTACTGTTAGCTAAAAATGATGCTTATCTTCCTAAGCAAAAGCAGAGACAGCAGAGAATAATCCAGTGACTGCCCTAAATACCTTCTTTTTAGACCACGTGGAGGCAAAATTTGAGTGCTTCTAAGTACAAAGAGACCTGAAACACTGAAGGGAAGCACATCCGAAGCGATGGGCCCAGTGTAAGAGTTAAGTCACCTGGGCTGGGATATTTATTGCCCATGCTTCAGGTTGGGAGAAAATCCAGTGGAAAAGGTGGAATCCCCTGGGCAGGGGAGAGGACAGGCCTGAGATTTGAGGCGTAAGATGTCCTCTCATAACTGTGCTAAGGGTTAGGTGAGCTGTTCACGGGCTGGGAAAAAACCCTACTATTTAGTGATTAACTGATTATCGTCTTCCCTGAAATGAAGTAGGAAGTCAGGCTGGTAGGTCTGAGTAGGCAACAAGCAGCAGTTGGTGGTAGAAGCCTCTTCAATGGTGCAAATACAGCCAGAAGAAGACACAGAACTACACCTTAAGTGATAAATAGCCTGCAGAAGGCTTCTTGAGTGTTTCTGTGTCAGTTGGGACTGTACCACAGCTGTATAGCCAGCTGCAGGTGCACCCCATGCGTGCTGTGACAGTACATTGAAAGGAAGAATTACAGAAGCCTCAGTTCAGATGCTACACAACCACCTTGCGTTACTCATTGGGAGAGAGGCAGCACGGCCTTCAGCCTCAGCACGCGAGAGGCTGGCGGAGATGGCCTTCCAAGCCTTTTCAGTCTTCCTGTATGACTTCAGCAAAGCATGTCCTCATGCCTCAATTTTTCAATCTGTAAAAGGGGGGCAGTTTTTAATCACCAAATAAGGCTCCTGTGAAGTTAAATTAATTATTGCAGGTAAAAAGGGTTAGGTCCTTTGAAGGCAGGTGTTAAACAAAAGCAAAGATTTATTACTAAAGGAACATGATAGGTCCATTTGAACTTTGTTCGGGAGACCGCAGTATTTATCGATTAGTAGCTTTTGGCAGGGGGAGAAATTGTGTAGATGACCTCAGGGAAGTAAACTACAGGAAGGTGTGTGTGAAGGCATTCATGCTCTTGCTAACTTTATTGTAAATCTTGATCCTTTAATAAAGCTGTGACCTTGGAGTTGACAACTAGTACGCCACAGAGCAATACACAGCATAGCACCAGCCTTGTAAATCTTCGGTAGGTTCTGCCATTGACACAGACAACATGTAAAGAGAAATCAGGCAGCTGAAGTTTATGAAACGCATTTATTTGAAGGAAAGCATTTTAAATCAGACTTCTTAGCTGAAATGAAACCAACGGCCCTGCCAACTTTTTACTCCTCTTGATAAAACATATTTGTGAAATGAAACCTCAGCAGTGAAAACTTGTAGAACTGCTCATAAAATTTTGCTGTTTGCAGGGGGCAACTGCCACTGAAGAGGTACATTTTTGATCACCTTTGCACAGCTATTGTACAACTTTGTACGAACTACTTTGTATTTTTAGCTGTGCAGGAAACCATAAGTCCACTAACTTTTTCCCTATATTTTTGGCTACTTTGCTCTGGCAGACCAGATTTGGTTTTTGTAGTTACTCAAAACGTTTCCACAAATTCTACCCTTTGGAGCATCTTTCTGACCAAGTAGTTTTCATTCCCAAGGACAGTTCTCAAAGAGAAAGGAAAGCAACTTTCCCAGGCATGTGAAACATTGAATCTTTCTCTTCCCAAAAAAGAGCCACTTTCTGATTCCAAGAAAAACTAGTAAAGACCTAAAGTCTGTTGGGAGTCTCCTTGTTAACACGTTACCACATGATTAAAGCTACTTTAATCACAGCACATGCTTCCATGCATGAACATGAATTTTAATTTCTTACAGATCAACTGCATCTTTGAAAGATACCATGTTATACCGTACATGTAAAAAAACTGTACATCCTTTTTAAACTTACACAGTAAGAATACAGGTTAATTGAATGACGCTGGCAGTCTCTTGAACAGGTTTCCATTTTTTTAATTATAAACATAATATGCACTTCTTGCTATCCTTTCAAGGCTGCTTTCACTTACCAACCATGCTAATTTTGACTCTCATCTTGCACTATGTGCAGTCTTATGGGGTCAGTAATACTGTCCTTCGCAGCAGGTAGTATGCCTGATACTGTTTTGGGGCAGAGTGTTCCAATTTGCTTGGTCCTGTAGCATCTGAAAAGCTGCTGTTTGTCATCTACCTCCAGCACTGCGTTGTCATCATCCATGTACAAAAGACTGGCCTGCTCCTGGAACAGAGCTGCAAAAAATAGGAGAGGCTGCTGCCAAAGCACAGTGTTTCTGTATACTGGATTAGCAGCGAGTTCAGGACTACTGTCTTTTAGGTAAAGAAATTGACAATATTTTCCTTTATCCTTACAAAAAAACCAAAAAACCACCACCTTTTTTTTTTAATGAAACTGAAATTTAATTTTAAAAAAGAATTTAAAACCAAAACAATGCTTAAGAAAAAAATAACCCACAACATTTTTAGGTCCACACAGGTTACTAATACTCCATTAACTGCAAAAGACTAAATTTTAATGACTATGTTTATCTACAGAACATGTTCTTCCACTCTTTTGCGGTAGTCCTTACACGCTGTTTGGATGACTCACAGGCACATATTCTAAGAATGACCCATCCAGAACTCTTTCAACAAGAACTTCTCCAACAGTGTTTATGTCCTGAAAGAAGAAAAAGGATATTGTATTGACTATCAAGATAGTAATGTGCTAATAGATTTAATTTTGACTGCTTGGGTTACCAGTTAACAAAATACTGGTTTCAGTGGGTTTGCATCCATGTTTAAAGTTTACTGCCTAACTTCCTACTCCTTAGTGGTAAACACTGCAACATAAAGCAAGAGAAATCATTATGAAACTTGGCATAAATGAGAATGTCAAATACAGAAAGAGATTAATTTGGCGATTACAGCAAATCCCAACAATACTAATGCTCTTTACTAAAGAGTCCAATTTGGTGATGCATGTTATATTACTGTGTATAGAAAGAAAACTGAAGTCTTAGCTATACATGTGTGAGCTGCCATTAAAGTGCTATCATGCATAAGTCTGTTTCCACCATGTGCATGAATTATAGGGTCAAATTAGTCAGATGATTCCTCACCCCTGCCCTCCATTTGGATCATTTTCTTTAGTGCCTTTGCGCCATTTGAAAAGAGTGATGTTTTATATATTTCTTTGGGATTTCGTCTGGATGAGTATCAAACATAAACATAGGAAAGCACTAACTATGTTCTTGAGAAATTCTAACAGCATGTTAATGCTTGTGCTGCATTTTCTATTTCACAGCCCACTCAGCAAACAGCTGCAGCACACACGGTACAACTGTGTCATCTTAGATTCTTAGAGAATAAAAATGAGTTGTTGAAACAACTTTCATTTAAAGTACATAGGTTTTCATTTGAGGATCTCCATCTATAAACATGAGTCAGATGCATAACACCTGTTAAGAAATGAGGTAATGGAGTACCTTTCCCTTGTCCCACCACCAGACAGCAACAGAACTGAGGACAGAATCCATAAACTGGCACCTCTGAGTACCAGACTATGCCGTTTCTGTACACAATTGCCACGCTTCGTCACTTGGTGCAGTTATCTGCTCAGTTCTTTTCATGACTTCTTTATTGTAAAAGGTGTGGAAGAAGGTACACACAAAGGAACCAAGCCCAGTAGTTTGCAAATACCATTACTCACTATGTAGTCTTCATAATGGAGTGTATGTCTGAGTTGAAGGTGCCTTATAAAATTTCTGCTGAAATAGCTCAGATCTCTCCCGGGTGTTAAACAACAAATTGGACAACAGTATAAATAAATGGAAGGAAGTATTCAGTTTTCATCTTGGAGGTCTTAACAGAAGAAGTATTATCAGTGTTTAAAAAAACAGAAATGTGAAGTAGGTGGATCTGTTACAAGCAAACAGCTTCTCTAGGCAAGACGAATACTGCTAGGCACAGTGCGCTTCCAGATCAGCTGTCAATTATGTTAATCCCTGCTGTCTCATTTGGGTCTGCAGACATCCCAGGGACTGTCAACCTATATAGAGCTGATGGCTAATATATTCCCTCCTACTAGCTACGAGAGAACAGTCATGTAAAAGCGTTTGCTTCATCCAAAACAAAATTTTTTCATCATCCAAACAATTCATTTATCCTTTTGTTTATCGTTCAAATAATAAACTAATAAAAAATAATCCATTTGTTTATCATCCAAGCCACTGCTTGGATGACAAAGTGCTATGAGAAACATACAGGATTTCTCTGGTCATCAATAACAAATGAATTCCATCTGTGTGCTCACAACAGAAGTGGCTAAAACACTTCATTAAAAGAAAAGCTGAATGACTTCCTGTGCGTTCTCCGTCATAGAAAAGTTGCGGTTGCTGCAACATGTATTTCTTCAAGCAGTATCATGAGAATACATGCTAAAAAAATTATTATCATGGAATATACCATGCGTGCGTATACTGTATTAATATACCATTTGTATACTAAAAACAGCTTTATGACATGTTATGGTCATGAACATCATGATACAACACACCAAGAAGTCCTACGCCTTTTTAGAACTAAAAGTCTGATGTGTTTATTCCAAGTTTGAAATAAAAAGGTTGAAATAGCTATGCCGAATCACAAACAAACAATGGAGTGCTCCTCTCAGCACGTTCCCTCTCTTTGCTTTGTATTAACGATGTGGTGTCTACAGTTTATCAACCAACTAAAGCAGTTATGAAAGCAGTATGACTTAAAAGATCACATTTTCATTTCCTTGCTTACAATTTTTACGTGATTTGTGGGCAAACATAGTTCTGAATATTGTTTTTTACATTAGGTTTCAAAGAAATGTGCAACAGAGGCTGTACAATGCACATTACTCACAAGTCTCTCAGCTTGTACGTGCAACTCTGAATTGAGCAAAGGATTTAATAATTTTCTAAGTTTTAAGGCTTAACGCTGCCCTACAGCTACACAATAAAGCTATTTATTAATTTGCCCTGAGTTAAAATATAAGAGCCTATAGACTGATAGGTGTGATAAAAATTGACAATTATTTCAGTTTACTGAAGCAAATACAGAGTCTAATCTGAAAAATACAAAATTTGGCAAAATCTTATGTATAAAAGCTTTAGCTCAGGTAAAGGTGAACACAGTATACACTCACGAGTGAATGCTTCCTTTAAATTACTCAGCTCTGGCTCCGGAATAACTTACTAATATGATCGTGGTTAAAGTGGTGAAAACTAACCTGCAAAGTAGAAGGGAACGGAGCGGGTTTCCCCTATCCCACCTGCTGCAGGAAATGGGAACGTTGGCTCATTTGTCTACAAGTCCTTCAGTCTGCAACCTCCTTAAAACACCTCTTCTGCGAGACATGAGAATTGGAATCTAAAATGCCTCGACAAATAACGATCAGGGAAGTAAAATACGTTTGTCAAGATCTGTGTCTACAGCCTACAGACCTCAAACCTACAAACAGTGTCACAGTAACAGCTTGCAGCCTCTGTGGACCCCCAGAATGAAACCAGTTTTGCGAAGTTAACTTAAAAAAAATTTTAAAACCCTACTGACCTATATGAGGCCCCATAAGCAGTTCTCAAATTATAACGCCCAAACCCCGATTGGAATACACAGTATTTGTGCTGCACACGAATCTGAGTTAGGTCAGTAGAAATAGCCCATGCGGGATTTAAAAGCAGGAAAGTCACTGAAGCTAACAATGCTCATTCTCTTGGCTGCAAGTAACTGCATGTTGTCTCAGTCGTAAGACTTCCTACGCCATTTTCAGAGCTCCTACCAGCGCTCACAATGATAGGAGTGCTAATATTTTAAATATTATATGCATGCACGCTTGTCTGAGAGAGAGGGGATGACTGTAAGCAAGTTCCTCCTCCACTGTCAAAACCAATTAAACAATTAATAGATTTTATCTTTGTCTGTTTTCTCCTACCAGTAACGCTTGCTAGAATTTACCAGTTTAACATGTGAATTCTGTAATGTATACACTTGTGCACATTTATCACTGCTCTCCTTTCCGATCTGTGGTAAGTGAGACAATGGTCCATTAGCTCATCCTCATCTACTTTGCACTGGCAGTAAGGACAGGAATATCTGGGAATAAGAGGTAGTATATTGTTAGTGGCTGCAGATAGAACCGATGCATTCTTCGTACTACAAGCAATAAAAGAAGTATTTAGATTTCTTTGGCCAGGTATCATTAGAAGCTCCTTTTGCAGTAGCTGAAATGCAGCGTGGCTGTGTGACATGTACCTGGGTGTGATCTATGCTATGCTGCCAAAAGGTCAGCCTTGCTAATGGACACTGCGAATGCTGCCCAGAACCGTGCCAGCACGTCAGGATATCGATCCAGAAAAGCACTCTTAACATAACCATGACCTTCGAGAAGAATGGATGAAAATACTGAACACTACAGCTATGGACATTTGATAAAAGCATCATTTAACTGCTGTGATACACTTGGAGCATGCGTGACCAAACTACCAATTCTCAGGAGCCCTCATTAAGTATCGACACTTCCTCGCCGAGGATTACTGCTTAGTTTTTAGTACAGAGTACGGTCTTGTCGCACAGTGGAGGCACTATTTGCAGGCCAGTGCAGCTTTCGAATGTGTGTGGATAAATGTCCAAGTTTTTCTGAGCATCTAAAGAACAATAACTGAGAAGGAGATAGGTCTTCTGAGCAAGCAGCCTGAATAACGTGTCATTTGGGAATTCAAGTAGCAAAGAGTATAGGGACTTTAAATTACAAATAACAAAAAAGCATGTTAATAGTGGTATAAAAAATGTTCCTATTTGTTAATGCACAAAACTAAAGACCACTGGATTTCAAGACCTCAGTCATTCTAGAACTGCTACACACCTAGTAGATTGCTCTAACAAGTCCTGTCCTGAAAGACAATGAAAGGGACAAAGAATTTGAACTTTTGACATATGACACACCTATATTCTGTAAATACATATATCCTCTATATATACTGTAAGTATATAAATAAGAAAAGCTGCCAGTCATCTCAGTTCAAAACTATTTCTGAAGAACAAATTATTAGACGAGAGCCAATTAAATTTAGATTATTGTTAGTCTTACTCATTCTGGAAATAACCAACATTTTCAAGGACTTTTATTTGAAAGTAAACATAATTCTTCCCCAAGAAAAATATCAAAAACTGCTGACTTGTCAAAATACTGTTGTTTCTACAAAACATGGAGCTAAATTCTATCAAAATCATACTAACTGCAAGTAAAATGTATTACTTTGTAGTCATACACAAAAAAAAAAGATGTCCATTTTAAATACTATTTGAGTATTATGATTTTAAAATATTAGAAAGGATCCATGTTCAAGTCAGTAAAACAGAAACAAGTTCCAATTTAAAAAAAGAAATAAAAATCTGAGTAAAGTTTGACTTTACTACTTCAGGATAACAAACTCAAAAGTGCTTTTGCAATGTCATCATCACTAAGGTCTACCTTGTTACAGCATCTCCAAGCTCCTGTAGAGGTCCATATTTTTCTATGTATTTTTCACAAGTTCTTAAATGAGCTCTCATTTCACTCAGACATACCTATGCAAGGAGAAGCAGCAGCGTGTTATATTTTATACCATGACACATTCACACTAATATATCACTCTGAATATTTTCTAGCTCAAAGCCTTATTACAACACTGTGGTTATACCTAGGAAAGTATATGCATCCCCTACTGCTGGCTCAGTTTCTCAAGCATTACGTTACTGATTTAGCATTGCTTTAAATACATTTTATAATGACATTCATCTTACAAGAGCAAAGTGAATTAGTGTGAAAAAATTATTAGTTTGTGGTGATTTTATTTGTTCCTTACATTGGCCCTTAATATTTTGGAATGAAATTAGGGAGGCAATAGGGAAACATTTCTAGTCTGGGGAGGGGGACCAGTTCACCTCTAGCTCTGTTTCTAGTCGTGAAAATCTAGACCAAGTCTGTTAAAAACAAGATTTTTCAACTTGAGGGGTAGATTCTGACCTCAGTGAAGTCATTGGCAAAACTTTTTACAGATTCATGAAGGGTAAGGTTTGGGTTTTATATTGCTGCTGCCACTGGCTAATTCCTGGAACTCAGAACCTCTAAATAACAAAACCAGTGAAGCAGAATCATGACCTATTTTCTATGATGAGAAACAACATGAAATGATAAGAAGTCACCACGTTGTGGTATTAAAATATTATTTGCACAGAAACAGTGCAGCGACATTAATATTACTTACAGGTTATTCTATATTTTTAACCTTTAAATATTGATGACCAGTATATTTTTAACCATTGATGATGGGTTACGGTGAACCTTGGTGAAGAAATTTAAAACAATCCTGTCCCAGATGTCTGTGCCGTGGCTCCACTACGAATGATCATCCTGACGGCAGATGCAGCAGAATGAAACATGCTCATGCCTCAGCCACTTAATTGCGATTTCCACTCCCCGAGTGGAAACTGTAAACGAAATTAGGTTTATACTAACACAGCAATGCACGCTTTGGTGTGACTGAGACACTGCAGGAGCATTTGCCAAGGGTAGCCTGCCAGATACCAGAAGCAACATACAAAGGTATTTTGATGCTACCATGCATTAAACACACACTCCTTTTCAACATATCTTAGTGCCCTTGCTGACGACTTTATGCAAGAAATACAGCCAATGCTTTCTGCAACCGTAAGAAAGATTATAAACCCTGGCAGATATCCATATTCGGGTCACTTCTTGTGCTCTGCCACTGAACAGCAAAAGGCAATAGTTCAGCTCTACTAAGTATTGAGAAGCAGCCTAGTTAAGCCATACGTAGCTCAGCACTTCTTAACATACTTGTTACAGCTGGGTTCCTTCTGCAAAACATGTTTTTTAAAAATACTGAAATTAAATTCAGTATTTAGCTATTGTTAATATGCAGGTATTGCAGTTCATGCATTTCATTGTTAGTTTTAAGCAAATCTTTCCCAGATAGAAAATAGATGGCAAAAAGGTAAAGAACCAATAGTGTTAACAACAAATAAACACTTTTGCTGTTTTTCTTATGTTCTCTGTAACTCCCCACAACCTTCTGCAGTTCACACATTTACTTGCTTGTTTACATTTTATGCTATTTTCACACTGCTATGGCTAGACAAGAAAGATTTAAGGGTGTTGTTTTGCAGTTAGCAAGACAGGAGAAATTCTAAAAGCCAGATGTGAATCCATTCAGAGAAGAAATGAGGGTCACATTTAAGCTGTACAATCTCCTCCCACAAAACAACATATATATGTTATAGGTATAAAAATACGAGGGGAGAGCAAGACTGAAGTGTCTTCATTACACAGAAAGAGGCACAGAGTAAATATTCGCAAACATGGGAGAAAATACTTGGGTTTATATGGATTTTCAAGTAAATGTATATTAATTCAATCTTGGTTAACTGTTTTTCTTATTGATATACATGCTGTCCTCCACCACAAAGTCCTGTTAACCTTTTGCTCTGCACCTTGTTTTGGTGAAACGTGATTAGCGTGTTCCAGTTCAAACAGTAACATTTAAAACTTTGTTTGCATGTAAGTGATGTTTCAAAGGCTTTGTTTAGATGTAAGGAAAAAGGCTCAGTTTAGCTAGCTTTACCAATGGGCGGTGGGTGGGGTGTTCAAAAAAAATAAAAAAAAAAAATCACAACTTTTTATATCTTTGTTCTGTATTTTAACAGATGCAATTGTGGCCAGGATTTTAATAATTAGGCAATCATAGTATATATAGATAAAAAAAGTGATTTGTACTTTCTCCAGCCAAAGCCAACATAGGGAGTCAAGAAGATTCAGTTCCCATAGGCTTAGGCTTGAGCTTAGTATTTGCAATGGCACTGGCAGAGTGTTTTAGAGATCTTTTAGATATGGAACTTGATAAATCACAAAAATTTATTCTTCCATCATCATGCTGGTGGAGTTCCTCTGTTTAGACATGCCGTTAAAAAGGGATCTTAACAGCATTAGTTCTCGTGCATGGATACATCTCTGGAATTATTTAGTAGCTAGTGTTCAAGGCTGCAAACCTGTGTTTCGCATTCTGTGCAATTTCGGTATGTGCTCTCCATCTTCTTGGCAATATCAGCGGCTGGAATTCCTTCACATGGAAGATAAGCGCGGCAGTAAGGGCACATCCACGCATTATTCTTTAAACTTGCAGAAATACAGGAATGACAGAATCTATACATAGAAAGAAATGAAAACATAAGTGATAATCCCCCAAAGCATGCTTCAAATAAGGCAGGGTATGTAAAAAAAAAAAAAAAAAAAAAAAAAAAAAAAAA
>NW_009259730.1:767846-771003 GCF_000687185.1 Egretta garzetta | reverse complement strand
AAAAAAAAAAAAAAAAAAAAAAAAAAGTCAAAATCTTGCACCAAATGCATCCCAGGTGTAACATCGCAGGATATTTGTTCTTAGGACACATTGTTAAGAAGATTGTGGGTGTTGTTCCTGCAGCCCTACTTGCGTTAAGGGGAGCACTGAAAACAAACTGAGCATCCGGGTAGCACTGAAATGTATGTGACTGCAAGGACTCATTTCAAAGCAGAAGCGAGGGACCTGTCCCCTGTGGGGAGGGCAAAGCCTGCAGTCCACGATGTCAAAACCTGCCATCACAGCAAAGATTACTTCATTTTTGTAGTGTTGCTGCTGGACAATGTCACAAATATACATACTGATAGCTTGCTGTAAGTTTTCCTGAGCCCATAAACAGAAGAATACTCCATGCCACGCCTATGATAGGCAAGAGTCCAGGTTGTTAAGATGCGGGAATTTCTCCAGTACATGATGAAATCCAGAGCTGGAGAATTACACTTGGAGGTTTTAGGCAGCAGCCACAGGGAAGGTGTTAGGCTGTTGTGTGCTAAGGGGCTCCCTGATCTACCCGTCACAGGGTTTTGACTGGGTAAAGGCATACCTACCTCTGGGAGTGTCCGAGCCACTTCACTTTTAGTAACAGGTTTTAGTAATAAAAGCAGATGGGATTAGTGGCTTTGAAAGCTTTTTGCCAGTTCCAGGTATGACAGATAAGCTTTGCTGAATCTTCCTGTAGAGATTTAAGACAAAACTGCCCTCCACTATCTGAGCACCATTGTAAAGCCCCAGCGCTAATGGGACAGGAGCCGGCCTTTCTTTGCATTAGATCACGGCTCCCCATCAGGTCCAGATAAGGATCTGATGGGTCTCGGGTAGAGTGACAGCCTGGGGCTGCAAGGAAGGACAAAAGAAAGGCAGCACCCAGACTGCCAGCCCCTCTAGCTTTGGAGGAGCTAGGAAGAGCTGCTGTGCCAGACTGCAACCCCCAGTGAGCACACTGAGTGGCCAGACAACAGACAGATAAGGATGAGGAGGTGGCAAAAATCCTTGCATCTCTACGATAAATTGGTACTTGTGCCCCTCTGCTAAGTACCACAGCCCTGCAGCAGAAGCAGCAGGAGCAAACTCGTGTCTGCAACCCCAGCTGCATGAATGCAAAATTTCACTTAAATAAACTGTTGACTTTGCACTGAAACGGGCAAGGAGCAGGAACACCTTCCTTTTTGCCAGTTCGGCTTGGAGATTTAAATGCAGAAGCTTCTAGAAGAGAGGCACCTAAAACCATAAATCCCTGTGGTCATGATCAGCAGGTCACTTAAACCAGCTGGTACTGGTGGTCATGCTGTGCCAATTTAGGATGTTGCCACTTGCGCCTTCCTATGCTGCCCCTCTGTTGAATCACAGAATCATTTAGGTTGGAAAAGACCTTTAAGGTCATCGAGTCCAACCATAAACCAAAGCTTACCCACCTTTCCTCCCATCTCCTCTCCCAACCCTCCAGCCCAGCAGAAGGCGTCATGTGCTTCTCTCTCAGACGCTTCTACCGAGTTTGGCATTGGAGTGCAAATCTGCCTGCTTTCCCAGTTGCTAAAACGCTAACCTTTGCACAGAGCTGCTAAGTCCACATTGCCCCCACCAGCTCTGCTATGCAGATAGCCACTCCAGCAAAGAAGCAGAGTTGGAACCTGAGGCAAAACCTTCTTAAGTCGCTGTAAAACAACTTGCCAAGTTTGCCAGCACACTCCGCAACAGCGTTTCTAGCATATTTAACAGCCTGTGATCGGTGTATAGGAGGATTTCAGATGTAATCCCTTCTTCGGAAGCCACCTTCATATATAGCTCCGTGGAGCCAGGTAACATACAATCAAAGCCCAAGTCAGACAGAAGGTGGTATTTTGCAGTTACTTCACAGAAGTATAAATGATTACAGAAAGTGCAAAGAGAGTACAGCCAAGACCCAACACGCTCCCTGTCCAAGGATAAAACTCTGAATTGTTCCACACGGTTTGCCCTCGGGCAGGTTTTAACTTAGATTATTCCTGTACTTTAGACAGGGTTGAAAAGGTTTCTTTGTTTCCCTGAGGAACAGATAAGTCTTCAATAAATAACCCTGTACAAGGTTCACACATGCTGTCTGAGAGCTTTCCCCTTTTAATGTCACAAAATATAAAATCAGATTACCCTTCGCCAGTTTGTTCACCCTCCCCCTAACACCGTCAGTAGCAGGAAAAAAAAGAATAGAGAGGATGCAAGGATTGGTGAAGAACAACTGCACTCACGCATTATACACAAGTAACCTTTTGCCGTTAGTCAGTGATTTGTTCAGTTGACTATAAAAACAATTCGCAAGAATTTCAGGTTCAATAGCAAATCCCCCTCCACTCTTAACCCAATTTATCGCTCTGCTTTATTTGCTCAGTCCATACCTAAACAGGTAAAACAAACAAACAAACCTTAAAACGGTGCAGGTAGATGAAATAAAACCTAAGCACCTCAAGATACTGACCCTGAACGTTGCTAAAGCCCTACTTTTTTTCCCTTTCCGTTTAGTCTCCAAACAGTTGCCTCAAGTCTCTAGAGGCCGCTTACCTCTTCTCAAATCCAATGAAAGCCAATCCATTAGTTCTTGAAGATACTGAGGGTGCTGTAAAGAGTTGCATTTTTAGCCATACATACATCTGGCTGTCTCAGCTCCCGAGCACATCGTTTTCCACGATCTGTGACCTGGATAACTAATAAAAAACAAGCCTCGCCAGGTGAAAGCAGAAAAGGCGCAGCTACTTGGCTGGACTTCATGTTGGGAAGAAACTCTGCAAAGTTGTGGCTAGTTTCTGAGGCCAACAAGTTGTCCTAGAAACTAAGAACGGGCTCAGAAACATGCTAGGAAGCCATTTATCCTTTTTTAAAAATTATTTTTCCAGAATTATTCCTAAACACTGGCTTAAGCCGTACTTCTGACTGCCATTATCACTAGAAGGATGCCTGTGCCAGGTACCACGTTTGTAAAGGGAGTCACTGGCAGACGGTTCACATTTGTTCTCATATCATTTTACACCTGGGTACGTTGCTCTGATCTTGGGATCTTTACGGTATGCTTGCATCTCAACAAGACTGAGATTAGGGGCGATGCTCCCATTACGGCTCACATAGACATATTTCTACGTATTTAACAGGG
>NW_009259730.1:760746-767231 GCF_000687185.1 Egretta garzetta | reverse complement strand
GCCAGCGGGGTCTCGGAGAACTTCCCTGGTGCTGGGGAAGTGGCGGAGGGAACCCCCTTTTTGCGACAGAATTTTGGGTCCCCGAGCGCCTCCTGAGAGAGTCCCCTGTGGATGGGGAGGGGATTGAGGTCTTGAAGTATCCACGTCACCCTGAGTTTTTTTTAAAGCCTAAAAAGCGTCAAAATCGAATAAACGCGGCGTATTTGTTGTGACTCCCTGTGATGCATGCTGGCAAAATTCCAGCCTTTTTAAGAGGGATTAGAAAGCTGGCAACAACGCTGTTTCCACTACCAAGGCGCGTAGCTGTCGAGCACAGATGCAAGTGATAAGGCACTTAAAATAGTGGCAGGCAGCGGGAGGTTATCTTCAAGCTGATAATTCAATGATTACTTCTTAAAACAAATTTCCATTAGCACTGGAGATGGCGTTTTCCTAGATGTGGACAGCAAGGGCCCACATTCACTGTGCTGGCACGACGCACTGTCAGCTACTGCTGTCAAAGAAAACAGGGAAAGATGTGACAGTGAAAAATTACAAACAATGACAACAGATATTGGGAGGAATGTCTTTTGCTCTATTTGCAAAGGATATGAAGGACTGTGATTCTCTGTTTTACCTGCTTTCAGCCTTTTCTACCCCCAGTACTCTGATGAGACCTGTGATGGGGATGTCTGTGGCAAACAACACAGCACAATGGAAGACGAGGCATGTCCTTGCATTGGCAATGGACACAAATGTAGGTTAGTTTTAGTGGAAGTTAAGGTGCCCAAGGGCTGCTGAGCTGTAGAAACAAAGCTGTGATTTTTCTTGATGTGTTCTCTCATGTCACGCATCCCTGTGCATGGAGCTTCTCTGCCCGCCATGGAAATGACTGTTCCAGTTGTTTAATATCTTTACCAATGATCTGGATGAGGGGATCAAGTGCACCCTCGGTAAGTCTGCAGATGACACCACATCGGGTGGGAGTGTCGATCTGCTCGAGGGGAGGGCTCTGCAGAGGGATCTGGACAGGCTGGACCGATGGGCCGAGGCCAACTGTATGAGAATCATAGAATCATAGAATGTTTTGGGTTGGAAGGGACCCCTAGAGGTCATCTAGTCCAACCCCCCTGCAGTGAGCAGGGACACCGCTAACTAGATCAGGTTGCTCAGAGCCCCGTCCAACCTGGCCTTGAATGCTTCCAGGGATGGGGCCTCCACCACGTCTCTGGGCAACCTGTTCCAGTGTTTCACCACCCTCACACTGTAAAGAATTTCTTCCTTATATCCAGTCTAAACCTACCCTGTTTTAGTTTAAAACCATTACCCCTTGTCCTGTCACAGCTGGCCCTACTAAAAAGATTTTCCCCATCTCTCCTATAGGCTCAGCACTGAGTAGGCCCAGACAGACCTCCTTTCAAGTCGATTTTCATCCCCCCCTGCTGAGGGGTGACAACAACACTTCGGCCAGGCACTCCCTGCTCAGGTGGGTTGGGATTAAACACGTTGTCCCTTCATCTGGGGCTGTGAGGCAGGGGAAAGGTAGCTCATGAGAAATGACCCCATCACATCAGTTCCCTCAATGTTTTTTTTTATTATTCCTGGCCAGCAGGAGCAGGGAAGTGATCGTCCCCCTGTACTCTGCACTGGTGAGGCCACACCTCAAATTCTGTGTTCAGTTTTGGGCCCCTCACTACAGGAAAGTTGCATTCCTGGAACATGTCCAGAGGAGAGCAATGAAGCTGGAGAGGGGTCTGGAGCACAAAGTCTTATGAGGAGTAGCTGAGAGAATGGGGATTTTTTAGTCTGGAGAAGAGGAGGCCGAGGGGAGACCTTATTGCCCTCTACAACTGCTTGAAAGTAGGTTCCAATGAGGTGGGTGTTGGTCTCTTCTCCCTCATAAGGGGTGATAGGATGAGGGTAAATGGCCTCAAGTTGTGCCAGGGCAGGTTTAGGTTGGACATTAGGAAAAATTTCTTCACCGAAAGGCTTGTCAAACATTGGAACAGGCTGCCCAGGGAAGCAGTCGAGTCCCCATCCCAGGAGGTATTTAAAAGATGGGTAGATGTGGTGCTTAGGGACGTGGTTTAGTGATGGGATGGCAGTGTTAGGTTAACGGTTGGATGTGATGATCTTAAAGGTCTTTTCTAACCTAAACGATTCTATGACTGCTGCAGGAATGTGAGAACCAAGGGAGAATCCTGGAAGGAGCTGAACATGTGCAAACATAGCACAGTGGCCTTAATGTAGCTGTCAAAGCAACCTACCTAAGCAACTGTTGGGTTATTTTTGCCTGTGATGAATAAAAAACAACACCAGATTGCTTCTAGGTGTCCCCAACTGTTGGGTTATTTTTGCCTGTGATGAATAAAAACAACACCAGATTGCTTCTAGGTGTATTTGAACACCTGCAGAGCAAAGGTAGCATTCCCACTTATTTCTACAAGTACTAGAAACTTTAGGATATATTTAGTAATGCACGTAAGTGAATTGGGATCTGTCTGTGTTTTTCTCGTTTGGCTAATTGTATCTGCTCTATTAGGTAAAGTTGGAATAGGTTTCAATATCTTTTCAGCAGTCTATTTTTTATTATGATGGATTATTACTTTTTAATATTGAGGATTTTTTAATACAGAAGCAGAAAAAATAGTATCTGTGCATGTCTCAATATATGCATGTATTTTCCACTGTCTAATGTGTTTTCTGTAGCTTGATAGTTTTACAGAAGCAAAGTCAAGTATGACCCACTTTTGAGTAGGAAATAAAAAGGGAAGTGCAGTAGATCTGGCAATTCCAAGACGAAAGCATCAGCAAGTTCGGTATTTTTCAGTTTGCATCTGGCCTGCAGTAAAACTAGTGATCTCCTGTCCAAGTGATTGTTGTGGAAATTTCCATCAGAGATCTGGTTTTGGAGGGAGATACTACCATTTTCTGGGCCCAAACTCTGCAGTGATGATGATCTCGTATAAACCGCTTTTACACTCATGTTATTAACTTGCCAAATCAAATATGTAATGACAACAGAAGCATAGCAGTATTTCCTGTGCTTACTATTTACTCATATGCTACCCCACTGATGGATAATAAAAGCAGATCTAAGAAGAATTAGCTCTCATCTTAGGTAAAATCCACAAAAATCAAGACAGAAGCACGCATTGTTATCGAAACCGCAACAAAGTATGTTCCAGCACATGCGAAATCTTGTCAGTCAGAATCAAGTCAACAAATTTCCTGTCAGTTATTTTTTCCCTTTAGTAACAGATAAATCATGAGGAAAATGATAATACCATGCCACTGGTTGAACTCTGATTTTGTCTATTGCTGTGTTACTTTTGGTATCACTTGGTTAAGATTTAGATCCCAGTTATACGCAAATTTAATTTCTTTGCGTGTCATTGCGTTAATAATATAATGTGATAAAATGTCATTAGCCACTGTAAGATAATAAAGTGCAAAGGTTATAACATAGTCAATCAGGGACTAAAACTGTAGGGTTTTTTTTTTCTGGTAAATCACACACATTTAAAATCTGACTTAATGTAAGTATGAATAATGTATGGAAAACATTAAATCATGAAGATAAAAGTAAAATGCTTTTTAAAAAAGCATAAAACCCACCCAAATAAGCCCTTAAGTTCCTGTCAATAACATGCAAAAACAAAACCAGCATTGTCATTGTTAACGTATGGGGAATGGAAGTCTCAAGAAGACAGCAGTAAAACCGCATTAGAGATTTTAGGAATTACTGATGGTAATTTTCCAGCACCAAGTAGGTGGCACACACACAGGCCTGACCGTGGTGGGAAGGGCTGGAATGGATCGCAGGGCTGGAAGCCTGTGCTGGCGTGAAGATCAGTGCTCACAACCAATTACCTCAAATAAGGGCAGACAGAGCACAGGCTCGGCCAAGATCTGTTACGTGTGTGCGTGTTGACGGCTGCGCGGACGCTTACAGATGTGTATGTATTTACTGAGATACACACATGCAGACAAATTGTCTACATCTGCCTGATTGGTTTCCTAGAAAAAAAATAGTTAAGAAATAAGAGAATCTGAGAACATATTAGGGCAGAAACTTAATCCTGATTGGTTTCCTAGAAAAAAAATAGTTAAGATTCTCTGAGAACATATTAGGGCAGAAACTTAAGGATATTAATGAAAATCAGGGTGTGTATCAGAAGAATGTATTGGGTAGAAAGTGCTCCGCAATATTTTAAATATGAAAATGAACAATTTTATTAAAACTCCTTTCTGGAAAAGGAAGGAAAGATAATAGAAGTGGACAGCAATCAATCACAACATGTCAATAAAAACTACCAAATGAAGCCAAAGAAAATTCAAGCCTGGTAAAACTAGGGACAATAGAAGGAAATCTTAAGTATAAAAAAAAGAAGGTAAAACAGCAGCTAGGGCTTGGTACCAGACTGATAGGAGCGTGCTAATGGTGCAAAGAAATGTTCCACACTTAGCAACGGTATTTGGTAAGGAGCACAAGGTTGTATTTACCTCTGATCAGGCTATCGGGTAATTTGCCAGCCCATAATGACAATATAAGTATTAAGCCACATTCATTAGGAATAAATATTTTAAAGGGAAGGCAGAAAGAACTTTCACCCAGTAATCCTAGAAGAGTTGGCTGAAGAGTTTTCTGTCTTGCTGTTAATTATTGTTAATAACTCTGTACATACAATGGAAGTCCTCCAATGCTGGACTTAAACTCCATGGCTGACCTCGTCAGTCATAATATGTAAAAGATGAAGTTTAGTCAATAAAAGTATATTGAGGCTCACTAACATGGTTTTAGAAATAGGACTTGGCAAGCTGAACTCGGGTTGTTCTCTGATGAAGTTACAAATATAATTGGTTTTGGTAACTGTGCTGATGTAATACACTTCTCTAGAATATTTAACTTAGTCTTTCATGACCTTCAAACTAAAATAAATTTGCATTTTGTAATATGAATAAGGTACATAGGAAATAAGAAATGCTATATGACGGTTCTTACAAAGTGGCATCAAAATCATACATACCTGATCTTGGAAGATATTCCTATGAATAATGTGGAAACAAACATAAACCCGTCAAATGACTCCATTTGCAGATGCCAAAAGCACAGGTGAAGTGATAAATCATGATGGTAATGGACATCGCACAGTGCGGTTTGGATCCCAGGATAAATTGGACCCACTCAAAGAAAGTGAATCCTAAAAGTACAAGTGGAAGTTTGTACATCTAGAGGGAAAAAAAATTGCGCTATACTTCTAGAAGAGTAACTAGTGGCTGAACCACAACCGAGCAGCAGGGTGGAGGAGCAGCGTGCGCTTCCCTGGTAGCACTGCTGTCGGTGCAGGCCAGTGACTCCTGATGGGGATGACGACACTAAAAGTTGAAAACGAGGGTATTTGTTGCATTTGATTCACTGCTCTGAGCACAGAAGAGGTGAAGGAACCTCTGTTTAGTGTGACTCACCTAAAAAAATTTCACCTGCAGCATTTTTTTCTTAATCAAGAGCTAGAATTAAACCCTTCAGCTTAATGGCTGTTGGTCTGAGTGCTGTGCACTTTTTACACAAATTCAAAGGAAAGAGCTGCAGTACACCACTGTTCAGCTATGGCAAAGTTGGGCATTTATTGATTCATATCAAACAGATTTTGGTACTCAGACATAAAATTTCAGTATTTCTCAGTTCTTCATTTTCTGCTTTTGAGGGCTTTTAGCATCGCTAAGCTAAGCATTCTGGAGAGTCGCAAAGCTTTAAGGGGCTTGTTAGCTCTGGAGTGACAGTGATGCTCATTCAGGAGTTTTTAGACTGATTCCCCAAAGAGGTTAAACAACATCATCATCTTCTCTGTGTATATATAAAGCTGCCTGGCAGCGCCTGCCTCCACCTGATGACAGAGCTGCTCTGTCGAGACTTGAGCCATCTCCCGCACCTCACCCAGAGACGGTCCCAGCCCCGTCTGCGTGCGCTGAGCTGTGGTAGCTGCGCCAAACGCCGGTGCAGAGCCTCCCCAGCACCCTCTGCAGAGGCACCCCCGGGGGCTCGGGGAGCAGACATCCTCACCCAGTGTCCCCGGTGCAGAGGGCGTCTTTGGGCTGGTTGTTGGGACAGGCCCAAGGAAAGAGAGAGAAATCCCGTATGAGAAGACTCTAGCAGGCAGTAGCTCAAAGAGGCTGAGCTCAGCCTGCTAGCTGTTTATGTTAGTCCTGCTGACAACAGCAAGGGCTACCAAAGCCACAATATTTACGGAACACAGTCTCTGTTGAAGGGATACGAGCATAACCTTGAGGGAGGAGAGCTGGGAACATCGTAACATGATAAAACACAAAATAGTTTTCCCTTTTGGGCCCTTAACATGGCTTCACTGTCCCTTCAGTCAAGGCACAGTGTACTTCAGATTACCCGTGCCCACAGATAATCTGCACAAAATTGCATTAAGGAGATGGGGATAATCGAAGGGCATGAGACACAGGGAAATGGTTCCCAAGCAGAAGCTCTGGGATAC
>NW_009259730.1:758910-760640 GCF_000687185.1 Egretta garzetta | reverse complement strand
GGCTACTAACGAACGCTGCGGCTGAACCACAGAGCATTTACCCACCCACGCATCAGCCACGGTTTTAAAATTGAAAATACACGTTTGAAGCACAACAACGGATGTTTTGTTGACTGGCCTAAAAAGAGCACATCGAGCTGCCTTTCCTCCTTGTTCCCTTGTCCTAATTAAAAACGCTAAGACTATGGAGGATTTCCTTGTATGAGTTTCCTGTCATTTCTGCAAGTCAAAAGGAGGCAAGTATTTCCCTCTCCCAAAAGGGAGACACGAGAGCATGCGTGTGGGTCGGGCAGCGGTGCTGTTGCCTTGCAATGTGAATTTCAATTTCAGTGAGCTTCCTTACCTGGTGACCCTTCATCTATTCACCTGGTTTTAATGGAACTGTTAGATGAGAAAGGAATTCGGTATAGCTTTCTCAAACCTTAATGTCTTAACCTTTGTTAGAGTGAGTCATAAAATTTAGTAATTGGGTAAGGTCAATTAAAGGAGACGCATGCAGCTTGGTCACAGCATGTGTTGCTATGAAGTTGGTTTTATAAAATCATGGTGTAATCTCTTAATTTCTGCTTGTACCTTGAGGAACTACAGAGTTCCCCCAGGGAAAACCCTTGTGAATTCAGCTAAAAAGAAAGCCATATAAGCACAGATGTTTTTAATGGTTAGCATTTTAAGAGAAGGTTTAAAATCTTTTTGTTAACTATGAAATTACTTAGCTGCCATGCTCCTTTCATGGAAAAGCAACAATGAGAAAAACCAGCACCTGAAATTTATTTTTTATTATCGACATATAGGAAAATAATCTATTTAAAGTCAAATAACTTTAAAAACTTCCTTTGGTATTTTGATTTCCCTGTTCCTCATATCTGCCTCCTGCTCCGATCCTACTTGTAGCTGTGGCTTCCACACAGATTCACTGATTGTCCCCCCCCAGCCACAAGGGCCTTCCCTCCTGCCTGTCCTTCACTTACCCTCAGACTATTGCTCCGTCCTCTTCCTCTAACTGAGATTTGGATCCCATGCTTTTTCCTCACAGCTTGGCCCTTCCAGGACCAGCTTTGTACACCGGTATGCTTTTTTCCCCCAGTGTTTCTTTGCAAGCTAGTAACCCGTGTCTGCTGGCTCAGCTTTCTAGATTTTTATATTGTTTTTTCATGTAGAATTGCCTGACCAGTAGCACTCACTGCTTTCGTGATCAATTTGAATTAGAAATTATTTGCAGTCAGTAAATCAATTTTCTTTTTTTTTTTTCCCTGTGCAAGAATGCATGCTTGTGAAACGTTTGGTTTTCTGTGTACCTACACTGCATTTTCGCCTGAAGAAACTTCCTCCGAAAAGGGACTGGCAGGCCTGAGTCAGTGGCTAGCTGAGGGATCTAGACAGCTGGCTCCACCAGGCTGGGCTTTTGGAAAGTGAACTAGAGCAAAAAGAGGCCTCAGGGGTAGCATGAGCAGGAGGGAAAGGGGAAGTGAGCTATTCCAAAGCCTTCAAATTATTTTAAAAATGTGTAGCCACACAGACCACACACAGATTAGAGGCACTACACCTCTTTGCCAGTGTCAGCTGAGAAGTACATGATGACCTGATCTCCTTCTATGACCTGGTGACCCACTTAGTGGATGAGGGAAAGGCTGTGGTTGTTGTCTACCTGGACTTTAGCAAAGCCTTTGACACCATTTCCCACAGCATTCTCCTGGAGAAACTGGCTACTTATGGCTTGGATAAAAAACTCT
>NW_009259730.1:756312-758216 GCF_000687185.1 Egretta garzetta | reverse complement strand
CCAAAATGGTAGTCAAGCATTGGAACAGGCTTCCCAGGGAGGTGGTTGAGTCCCCATCCCTGGAGTTATTTAAAAGATGTATAAATGTGGTGCTTAGGGACATGGTTTAGTGGTTGAATGGCAGTGTTAGGTTAACAGTTGGACTTGGTGGTCTTAAAGGTCTTCTCCAACCTAAACAATTCCATGATTCTATGATTCTATGACTTTGCTGAAGTATAGTAAGTGTAGACCTAACAGGTGATTTCTCTTCCTTAAGACATGACCTCATTAATTTTTTTCACCTTAAAGTGCACAGAAGTTGAAATTTTGAAATCTCCTACCAGCTGGAGTTTTGGGGGGAGAAAAAAACTTTATCTGAAGTCAGCTGGAATGTTTAATTTTAAAAAAAGCTTCTGTTTTGACTTGGCAACGTCATGCTTTTGGTGTGTAATTTAAGCTGTAATGTGAAATACCTTTCCGAATTAAGTGGAATTACTAAACGTAAAAATTTAAGCAGGCTGTTTGGAAGTGGTTGGAAAGTTTGGACTTTACCGTGCCATGGCTGGTGCAGGACACAACATGTGGAAAAAAAAGAGATTATATCCTGTGGTCATGGCTTTCCAATTTGAGAGCCAGCATTGTCAGACTCAGTCTAACACACTCCTTTTCCTTCCTCCATTTCCCTTCTTTCCCAAATAGCAAAAATATTATTATCCACTTGATTCTAGTTCCTAGCTGGGAGGATGGTTGTCTCTCGTGTCAGCCTTGTGCTGTCTGGAAGCTGCTGGAGCAGAGTGCTCTGACTCTGCCTCCCTTTTGCCCCCCATCTCTTCCCAAGCTGAGTACTAGAGCCCTACAAATACTAGAGGAACGGTCACGCCTTGCATGCTAAATTCAGTGACTCCTGGTATAATTTAGATCAGAATTAATTCCTTTATGCTTCAAAAGATAATGCAGCAATTGGGAAGTTGAATGATATCGCAAAATAAAAGTAGTATTGCTTACATTCAACAGGAAGACTTAGAATAATAAATCTCAACAAAGAACATTACATGTTCTTTGTTTCCCTGTTGTCAGCCCTTTGCCTTGCCATTACCAAGGAAGCAGCTCTGGTGCTTCCAGTGCAGACAATAGCAGATGATTGAAGATACCCCCAAAATGGAGCTGAGAGAAGATAATACATGGCTATGTCTACATTAGCAAGTAGTGCATTCAAAGCGGGGTGGATTTTGTAGACTGGATCAGCTGATGCTTTTTCGCTTGTGGACTGGACTCCCATTAGCAGTTTGAGTACAATAGCTGTGCCCGTGGAAAGCATTTTCTAGTTCAGTTACACCTAAACCCATTCCTTCCTATGAACCCAAAGTGCAGTGAGCAAGCGTGCTTCTCATCCAAACCAAAATAGTGCCAAAGTTATATCCTGCGCATTGCCTCTGTGGATCCAGTTCACACCATCTAAGGAACATCTCATCAGCTCCAGGGTGGTCTTGCAGATGGCTGAGGTCACTCACAGCCCAGGCTTCCTTTGAAAGGGCTGGTCCCTTCTCCAGCCTGGAGCCAGGGCCCTTTTCTCCTGTTTGTGCAGCTTTGGCCAAGTGGTAAGCCAGACCACTTCTTAAAAAGAGGGTTAATTTTCAGGTGTGCTAGTGCATTATGGTGTCCACCACACAGGTGATTATGTGTCCACTTGAGAAAGACTTATGGAGGTACAAAGTGGTACCACAAAGTGGAGAGCAGTTGGGGAGGGTGGAACTGCTTTTTTTTGGTCAGTAAGTGAGGCTTAAGCTGGCTTCAATTACTTGTGAAACTACTCCCTCAGTAGACATCCACATGATGGCTCCTAAGATAAATAGGAACGCCCAGTAGTTATTTTTTATTGCCGATTCTATTCAGCGAGCATTAGGGTTGAAAGAATTATTAAACCG
>NW_009259730.1:748423-756292 GCF_000687185.1 Egretta garzetta | reverse complement strand
AGGCACATGGAACAAAAGGAACATGTGACTTGCAGAAACCTTTTCCAAGAGAATTTTTGATTGTGCCATTAGTAAAAAAGTATCTCTTGAGTAGTGTTTCTCTTTCGCTTTTCTCCCGCTCTTCAATTTTTTTGCCAACCATGATAATTTATAGTCACGGAGAGTCTAAACAGGGTACTTTCAAGGAATACTGCAAATTCTATTCATTAGAACCCAAATAGCAAAGTGTTGGTTTGGAAATATTATTTCTCACACCTTTTTTGCACACAATAAAGGCAGTTTTAAAAATTGCTTTCTCTTTGATCAGCCTGTGGTGTGATAGATGAACTGCATCTGCTTGACTGTTGCGACTGTTAAATTTTGGCAAGCTTGAGACAGCCTTTCTGTGGCTACTTAGTTGCTTCTAATGCACTGAAATATCTTTTGCAGTGAAAATTCGCACTGTTGATTTAAAGACTGAATTTCTTTAAAGGATGAGGAAAAGTTTATTTAGTCTTTTTGCTTTGTGTGGTCTCTTAAATGTGGTAGAAATCTGTTTGTGGAAAGACAGAGGCGATTCTAATTATACGAAAGACAGGAAACCTCAAATCGATTTTATCCCCTGGAGTAAAACCTGGTGAACAATGGAAAACTCTGATGTTATCATCCCAAGGCATTTTATTATTATTGTATGACTTTGCATTACGTAGCACTTTATTTATGTAGCTAAAAACCTGGGAAAAAATAGTCTTTGTGAGCCAGGAAAATACTGATTGCTAAGTGAGAATGTACCGTTTGGCTCATTTTTACCCTCCTCTTCTCTCTCCAAGACTAATTACTTAAATATGTTGAAGAGAAAATCCAGTTGAATACAACAATAATGTGCCACCATTCCCTTTTAAGAAAAAAGAGGAGGAAAACTTAGTATTAAGACATCTTTGTAAGTTCCTCTACATTAGGTGTATCGCCATTTGACCCAAAATACTAAAATGTGACTGAATAGCAACAGTTCGTAAAGTCAGTATCACAGATCTTTTAACAACACAGCTTGCACAGGCATTGTGAACATTTGTAGCTTCTCCGTGGACATGAGTAACAAAAATCCATATACTAGAAATATCACATCTGGCCTTAAACCACAGTCCAACCTGACCACATGAAAAGCAACTCAAGGACATGACCACTTCTCAATCCCACCCTGCAGCTGTCTGGTGGCCCAGGGTGGCAGTGTGCATCAGTCCTGTTGGCGACTGCAGCGTTTGTGGGCAACTAGCCCGCCTCGGCATGAGGCCAGGCTCCCGCCCCAGCGCTGTGCTGGTGACCTGGTGTGCTCGCAAATCGCCTTGCAATGGACTACAGGAAGGTCACTCTTCATGCATGGCATGGTATGGTCTAATTTACTCCAAGTTTTTTTCCAACTAAGCTAAGAAGGTAACTTCAGATATATTTAGTGGTTTGCTATACAGCACAGTATTAAAAAAGAGACCTTGCTGTTCATTAAACAGAAAACAAAGTTTATTTTCATGGCATAGCAAGGAAAAGCATTTTTTTCTTTAATTTCAGAGGGTTGTCATGTGGATTTATCTCAGGTGAACAGATGTAGTATGTTAGTGAATACATCATGAAAAGTTCTGAAATCACAAATCCACCTGACAATGCATTTTCACATCCCAGCTGTCTCCACATTTAAGTTCTCTGATGATTGCACCAGTGATTTTTCTTTTTCTTTAGATTGCTTAAATTTAACATTACTCTGACAGCTAAGTGAAGCAGTGAAATCAAAGTGGAAGGTAAGGAACTGGTTTTAATTCATACTTCTGTCACCGAAGTTGGGAAGAACAAACCTTGTAACACCAATGTAGTGTTAAAAGGCAGGCATTCTTTAGTCACGGCACCGGATGCACGGGGGGGATCGCTCCACCTAACATGCATACCTTCAAGCGGCAACTTGCCCTGTTTATAGGTAGCAAAGTGTTACATATGCATGAAGTTTCCCAATATGCCTATACATATGCATAACCTGTCCCCACTTTGGATTAAAATTAGCTTCAGGAGGTCATTTCCATAAGTCCCTCCCCACTGCACCTGCTCAGTGCCTGCTTGTGGTGGTCGTCGGGGGTCGTGGGAATGAAGGCTGATGGCTCCTCTTCGTCACTGCTAGTAACCCCTTGTCCTTGCGCAGACTCAGTTGCTCCTTGGCTCTTGCCCAAACTGCAGAGTCGGCGTAAACCAGTTCTTAAGGTAAACTCCTGGTTCTTATCAAAAACTGTCCTTTGTAAGGAGCCACAAATCTTCCTGCGTCAATTAGTTCTCATTCCTTCTAGTCTAGCAACCTTGCCAAACCGTTATCTTTTTGCTTCATCCCCTCACAACTCTTCCCGTCCTTGAATAGGGTTCTAAATTTACTAAGTAACTATACTACAGACCTTAGAGAAACATCCAAACTAGACACTACTTACTTTAGAAAAACATCCAAACTAGACACTACTGATTTTAGCAAAGCAACAGCAAATTAGACAATAAGGCCTAAATCTTATGCATATAAGCCGCTTACATCTGGGGGTCTTTTGACCCTTAAGGTATCACTTCCACTTACTCGTCCACACTTCTGTGTACGTATACTGTAACCATGCCTTGCCTCGCATCCATGTGGGACGTTACCTACTTGCTTTTGGCTGCCTACAAGCCAAAGCTGCGTACTACCCATATACTAAGCCATATACTCCAGCATACATGTTGACATAGGGCCATGTTATGTGTAGGGCTTTTGCATGTGACTAAGACTGCAAAAATGAACCTGGTTTGGGGAAATTAGTTCAAATGGTACCTACGCATTAAAAATCAGTTCACTCGTCAGTCCTTTGCTAATTTAGTGACTCTGTTTCAAGTGGGGGCAACACCCCCAGGAATTCCTCTGACAAAGGGCCCCCCAGAATCTGGAAGATTATCCAACTACAGTTTAAAGAAACATACAGCGAGGATGACTGATTTAAGGTAAAAGTTTTTGAGGTCATTAGGAAAAGAGAAGGAAAGTCAGAGAGAGAGAGAGAGAGAGAGTGCTTCACTTTCTTAGGAGGAAAGTGAGAAGAATTATACCTGTCCCCAAGTTTTGTGGTGAGTGGAGACAAGGTCCCTGGAGCTGAGTTTGGACCCGCTTGCTTTCCTTCCTTTCTTCTTTTCTTCTACTTCTCTCTCTTGTTTTGTGCAGGCCCCATATTTGTATGAAAAGCTTACATTGATTCTTATGGAGTCTTTTTAGATTTACATCTGTTAATAAAAAGAGGCTTTTAACTCAAAAGCCTTGGGGCAATTCCGGCAAAGAATAAACGATTGCTGTTAATCCCGGGCTGAGTCAGGGGAGTGGTAGATGGCTGCTTCTATGGGGAACAAAAGAGAGGTTCCAGAGAGCTATTACCTTGGAATTTCCACTCAGACCAGGATCATCAAGAGCCACCAGCTCTTCCTATGGCTCTCTTCAGGTACAGCTGTATTATCTTGCCCAGAAGGATAACCAGGCATTCCCATCCCATGTCCATCGAAGGCACTGGGATCCCCCAGTTGGCTGGGAGAGGCCCCATTGATTCAGGAGAGCTGGAGATTGACCATCTGCTGCCATCTGCTCCTCTTTATGACCTGCCCTGAGGCACGGCTGGGCAAACCTTACCATTTAACCCTTGCAGCTTCAGATCTTGGTGCCCGCGCCTCGGCAGCAGCCCCAACGAGATGCAGAACGACGCCGGGGAGTTCGTGGACCTCTACGTCCCTCGGAAATGCTCTGCTAGCAATCGAATAATTGGTGCTAAGGATCATGCTTCTATTCAGATAAACATTTCCGAGGTTGACAAGGTAACAGGGAGAGTAAATGGCCAGTTCAAAACCTATGCCATTTGTGGAGCAATTCGTAGAATGGGTGAATCGGATGACTCCATTCTGCGTCTGGCAAAAAATGATGGAATTGTTTCCAAGAACTTCTAACTGAAGAAGCTCTGGTATGGAACATCTGATGTATTTTATTTGTGGGATGGCAGGGTTAGGTTAACGGTTGGACTCGATGATCTTAAAGGTCTTTTCCAACCAAAGCGATTCTATGATTCTATGATCTGGCCTTCTGCTTGCCTGTCTTCGAGTCAGAGGGTTGCCTGGGGCATGTTCCAGCCACCATGGGCTCAGTACATATGGGCTTGCTACCTACTTGAGGCCCTGGCACAGCTCCTACTGCCTTTCTGTGTGAAATCTTCCTTCAGAATTAGTTTTTTCCTTGCCTTTTGGGAAGAGGTGTGTTGATTCAGCACAGGATGAGTCGTTCTTCCTTCTGTCCATGCGTGTTGGTTTTTGTTCATCTTGCAAGCTGCGGAAGGGCATTTCAAGAACTTTTCCTGATCTCTGGAAGGCAGTGAACAGAAGGCTGCTTGTGCATGGAGTCTGCAGGGACCAGCAGCAATTCATCCTCCATACCCGTGATGCCGGTGCAGAACAGTTAACACAGAGGATCACATTGCCCAGGAGGCTTGTGAAGGCCATAAGCAAATCCAAAAGCTGAGAGATCAGGTTCCTGGATTAGCCTACAGGAGTTGCAACAGGATAGCCAACTGGCTGTAAATCTACACCAGTACCTGATTTGCAATGATTTGTTTGTCTATCGGTGTGGTTTATTAAAAAAAACCTCAACCAATCAATTCCCCCCTGCCAATATGTAGCTTCTTGTGTGATTTTAACTAAACCTTAAAATCTCGTTTCAAGTTGTGCTGGAGCAAATTGCTGTGCAAAACATCACTTCTGTAACTCGAGAGAAGCTTGAACTGAGCAAAAACTCAAACATGCCCTTGAAGTTTGCGGGAAACTGGGAGTCCATGATGTGAACTTTCAAGGATATAGTTTAACCTGTAACTAACTTACAGGGAAACAGACATATTCCATATTTGAATAACTGCAAATGAAAGCACTGGATTCAACTTCAGACCGAAGCATTTGCAATTCTATATTCTTTTTCCTCCATCTTAAACCTACACAATAACACAAGTATTATTTTATTAACAGGTGAAAAAACCCTTTCAAACAAACTTCCTCAGCGGCAGCTCAGTTCAGCAGAAAGCTCACACTCTCTGGCTCGGTGCTCTGCATAAAGGAATCACAGAACTTTTAAGTTCAGGAAGCTTCCAGCCCAATGGAGTGAAAAAGCACTCCCGGCAGCAGCAAGGAAACAGCAGAGGGGTAGAGGCTAAGTGCCTTCAAGTCCAAATTTTACTGTCATGTTCTGGTTTTTTTACAACTGAAACAGTGGATGTATTTTTCTGCCTTGGTGATGTTTTTGTTCTGGTCTATTCAAGACACTTTCTTATTATTTGTTCTCTTTTTCTATTCCTTCTGACTAGGCCTCCCCTGTCCTGCCCCATACTACACAATCTCACTTCTGTTCACCTGCTGTTTCCTTTGATCCATCTCTTCCTCTGTAAAAAACAGTATGTTCAGTTAAATAATTTAGATGGTTAAAGCATGGGTTCATGACTTTGTATTATCCCTTTGTACTTCTGTCCACTACCTGTCCTATCTATTTGTACGCTGACTTCGAAAGCAAAATTTTGTGCATACTTTGCCAGGCTTGGGAATGATACGAGTAGTTAGTGAAGATACGTTACATTCCTTCTAGTGTGCCTTCTGCCTTGTAAAGAAGTATAATAGTATTTGAATCCTCTTTGACTACACCGTTTTTAGCAACAGATCCGGGATACAACACCCTGAGCTACTGTGTTCACTGAAGATGGGTTTGTTACCCCTCCTTGTTAGGGCAGGCAAGCCAGGGGCTGCATCAAAAGGCCCTTGGTCATGGGAAACCACTGCCTTGTTTTAGGGCAGCGCGGCCCATGAGGCGGTAGAGCTGTATGAAACCCACGTGACAGAACCAGTCCTTCAGACGCTGTCATACTGGGAGAGAACATCATGTGACAGAAAAATTTTAAGGACCAAATTCCTAATACTGGATAAAAAGAAAATGCGTACAACACGTTTTCATACACAGAGAAAAAATTTTGAGCACGTGAATGTAGGTTTAGAATGCAGAGCTGCTCTAATTAAAAAAATCCAATGCATTTACAATAAAAATGATTTCTCACTCTGTAACGGCTACCAAAGACTGCTAATGGCCACAAGAAATTTGAATCTCTGTCAGAAATTTGAATCAAAAATTGAATCTCTGCCAGACAGACGTAATGACGGACAGAATTTAAAAATCATTTTTAATGTCAAGTCATGTGTGAACAGGATCAGGACTTCTGATCCGCTTCAATCTACCAGATGTAATTCCTGTACTGTTCTGAAGTAATGGATTAAGAGGAATGGGGGAGAAGCACTGTTCTTCCAAAGCACCCGTGTGGAGTTCAGACTTTACAGTATCTGTCAAAACATTATTTTGGAACAGCTCTGAGCAATTTCCAAATGTGGATAAGCCATAAATATTTGCAGAATATTGGCCTTCACCTTGCTCTAAAAAGCTAGCATCAAAGCCAAAATATTTTTTTCTGCAATATTTAGTAGCTTTTGGATAACATTCCCATGACTCAATCCTGAAAAACAGCAAGTTGTGTGGCTTACTAGGTTTTTTTTCTTACTGCCTACACTGAATTAATAACTAATTTTTCATTCACAGAGGAAGTTGCTGACCCAATTGATGTAGATGAGTAAGTTAAAACTAATTTCCAAAAAACTGAATTTGTTAGGCAAGACAATTACATATTATTTTTTCAAGTTTTATGTGGTTTTCAATTAGGGTGTATTAATTTTGTAGTATCAACTATAAAAATAACCTTAACTTCCTTTTGCTTTTTTTTAAAGGTTCTTATACATGAAGATTTACCATGGAAATCAGTTGCACATAAAGAGTGCTTCTGGCAGCAGGGGAAATGATGAGGCTTGGCTTCTTACGCCTTTGTAAATCACGCATCTGAAAAATAACGTGTGATCTTCCATCCTTAAATTCCTTTTGCTTTTTTTTAAAGGTTCTTATACATGAAGATTTACCATGGAAATCAGTTGCACATAAAGAGTGCTTCTGGCAGCAGGGGAAATGATGAGGCTTGGCTTCTTACGCCTTTGTAAATCACGCATCTGAAAAATAATGTGTGATCTTCCATTGAATCTAAGCGATAACAACATCTCTGCCTCTGACATTTGAATTTAGGAAGGAGTGGTCTCATGGTTTAAGTCTTCCCTCAGAATAAGCTCTCTCCTGTACTTAACCTGGCTCACTTCAGTAATTTGTAAGAACTCCCTGCTTCTGACAGTCCCGTCAAATATTCAGAAATGGGCTAGTGATTTCCAAACCTTACTGTTGAAACCATGCTGCGTTATAGTCTTGCTAAGCCTTGATTTCCAAAGACGTAAGGGCTTTTTTGTGAAGTTTACAAGCCCTGTCCTAAGGACTGTTCCTGACAGCATGTTAAAACCCAACCCTACGACAGTACTCCGTATTTGTAAAGAAGATATTCAAAATTACTCATTTTAATTGTCACTGATCGTCACTGCTCTCCTTCTCCCATGTCACCTCCTTACTCGGGTTACAAATGTAAAAGCGGGACTTTGTATAATACCGTGCTTTAATAGGCGAATCTCTAAAATGAAGCTATTTTGCACGATTTCATGCATATAACTCAGCAGTGACAGGTCCGCGAGAGAAACCCCAAACATATCTTCTACTTTTTAACCACTCCCGCGCTTTTTTTTTTTTTGTTTGTTTAATTAAAAACTCCAGAATTGTTTTTCTGGGAGGGGTTAATAGCGCTGCATTAAACCCCACCCCGAACTCGCCGTCTAGCAAAGCTCTGCAAAACCCTGGCTGACCCACCCTCCCCCTCCTCCCGCACCTCGTTTAAGAAGCAGCGCCTCCGCCGGACGAAG